>NC_135325.1:124641452-124943619 GCF_048772815.1 Callospermophilus lateralis
CTTTATTTTTTAAAACAACTTTATAGGTAGGACTAGATGGCATCTCTGAGTTGCAGCATTCACTTCATAGGTGGTTGCAGGAGGAAGTTTTAACTTGAAGCTCATGGTGGCCTGGGGCTAGACTCTAGGACATCTGTTGTACTAGGATGTCTCACTATCAGGAATCAACTCTCAGACTGGTAGAGGGGGTAGTAAGTAAGGAGAGCTCAGAGTTATTGGGGATGGGCCTTTTGGAGCTCATCACCAACCTGGACAACTAGGGAAGTGCTCTTCCCACAGGATTGTGGAAACAGAAGAGAATTCTCACAGATTCATGTGAAGAGTATGTGTGCATGGTTCATATACTGTCTGACTGTGGGCAAACCACAGTCCTTCCCAATTTCCCAACCAGAGGAAAAGTGGATTTAGCCAAGTTACAATGCTCTGTAATAGAGAACACAGAAGGGAGACAAAGTGGAAGAGAAGTGTAAGCCCCCAGGAAAGAGAGTTCTCTGCATCTCAATAGGAAGAAGATGACTTTATTTTTCCTGTTTTCTCTTTTGAGAAATCAAATGGTTGTTTGTTGTGATGGCTAAACTTACAGGATGTGTTTCCATCTCCAGATCGCTTGGTTGCCAGTAGCCACTGTTGACATTAGAAGTAATAGAAAAATTTAGAAGTGTTACTAAGACAGTGAAAGGAGTGTTTGGACTGAAAACCACACTGGTCTGTGAATTCAGCACCTCTTGCAAAATAACATCTAAAAAATGAGAAAATTAAGGTCTTCTCCAGTGTCTTGGCTCATTTCTCCTGCTATAACAGGATATCACAGTAATTTATAAACAGTAAAGATTTCTTCAGCTCACAATTCTGAAGGCCGGGCAGTCCAAGGGCATGGTTCCAGTATCTGGTGAGGGTCTTCTGGCTGAGTCAACCCACTGTGGAAAGGCAGAAGGGCAAATGAGTACCTGTGAAAAGGAAAGTTTGAGGACTGGATTCATTTTTTTAACCTACTGTTGTAATAACTAACCCATTCCATGATGACAGCATTAATCAGGGGCAGGTCTAGTTCTGTAAACCTGGAGAACACTAGAGTCTGACTTGAAAAATAAGTAATCAGAATTCTTGAAAATTTTAAACTATGTTGCCCCAAAATAATAACAAAACTTATCAGAAAGACTGATGACTGTTGACTAAATTAAACACCTTGAAGTTAGCATTGAGGAACTGTCCCATAAAGTGCAAAAGATAAAGTTGAAACCATGAGGCAAAGAGCACTAACAGGACTTCTCAACAGGAAAATAAAAACACAAGAAAGACAACTTCTTCTTCCTCAGATGTGGTCAGCTGCCTCTTCTGGGGATCTTTCCTCATGACCCAATCAGCTCTAATTAGGGTTTACTTACCAATACCACTATACTGGGATCAAACTTCCAAAACTTGAATTTGGGGAACATATCCAGACAACAGAACCCGATGACTAACAAGAAACTCAGTATTTATAGTTTACGTGGTGCACTACACAAGAGAACCAGAAATGAAAAGTCAGACACCAAGCTTATACCAACCCTGTACCTCCGATATCTTCCCCAGAAGTGTCAAGGTCAACTTCATTCATGGGAACCCTCCAATTATTCTGTGCTTTAGAATGGCCATCATGGTGATCCCAACTGGCCAGACTGAAATAAGGAGAAACTCCATCTACTCTCAGGACAAATACCAAAGGCCCCTGAAGTCCAAAGCTCTTCACATAACCCTGCAAGTTGTATGAAATATAATGGCAAGTTGTATGAAATATAATGGCAAGTATTCACGAAGGTGCAAGTATTTGAGTGAACCTATATTCTATTCCTCCATGTTTCTCTTCCATGAAACCATTGCCCATTTTTTCCTACTTTGAAACAGTTCAATAGCTAATATTTATTTTCTGCTTATTTCTCTTCATGATACATCTAAATATTTTTTTCAATAGTACCTCCATTCTAAGCACTATTCTGGACTCCAGAGTACTGAAATATAACAGTTATATGCTCCTCCTCATTCTGCAGGAAAATGATTGAAACCACAAAAATAACCTCTCATATTTAGGAAGATTCAATATTGTCATGATTTTAATTATTCCCTACTTGACATATAGATTCAATACTATTCCAATCAAAGTCCTATAAATTATTTTGTGGGTATCAGAAAAATGATTCTAAAGTTTATATGGAGAAGCAAAAGACCCAAAATAAATAGCCATCATAATATGAAAAGAGAAGAATGAAGTCAGAAGACTGACACTATCTGACTTCAAGGTTTATATCCCTCATGATAACCAACTGAAATGGATTATGGACCTAAATATAAGATGCAAAACTATAAAACTTATAGAAGATAACATATAAGAAAATCTTAGGTATGGCCATGACTCTTTAGATACAACACTTTATGTAAGAAACAATTGATAAGGTGGACTTCATTGAAATTAAAACTTTGTGCTCTGTGCTCTGTGCTCTGTGAAAGAAAATATAAATAGAATGAAAAAATAAGCCATAGACTGGGGAAAATATTTGTAAAAAATACATCTGATGAAAGACTGTTATACAACAAATACAAAGAATTCTTAAAAGTCAACAATAAGAAAATGAACAAGTAAATTAAAAAATAGGCACAAAATGAACAAGTACCTCACCAAAGATGATATACAGATGGTAAGTAAGCACATGAAAGGATGTTCATCATCATACATGATTAGGGACATGCACGTTACAACAAAGATGAGATTTATTACACAAGTCTTCGGCCCAAATCCAGAACACTGACAACACCAAATGCCAGCAAGGATATAGAGTATCAGGAACGCAATCATTGCTGCTAAGAATATGAAATGCTACAGCTACTTTGGAAGAGATTTTGGCAGTTTCTTACCATCTAATTTGGTAGTCATACTCCTTGATTTTTACCAAAATGAATTGAAAACTTTTGTCCACATAAAAGCATGCATGTAGATATTTATAGCAGCTTTATTCATGATTGCCAAAACTTGAAAGCAACCAAGATGTCTTTCACCAATGTGGTGATTGGAATAGCATTAATCTATATGTCAATTATTATAGATTAATAAACTATGGTGCATCCTTACAATGTAACATTTATTCAGTACTAAAATGAAACATGATTAAGCCAGGAAAAATGTGGAAGAAACTTAAATGCAGATTACTGTGAAAGAAACCATTCTAAAAAGAGTACGGACTGTATGATCCCCACTATATGATATTCTGGAAAAGGGAAATCTATGGGGAGTGTGAAAAGATCAGTGATTTACAGGAGTGGGAGGAAGGATAAATAGGCAGAACACAGAGGATTTTTAGGGCACAGAAAGGATTCTATATGATATTACAGTGGAGGATGCATGTTATTATATATATAAACCAAATCTCACAGAATATGCAGCATCAACAGTGAACTTTGACTTCATGGCAATGTGTCAATGTAGGTTCATTATTAGCAACAAATGTACCACTGTGTTACAGGGTGTCAATAGTGGAGGAGGTTGTATGTGTGGGCATAGGGAGGTATGGCAACACCTTCTTCTTTCTGTTCAGTTTTACTTCAAACCTAAAACTGTTAAAAATAAAGTATATTGATTTAAAATGAGAACTATGCTCTTTTACATTGGGAGAGAGAAATTGCTAATTCTGGAGTTACTTGACTGTTACCAGAAATATAACGTTGATTTACTAAAGATTAACTGGAGCCCAGATGTTTTACAATCCTGTTAGGTAAATAGGGTATCATTTTTCCTTGAATAGGAGAAAATATAACAACAAAGTTCCATTGTCTTATTGTCTCATGTTGGGCATAAGTCAGTTTTGAATCTGACAGCAATTGATCTCATCATTCCTTTCCCCGCAAACATAAATTCTTCACATCTTTTTTGAACCAGCTTTTTATTCTTTTCCTCCCTTTGACACATAATGAATGAATGACTGTCTGCATGGGAATTTTATGATTTTAACAACTTCATGATTGTGATTCTATACCATTCTAAGGTCCAGGATGGCCTTTTTCTCATGGGCCTCTGGTTTTCTGTTGGTCAGGAACAGAGAGCACAATAAGGCAAATAAATAGGCAACCAGATAGTACCAATCATGACTTCCATATAATGTGCAAAAGATTCTTCTTTTATCACATTAATATTCTTTTGCTGTATACTAGCTCTTATGTATCTTTATTATTAGATACTTATACCATCTATTACTCATTCTAGTTCATAAAACTTTCAGCATTTTACCCTTAGACAATGTGGGGCTTAACTTACTGTTTCCTAAGGTGGCTATACCAAAGTGCCACTGTAGGTGGCTAAAACAACACACAAATATTTTGACTGGAGGCCAGAAGTCCAAACTAAGGATATTGGCAGGGTTGATCCTTCTGAGGGTGGTGAGGGATCATCCCTTTCAGGTCTCTTTCCTAGCATCTGTATTTTTAAGGGCAATCTTTGGTGTTATTTCCTTCATCTTCACGTGGTGCTTATTTGTGTGCATACCTCTGTGATTAAATTTCTCCTTTTTATAAGGCCACCATATATATTGGATTGTGGGCCTGCCCCATACCTGTATGACCTCTTGTTAATTTATCTAATTACATAAATAATAACCCTATTTCTAAATAAGTTCACATCCTGAGCTACTGGGGGTAAGGACTTCACCCTATCAATATTGGGGGGAGATACAATTTGGTCCATAACAATTTTAAATTAAGAGGGACACTTTCTGTCCATCTATGTACCCTCCCACAGAAATTTCTTCAAGTCCAAACAAAAATCTCCATTGATTCAGAAGGAGCTATTGTAATCTGAACATCTGCAAAAAATAAGATGCTCTTAACTGTGAGTACCAAAAATATGACTCAGTGCCATCCATGGGAATGAACCGTTTTGGGTGTCCATCCCAGTTGAGCATTAGACTGTTAATTCACATTTACTGCATCCACATAAGAGATCCCAAAAAATAACTACCCAGCTAAACTTTCCCCTGATTCTGACTCATAAACTTGTGAGTGGATATTTTGAGTAATTGGTCACCAGCAATAGGAACTTAATGGGAAGAAATATCCAGACCAAATGAAGAATTCCTATGAAAGGTTAGAAAAAGAAGGAATCTTATTGAGAAATGTGGGAAAGAAACTACTAAGAATTTCAAACAGAAATGTCCCCCTAACCAAGGTATTAAACTACATTCATAACCAAGGAATTCTAAATAAAAGGGCAAAGAGATCACATTTGAAACCCCTCAGTTAGGAGTAATATGAAATAGTGGTGATGATATGGAGCTTGATGGAGGCATAAATTGGTAAGACAACCCAGAAACCAATTTGGCAATACCTTTTAAAACTGAAGATAGTCTGATCCATCAATGCTAGTGTTATGTATAAAACCTAGTGAAATTCTCCAAGTATATTTTTAATTTTTGTTGTGATAGCTAAAAAGGGGAAACAACTTAAAAATCTGTCATGGGGAAATTGGTAAATAAATTTGTGTACACAGCACAAATAAAATACTAAACATTAAAAATTGATGAACTGCATTTTCATGTATCACAATGGTAATTTTTATAGACATAATGATTAATAAAATGGATGAACAATGAGAATATACTGCCATTTACGTAAAGTTTTAAGCAGGCAAAGACAAACCTGCCAATTGTTCAAGGATATATTCTTTTGCAGTAAAATTTAGCACAAGGAAATGCAAATGTAGGATCATGTTTCCCTCTATGGGGGACAGAGTGGGAGACAACTGGGAAGGCAATATAAAAGGGGCATACCTCAGCAGCAGTTTTAGATCTTAATCCAGGCAATATGTATAAAGCATTGGTTGCACTTTTAATTTTACTTTTTTGTGTTAAATACTTGGAGTGTATTTTTTATTTAATTATCAGAAGCTCTTATAAAAAATTCCCAGGACTGTCTCAGACTCAGCAGATTAGACTTCTCAGAGGTGGAGCCCATGAACCTGTCTTCTGAGTGACCCTGTTATACTGGTCTAAGCCAGGATAAGGCTATTCCAGTGGAGTTTGGCTCCCCCACAGTCTATTATACTTTTCATTCTACAAGTTGACCAAATGTTAGCTACGATACAAGGTGATGAGGACATAAATGCAAATAAAACAGTTCCACTGGCTTTAAGAGTAACTTCAGTTACAAAAATGTTCAAAAACTTCTCAAACCAAACATTCTTATCTATTGCCTGAATCCTAGTGTTCCCAAATCCTCTTTTCCTGGTGTGCAGAACATCCACTGATCACTGTACCTGACTGGGATTTCCACACAGTCCTTTCTGGAGAAATTCCTGGCATGGTCCTCTGCCTTGACACTAGTGGAATCTACTACTTGACTATTTGACACTACTTGACATCTAGCAACTTTGCCATTTACTCACTGTTTGGCCTTGGATCAGTAGTGTCATTTCTCTGAGACTCCACTTCTGACCCAAAAGCTGAGTAGATGAAAATTTAGTTTGGGACTAGTTGAATGCATGGAATGGCAAAGCTATGACCAGAGTTTGAGGCTTTTAGCCAGCTATTATTTTTTTGTGACATTTTTTATTTTTATAGTTACACATGGCAGTAGAATCCATTTTGACATAATTATAAAAACATGGAATATATCTTGTTCTAATTCAGACTCCATTACCTCTCCTGCCCCTTCCCTCTCCCCACTCCCTGTTCACTTCCATTTGTTGATCTTTCTACCATTTACCCAGTTATTTTTAAAATTAATTTCTTGTAGATATACATGAAGGTGAAATTCACTGTGGTATATTCATATATACACATATATATCAACTTCATTCTGCTATCTTTCCTTTTCCCATCCCTTCTCCCTTCTCTCTTCTCTTCATTACCCTTTGTCTAATTTGCTGAACTTCTACCCCCCTTATTGTGGGTTAGCTTACACATATCAGAGTAAACATTTGATTTTTGGGGGGGGGATTGGCTTGTTTCACTTAGCATGATAGTCTTCGGATCCATCCATTTACTGGCAGATGTCATAGAGTCATTCTTCTTTATGACTCAGTAATACTCCATCGTGTGTACGTATCACATTTTCATTATCCATTCATCTGCCGAAGGGTACTAGGCTGATTCCATAGATTAGCTATTGTGAATTGAACTGTTATACCTATTGATGTGGTTGCATCACTGTAGTATGCTATTAAAACCCTTTGGATATATGACCTGCAGAGTGGGGAAACTGGGTCAAATGATGGTTCCATACCTAGTTTTTTGAGGAAACTCCATACTGCTTTCCATAATGGTTATACCAATTTACAGTCCCACCAATGTATGAGTGTACCATTTCCCCCATATCCTTTCTATCAGACATCTATTCTATTTCATTGCCTTTCCTAGGAGCACCAAATATTGATTTGGAAATTTGTATATCAGTGTTGTTGTTTTTTTAATTTTTTAGTTGACCTTTATTTTATTTATCTATTTATACATGGTGCTGAGAATTGAACCCAGTGCCTCAAACATGCCGGGCAAGTATGCTACCACTGAGCCCCAGCCCCAGCCCCAGTCCTTGTATCAGTGTTTTGTGAGAAAGATAGATTCTGATGACCTTTTAGATGTTTCTAAGGAATTATATACACATACTTGACCTTCAAAGCAGTTCTGAGAAGGTCCTATTCAGTGTCAATTCTACCTTCAGTAAGGTGTGTAAACTTGAATATATCTCTTCAGCCCTTTGAGGCTCATGAGTTAAAAAAGGATAATATCAACATACACCTCACATTGTTCTGGTAAGGAATAAATGAAATCATTGTTACACAGACACTTTAAGAATCTAATCTAGCCAGGTGTGGTGGCATATGCCTGTAGTCTCAGCTACTCAGAAAGCTGAGGAAGATCCCAAGTTCAAGGCCAGCCTGGGCAACATAGGGAGATCCTGTCCCAAAATAAAATTTAAGTAAATGAATGGAACTGGAAAACATTCTAAGTGAAGTAAGCCAGACTTAGAGAGTCATGGGTCAAATATTTTTCCTCACATGTGGAAGCTAGAGAGAAAAAATAAATTTAAAAAGAGATGAATAGAGGAGAGGAAAAGAATTAAGGAGGAAGGAGAAAGGGAGGGAAAGCAGAAGAACCTGGGAACAAAATCGACCAAATTGTGCTACATACATGTATGAACACATTATGATAAATCCAATTTTTTATGTATGATTATGACACATCAAAAACATATACATGTAAATAAATAAAAGGAAGATCAAAACAGAGAAAGTAGGGAGGGAAAGGAGAACCACTAGGGAATTAATTGGAGTAAAATTATCTTTTGTGCATTCATGAATGTCACAATGGACCACATTATTCTACATAATTATAATGCACTAATAAAAACACAAGAAATAAAACTTTTAAAATGGCTGAAGATGTAGCTCAGTGATACAGCACATGTTCAGCATGTGCAAGACCCTGTGTTGCATTCCCAGTACAGCTGAAAGAAAGCAAAAAAGGAAGGAAGGAAGGAAGGAAGGAAGAGAGGAAGGAAATGAGAAAATCTAGTCTGACCAGGGAAGTCACAACTGGCAGGCCAACAAGTGGACCACTGACAACTACAATGTGAGACTGAAGTAATGTGGGCAGTTCTCTACCACATCCCTATAAAAGTTGGGTTCCCAGATCCGGCTGGATAAGTGGGTCCCAAATGAAGGCTGGAGAGGGGCTGGAGGCCTGCCCATGGGAGGCCAGGATGGAGATGGCAGAGCAGGCAGGAGCACAAAGAGCACGAGGTTGGTATGAGGGCTCTTAATGAAGGACAGTCAGTCCCATCCTCATTTAATTGCTGCCCTGGAACACAATTAATATATAAGTAGCCTGCTAAGAGCCAGGAAGACAAGGCAGTCCCAAAGGGTGGGGCTTCAAGTCCAGGAAACAGCCTCCCAAGACCCTGGATGTGCAGTGTGCAGACCATGAAAGGCCATTGCAGATCTTCCTATGGGCTGGTCACTACACTCAGGGCAGTGAAGCATATAGACCCATTGTGTACCCTCCCTGGCCCCAGCCCTGTGGTCTCTTCTAGTGGGATGGGCATTGCCCAAAGCTTTGGTGGGGTGGGGTGATGAGCACACATTAACACACGTGAGCACAGGTTTGTGCACATGAGCGCATGCCGCATCTACTTCATGGAATCACACCTGGACCCGGTGCCCTGGTCTGGCCCGGAGACCAGAACAATCCTATCCTGGGTGGGGATGGAATCAAGGACTGCAGGCAGAGAAGCCCCAGAGGGCCTGCTCCCCACTCCTGGCCAGAACGCAGAGCTGGTGGGCCCACCCCAGGCCGCTTCCTAGAGGACATCTTGGGCGCAGACCCCTCACCGAGCTGGCGCCCCAAGGGCACATCCAGGAGGAGCAGGGGACAGGGCTGGACCCAGACGGACGCGGGACCGGGTGGGGAAAGCCAAAGGCGTGGGGTCTCCAGACACCGACACCCAGACACCCCCTCCCCCGGGGGGGGGCTCCACCTGTGCCAGGGCGGAGGCGGGGGAGGGAGGAGGTGACGTCACCCGCGGTCCCTGGGTGCCCGCGGCGGCGGCGACAGCCCGGCCGCGTGACCCGTGCGCGCCAATGGCCCGTCGGTCTCCGGGGCGACGCGGAGGGTCCGCGCTCCACCGCCACCGCGCCCCCGCCCCGCGTCCGCACTGCAGAGAGCGGTGGCGAGCAGGCGCCGGCGCACTGGCCCACGTGCCGCGCCGGGAGAGCGAGAGCTGGACGCAGAGCCAGCGACAGGGCGAGGGAACGAGGGGCGGCCGACCCCGCCGCCGCCACCGCTCTGCTCAGCCCGGAGGAGCCCGCGCCGCCGGGGCCCGACCAGGGAGGACCCCGCCCCAGCAGGAGGTACGGTACCCCGGGAGGGGCCGCTCGGGCCAGGGATTCCCCGCGGCCCTCCGCCCGCGCCGGCCCAGCCACAGCAGCCCGCGGGGCGGGGGGCGGCGTGGGAGGGTGCTGTGGCCCGTGGGGACCCTCGCGGGGTGGGGCGGGGGTCGGGGCACGAGGGGCGGCTGGGGTGGGAGTGGGGGGTTGGGCATTAACCTCGCTGTCGCCCCGTTCGCGTTCACAGGTTGTGGAGACCTGGGTGGGCTGCAGTCGTCCTGGGAGTTGGCTGATATATTTATGTGCACACCTCCTGATCACCCACCCCCAAATTAGAATCTGCTGAAGTTCGGGAACATGCCATTGACCCTGTTGCAGGACTGGTGTAGGGGGGAGCATTTGGACACCCAGCGGTCCATGTTGATCCTGGGAATTCCTGAGGACTGTAGTGAGGATGAATTTGAAGAGACTCTCCAGGAGGCTCTCAGGCATCTGGGCAGATATAGGGTTATTGGCAGAATGTTTAGGAGGGAGGAGAATGCCCAAGCCTTTCTACTGGAGCTTGCACAAGATTTTGACTATGCTTTGGTCCCCAGGGAAATTCCAGGGAAGGGGGGACCCTGGGAAGTGATTGTAAAACCCCGAAATACTGATGGAGAATTTCTCAATAGACTGAACCGCTTCTTAGAGGAGGAGAGGCGGTCCGTGTCAGACATGAACAGAGTCCTTGGGTCCTGCACTAATTGTTCAGCTCCCAGATTGGCTATATCACCAGATTTCTGGACCTGGGCCCAGACCCTGGGGGCAGCAGTGCAACCTCTGCTAGAACAAATGCTATACCGAGAACTAAGAGTGTTTTCTGGGAACACCATATCTATCCCAGGGGCATTGGCCTTTGATGCCTGGCTTGAGCACACCACTGAGATGCTACAGATGTGGCAGGTGCCGGAGGGGGAAAAGAGGAGGAGGCTGATGGAATGCTTGCGGGGCCCTGCTCTCCAGGTGGTCAGTGTGCTGCGTGCCAACAATGCTGCCATCACAGTGGAGGAGTGCCTAGCAGCCCTGCAGCAGGTGTTTGGACCTGTGGAGAGCAGAAAAATTGCCCAGGTGAAATTTTGTAAGGCCTATCAGGAGCCAGGAGAGAAAGTCTCTAGCTTTGTGGTACGGTTGGAACCCCTGCTTCAAAAAGCTGTAGAGAAAAATGCAGTATCCCGGAGGAATGTGAATCAGACACGCCTGAAACGCATTTTAGGTGGGGCCACCCTTCCTGACAAACTTCGAGAGAAGCTTAAGCTGATGAAACAGCGCAGGAAGCCGCCTGGTTTCCTGGCCCTGGTAAAGCTCCTACGTGAGGAGGAGGAGTGGGAGGCCACCATAGGTCCAGAGAGGGAGATTCTGGAAGGGTTGGAAATAAGCCCAAGGCCATCTGCCAGAGTTGGTGGGGTCAGGGCAGCGCTTGTCCCTGCCCTTGGCAAGACTCTTGAGGCAAGGCCTTCCCAGGGTTCTCGACGCTGGAGGGGCAGAGGCCAACACCGGAGAGGAGGTGTGATGAGGGCTGGCTCTAGAGGATCAAGAAAACGGAAACACCACACGTTCTGCTATGGCTGTGGGGAAGATGGCCACATCAGGGCGCAGTGTTTCAACCCTCCCAATCTGCCCTTGGTGAAGCAGAAGAGACAGGCTGCAATTGATTTGGGAAACGGGAGCCGGGCTTGGGACAAGAGCCATCCCAAGTCCAAGGCCAAGTAGGCTCTGGAAAACAGGGCAACAATTCTTATCACAGGCCTAGGACACAAATAACAAATTTGAAGAATGGGCAGAGGCAGCTCAGACAAAGAGCAGAGGGTTTCAGTAGGGAAAAAGGACAGAGCAATCAGGTCCAGACTGAACCCTGTCACCCTCTACCAGTGGGAAGGGACTCCAAGAACCAAAATCAGACTTCATGCAACTCAGTGAGGGTCCATCACAGGATCATAAAGGGGTGCCAGAGTACCAAACAGGGAGCTGCCACACCCTGCACGTGGGAATCTCAAGCCTCACACAGAGACCTCAGCGATACAGAATATGAAGATGGTGAGACGGTGGGCTCTGACATGCGTGTCTGCAATGTCATCTGGCCACCTCCAAGTTCCCACACTACAGACTCAGAGCTAATGATGCCAACCAGACACCAGGATACATGGAGCATGGAGAAGCCTGCCCTGGGGCCATCCTTGTCAGAAGGAGCCAATTCCTCTGAGGAAGAGCTCCAAGAGAGAGAAGTAATGCTCCGCAGGGGAGGTCGCAGGGTCCAACCTGTCTTCAGGATCATCTACACTGCTCTAGGGGAGCCCCAGGAAGGCAGTACCCTTGAGCCCTTCCGCCCATAAAGGCCGGGTCTCCAGACCCCAAAGCCCTGGGAGCCCAGCACCCTCCCAGAGGCAGTCTCCTTTCCTGCAGCCTGACAGGGCTGTATGGACAAGGACACCAAAGACTAAGAAGACCCCCAGGTGGGGGCACTGGCACCCACTAGGTCAGTGCACCCAGAGCTGGCTTAGGAGTGAGTGGATACAGAAGACAGCTTTTGCTCCAAACAGGAGGAGGTAGAAAAGGAGTGGGAGGAGGATGAGGGAGGACTCGGAGGGGGGCAGTTTGTTCTGTTTTGTCTGTGCAGGACCACTGGAGAAGTGGAGAGAGCAAGCAGGGAGAACTGGGGCCTGGCTTGGCAACTCACAATTCAAGAACTGCCAACCCAGGGTCAGCGGCAAACCCTGCCAGCCTAGGGCGGCCAGCCTTGAAGCACTACTGAGCGGCCATCCATAGCCTGGATGAGGGCACCTGAATACACCTGCCACCTGCACTGGACTGGGAGACGTCAGGGAAGAGAGTCCATCTAGGGTGCCAGCTGCCTGGCTCTCCCAACAGGCAAAACCCCAACCCGATTCACCGTCCCCGGGACAGGGTGCTCCTGTCCCTGTCCCTGGAAGCCCACCTTATCTGTAAGCCCCATAGTGACCCACCTCAAGCAAACGCCCACCCCCACGCTAGCCATCGTTCCTGTGCAAAGCCGTGAGGTGTGTGTCAACCCCGGGCAGCGGACCGCGCCCTCGAGGCCGGCCACCTCCAGGCCCGGGCACGTGCCCTGAGCTTCCGGGCGAGCCAAGGCTCTGCTCGCTCCTGTCCAGTGTCGTGAGCTCAACCTCTGCTTTCTCGGTGTAGATCTAGGCCAGCTGCCTGCCGCTTGTTCTCGTGGAGATGTGTGTGTGTTCTTATCTGAGCAGCTCCTCCCAGGAGGCCCTGAGCCCAGTCCCCAGGAGTCGGAGACGGGAGCCGGCGGGAAGGATGGACGGCGAGGGCGCGGTGGACGCTCACCCCCTCGGTGATCAAGACCGCGGCCTCACCTCGGGCAGGAAGCACTGGACCTTAGATGGAGGGGGAGGGCCAGGGACTGTGCTTTGACGTTCCACCCCCGTTGTTCCTTGTGACTCAGTTTCCTTGGCTTGGGGGGGGGGGTTCCCTGTTATGCTTTCCAGTGTCCTGTGACCCTTCTGTGCCAGCCATAGGGCAAGGGCCACCCCACAGCAAGCCAGCCCCTTAGGGGGCTCCCGGAATGGAAGTGAGTGTTCATTGCCAGAGGCCATTGTCCTGGCAAGAAGGCAGATCTGGGGTCCTCAGAAAGGGAGACTGTGGTGGGAGGGCCCCAGCGTGGAGACAGAGGAGGCTCCTCCTCTGCAGCCCCCGGGGGGGGGGGGGCGGGACCTGTGGCCTCGAGTGGTCCTGAAGAGTCCCTTTAGGTGTTGTCATCCCTTCTCTTCAATGGTTTCTGTAAATGTTTCTCTTCAATAAATCTCATGGATGTTCCAGCCGAGCTTTTTGCTTCCTTTAGGCATGGGACAGGGTGGAATGGAGGGAACAACTTTGGCAGGGTTAAAATGTTGGGGTATGTGTGGGGTAAGTTTCAGATAGGCTATAGGGTACACTAACTGCCAAAGTGATCACAACCCAGGGTCACTGGCTTATGGACCCTGATGAAACATAGCTGACCATGACATAGGTGGATCTAGATGGTGACTGGTTAGATTCCTAGGGCACTCTGTGAGCTTTTCAAATAGAAGTGGATCAGATATTAAAGGGTGGATGTGGGACAACAGGCAGGACCCATGTTCCCATAGCCCCTTGATGGCTTGAAGTGCTCCAAACACTCAACACATTGGATCTAGACATCAAAACAAGACCAGTGTATGTATGTATGATATGGAATTAAAATTTCAGCATGCAGGGGAATTGTGAGTATCAATATGAGTGTGTGTTAGCATATGCATGAAGGGGGGGGGCTGGGGTTGTGGCTCAGTAGTAGAGCAGTAGCCTAATGTGTGAGACACTGGGTTTGATCCTCACCACCACATAAAAAAAATATATATAAACAAAATAAAGGTATTGTGTCCATCTACAATTAAAAAAATTTTTAAAAAAGTATGTGTGAACGTATGTAAGCATTTTTATTTGTGGTGGTGTGAGAGTATTACTAATTTGTGAATATCTCAGTATATCAGTGAATGTAAGTTGTTATGGTTTAGATATGAGATGTACCCCCAAAAGCTCATGTGTGAGATAATACTAGAAATTTAGAGGTGAAATGATAGAGTTATGAGATGCTTAACTTAATCAGTGCATTAATTCACTAGTAGGAATTAGCTCAGTGGTACAGGTGGGGTGTGGCTGGAGGAGGTGGGTCACTGGGGGTGTGCTTTGGGGGTTTATATTGTTCCTGGTGAGCAGAGCTCTCTCTGGTTCCTGATGGTCATGTTCTGAGCTGCTTTCCTCCTCCACCCTTCCACCATGATGTTCTTTCCCATCTTGGGGCCAGAGCAATGGAGTCAGTCATGTATGTACTGAACATCTGAAACTGTAAGCACCAAATAAACTTACCCTCCTCTAAAACTTTTCTTGTCAGGCCTTTTGGTTACAGCGGTGAAAAAGCTGACTAAAACATGTGGATATGTGATTTAGCATGTGAAATGGTGTGTGAATGTGAGTATGTTAGTGTGTGTTTGAGTATGAGTATGTATGTTTTCAAGTATGAGTGAATGTTGGTGTGTGAATGTGTGTTGGTGTGTGAGTGTATGTTTATGAGTGTACATAAATGTATAAGTGTCTTAGTAAATGTGTGTCAGTGCGCTGATGTGTGAGAATGCCATAGTGTGTGCTTATGTGTGAATATGACTAAGTGTTCCTGACTGTGTCCTGAGTGTATACATGAAGGAATGTGCAAATGTATAAAGAGTTCGTGATTGTGAGTGAATGTGTGGTAATGGATGTCTGTGTGTATATGTGTGTGCGTGCATATATAAGAGAACATGTGATAGTTAGATGAATTTATATGAGTGCATGTTTTGGTTAGTTGATCGGCTTTTTATTTGTTTAAGGAATCAAACAAGAGAGGGAGAAGGCAGAGTAAAGTACAAGTTGCTTCTCACAAAACAGTCATAAGACTTTTATTGATCCCAAACTGGTAAGCACTATAGCTGGTCCTATAATGCACTCATTTATTTTCAACATTTGGCACATGCCCATTTTCAAGGTTCCTATCATTGTATGTTACTATTACTGTTGTGTGATTAAAATGCACTCCTTGCATGAGTCCCTTTGTGGACATTGTTTTTCCCTTCTCTTGGGTAAATAAGTAGAAATGGGATGGCAGAGCCACAGGGTAGGAGTATATTTAACTTTATAAGAAACTTCACACAGATTTTCAAAGCTATTGTGATCACTTATACTCACAATGCACAGTTTCCTGTTTCTCGGGGTCCTCCAAAAAAATCTTGTGTTTTCATCTTTGAAATTTCAGGCATTGTGTTGTAGAACTCATTGTGGTATTTTGTTGTTGCATTAACTAGCATTTCTGTGATGTCTAATGATATTGAGCATTTTGTATGTTTGTTTATTAACTGTCTTTCTCCCTTAGTGCAGGACCTGTTCAAGTCTCTTGCTCAGCTTTCAACTGGGATCCTCTTCTCTTTCATTATTGAATTATGTGACTTGTTACAATACTCAGGATACAAGTTCTATGTCATATATATGTGCTGGTATTTTTTCTACCAGTTATATATTCCCCGTGTATATTGTTAATGGTATGCATTCACAAGCAAATTGGTTTTATTAAGATGAAGTAGTCTGCTGTAACATTTTTTTCTTTTATAATTAACCCTTTTAGGGTCCTATCTAAGAAATATTTCCTTGGTCCACATTTGTAAAGATTTTGTCTTATGTTTTATTTTTGTGGTTTTTGCTTTTTCATCATAGGATGAATCTAAATTAGTTTCTATATCATAAGTGAGATGTGGGGTCAAGATGCATTTGAAAAGACTTTTCTTTTGAAACTGATTTTTTGGGGTGTTGGTAGAAAATATTTGACTTTGTATCTGTGGGTCTACTACAGAGTTCCATATTTTTCTCTTTGGTATTTTTCAGTTGTAGATAATCTATTTGGTTCTTAATTATACTTGTTATTTTTTTTGATGGAGTTCTTCCTCATTGGTTTTTCATTATATTCATTTGTATTCTTTTAATTCTGGAACAACATTTATTTCCATTAATTATCTTTAATTCCTCATCTGCTAATCCTATAGTTCTTGCCATTCCAGGGCCTTCGGAAACATTTTATCCTTGTTTATGGATCATGTTACTCCTTCTAATGTCTAGGAATTCTTCACAGAGGTGGACATTTTGATTGTCAGGTTGTTGAATGTCTTGATTTTGTTGTTTCACTTAAGTTTGTGTTGAGTTCTGTTCCAGCAGGCAATTGTGATTGAGTTGTAAAACTTGTTAAATACAGACCATCCTGAGTTTTTTGAGGCTTGTTGTTATTATTATTATTATTACTGCATATTAATTGTACAAATTAATGGGTTTGACTGACATTTCTATGCATGCATATATTGTGCTTTGATCATATGCAACCTTCCTCTTACCCCCTCTTGAGTTCCTCCCCCTAATTCCTCCCCATTCCTTTCCCTTTCCTCAGTATTCCCTCTTCTAATTTCAGGTCACTCTAATGTTTTGTTATGTGGATCTTGCAGGGTTGAGTCTTCCTCCTAAGGTATGGCTTTTCTCTGTTCTGTACTGAATGTCCAGAGATTTCAATGTGGTTTCTCCTCTATGGCCAATGCAAAATTGAATGTCTCTGAACACTGTGTGATTTCTGGTAGTTCTGTTTGTAGCTCTCTGGAAGGTGTTTTGTGTCCAACCTGTGGCGTCTCAATCTGAGCATGCAGAGCTCAGTATGCTGCCAAAGGTTCAGTGGGAAGTTTGTGAAGTCTTCGGGAACTCTTTGTATGCCTGATCTCCTTCTCTCTTACACAATGACTGCAAATTCTAGATGCCTCAGTAGCTCCCAATTCCACAGTTCAGTGAGAATGCCACATGCTTCTTGAATTTTCCCCTTCCTTTGCCATCAACTGGAAAGTGTCTCCAAGCTGATACCAATGAGGTGTGGCTGTTGGTTGGCCACACCTCTTTTGACTTCCTTATCACAGAAATCGAAGTCTTAACAAACTTGCCAAAGCCAAGGTGCTCATCCTGAGGTAAAACGGGTTGGATGGTCAGTGAATATTGAGGGACTGAAGAGGGAAGGGGACAAGGGCAATTAATGGGGAAGAAATGAGAAGTTCATGGGAAGGTGGGATAGGGCCATGAAGGTCCTAGAGTACCCATACCAAGGTCTTTGGATATCTGCCCTAGATGTGCAGCAAGCCATCTGGATATTCAGAGAAGAACCATTGTCCTAGAATTATGTGAAGGAGAAGAATGACCTGCTCATGTCTGTGAACTAGAAAGATCAGTGAGAAACTAGTGTCAGGAAAAGATGGAGGGGGCACATTTGTCACACCAAAGGTAGCTGCAGAGGTGGTAAGTGAATACAGAGACCACTTTTGTTGAAGTATTCTCATGTGATGAAGTTGGAGGCATATTGGAGCTAAGATTCAAGAAGATTTCTGATGGACAGGGTCTCTTTGCAGAACTGAACCAAATTTATCTGTGGGAAACTATGATTTTGCCTATCAGGCAGCCCCTAGAGGCACTTTCTATTCCTTCTCATACTACTGACCAAAGCTTCAGACTGGTAACACTCAGTTCTAAGAGGGAGAACCTGGAGTCTGCCTGGAGGCCACGTATTTCTGGCTGCCTTCTCTTCTCTGAGATGATCCTAAAAAGGCTTAGTTCTGCAAGGGCGTATAGGAGGATTATGCTTTCAAGCAGGCCCCATTAAGTGCAGGTAAGCCAAAACAGATGGTCCCAAGGAAGGTCTCATTGCTCAACCAGACATCTTCTTTCTTTCAACTATTACTGGTGGTTACATGTGTCCCAATGGACATCTCATTACCTCCTTTTCAACAAAGAGAATCTTGTATAGCATTCAAAGTGTCCTGAATCCTGGCTAGGGCCTATACACTTCTCATGTAAAATTAACAGGATGGTTTCTTTTGTAGCTCCTGGAATGTTGAAGACAAAACATAAAACAGACCCACCAATAAGGACTGAAAGGAAGGGTCTGTCCTTCAGAGCATGACAGAGCAACACAGAACAGCAGATATACACAGTTAAGTCCAGCCAATTCCTTTGGTATCCTTGGCAACCAATATCCCAACAATGACGCAGAAGATGTGACAGTACTGCAAAGGCACAACAGAGCCATTGCTGGATGACAGGGCAAACATATTCCATAAGAGAGGATACAAATATTAAGGGATTCGAAATATCAGAGGTGTATTCACCTAAGAGGGCTAATGTAACTAACTGAAATTGTGAATGTCAAGAAAAAAGAAATCTACAGTGTCAAATTGGTGAGAAAACAAAACATGTCAGGTGTTAACAGAGTTGGTGTCTACCAGAGGGTCTGAGGAAGGATCCATTGCATTCCTTCCAGTCAGTTCCTGGTGGCCAGAGGTATTCCTTGGCTGAAGGCAGCTTCACTCTAAAATTCACTTGGCAAGTAACAAAGACTGCCTTGGGTTCGTGTCTGTCTCTGTATCCAAACTGGCCCTTTCCACAAGGACATCAGTCATCTTGGAGCGGAGGCCCACCCTCTTCCAGTATGACCTCATCTAAATTTAACAAGTTACAACTGCAGCGACCCTATCTCCCAATAAGGTCACATCCTGAGGTAGTGGGTGCTAGGACATCCCCATATGAATTTGCGGGAAGTGAGGGGGTGCCCAATTGAACCCATGACACTCAGGAAACCAGAACCACGGAGTCCCCCAGCTGCAGACAGGTGCACAAGTCACCGTGACCAGGTGCAACCATCTGAAGGCCTCTCTCCTGGAAGCTGTGGCCCTGCCCATAAACGCTGGTCAACTCCTGAGGCATCGCCAAATCCCACAGCTGCAGTGGACAGGCCTGGCAGGCTCAGAGAGCAGAGAGAGCAGGGGCAGGGGACTCGGACAGGGTCTGCATCTTGCAGATTCCTGGAGAGAGGAGCCAGCTTCCCCCTCAGGATGCTGCCTAAAGAGGAAAGCGAGCCTACCCCTTGGGTTGGGAGAGCCATTGGCACACGTACAGGGCGGGGGATCCCGGCAGCTGGAAGGAAGCATGGGGAGAAAACATGCCAATGGAATTTAGCTGGCTGCAAGCTCACTGCAAGCCCAGTAGTGGACTGCACGTGCTGTGAAGGGGATCTCAATCCCCAGCCTAGGCAGAGAGGAACTGCCCTGGGCTCAGAACTCTGAGAGATCAATATCTTTTCTTTATAAATTACCCAGATTCCGGTGTTGTGTTACAGCGGCATAAATGGACGAGGACATATAGGCGAGTCCCCTTCTGGTGGGGTGCCAGCTTGCCATAGGGGGAGGGAGCCCCTGAAACCTGAAAGCAACTATCTGGTGGTGACATGCAAACCAGTGCCACCAGTAAGAACGTGAACAGAGAGGATTCTGAGGTCCACTAGTGTGGCCAGGCAGAGGAAGTCTGTGGGAGGAGGGAGAGGATCTGCTGAACCAGGAGGAGGAAGAACCTCAAGAAGAGGAGGCTGCCACCATGGGCAGCTCTTGGGGTGGGGTGGGGTGGAGCGTGGCACACAGATGAAGGAGGGAAGGCAAAGGCTGAAGGTAGGGATGAACTGAGTGTGCTGGGGGCCAGCCCAAAGGGCCAATTCAGCAGGCATCAGATGAGAGGGGCTCGGGACAGTGGCAGGGGAGGAGGACCCTAAGAGAAAGCCAACTGTGAGGGGTGGGGCAGGGCTGCTGACAAGGATCTAAGGAGATGGGGACCCAGGGGGAGTACACCTCAAGGGGAAGAACAGGGTCTGGTGGTGTTGCCAAGAGCTAGATCTCCCCAGCTGCCATGGGGATTGGGGAGTAGAGACTACGACAGGTTGAATCTGGGGGTGAGAAATAAAGGAGAGAGGGAAGGAATCCTGCCATCCATCTTAGCTTGAGCAAGCAGGTGGAAGAGGAGCCCTATCTGGTGGTGACGCAGCTGGGGAAATCTGGGGAAGGAGCAAGTGTACTGAGAGGGGCAAAGCGCTCCAGTTTGCACACCTGAATTCCGAAATTCCCAGGGGGCATCCAAGTGGGCAGTTTGATGCACATGTGTGGAGCTCAGGGGAGGGCTTGTATACAGACACAGAAGGTCCCTTAGAGGCACTGAATGTCCCTGGGCTGAGCCTGGGAACCCTCCTCCACCATGCTGAGCCCCAGCAAATGAGGAGGAGGAAAAGGGGTTGGGTAGGGGAGGTCCAAGGACAAACAAAGTAAAAGCCAGCAGAGAGGGAGGAGGTCAATCTGAAGGGCAGGAATGGGTGGTTCCAGAAACCAGGGAAGGAAAGGGGTTGGGGAAGCCAGGAGAGCCAAGCCTGCTGAGAGGTGGAGACAATGAGGCAGAGAAGTGACAAAGGAAAGACAGCTGAGGTGTCACAGCTCAAGCCCCTGTGAGGATGCAGGGAGATGAGCCCACACCCATACCCCAGACAGAGCCAGAGTCTTGGACTTGGAGTCAGCAGGGAAGGGAAGGAGGGAGAAGGTGGGAAGAGAGGGAGAGTAGAAAGAGGTGAGGCTGAAAACAGGACAAATGCTGGGCCAGTTGGTGACACTAGACCCACCCCAAGAATATTTCCATGGGAGCGCTCTCCCTAGAGAAGGACCCCAGAAACATCATGGCTGAAACCAAGAAAGAGGGTGGCATGTGGTATAAGCCATGTGGAGTCTAACACTGAGGTTGAGGAGACAGAAATTCCCATGGTGGGTGTTAAGAGCAATAGTGGCTTGTATCAGAACAAGCAGTCTAGGTCCTCAAGGAGAAGGGGAGGGAGTAGACACATGAGCCAACAGAGGAAACTGGTTTGTGAGAGAAGACACCTGTTTCTTCGTTTGCACAGTGGGTTAGTCAGGTTTTCGTCACTGTGGACCAGACACCTGACACTGACAACTTAGGAAGGAAAAGTTTGTTTTGAGGTCACATTTTCAGAGGTTCAGTCCATGGCCAGCCAGCCAGCTCCCTTGCTCTGGGCCTGAGAGTGAGGAAGAACATCATGGCGGAGGGGTGAGGTGGAGGAAAGCTGCTCACTTTGTGGCAGCCAGAAAGTAGAGAGACAGACGGAGAAGCCAGAGGGACAAGATATCGTCCCCAAGGGCACAGCCCCCAGTGACCCACCCCCTCCAGTCATGCCTCACCTGCCTACAGTTACCACCCAGTACAGCAGTCCTTTCAAATTATAAACTCATCAGATGGATTAATCCATGGATTAGGTTATAGCTCTCATAACGTAATGGCATCCCCTCTGAACATTCCTGCATTGACACAGGAGCTTTGGGGGGGCACCTCATATCCAAACCATAACCCCTAGCTTTTACCACTCCCAGCCCCCAGAAGGGGTGGAAACGCCTGGGGAGCAAGGGCAAGCCAAAGTCTAACCAGGAGGCCAACTCCAATGTGACATGCTTCTGGACAATGGCTGAGTGTTCAAAATGAGAATGCCTTTGACCTTGACGCTAGCAACTTTCTCTTGGAAACAGGCCAACAATATGTCTCTGGGATGGGGAGGAGAGGAGTAAAGGAGATTGTGGGAAGAGGAACAGGGAATGTCCGGTGAACTTGTGGGAGCATTCCCAACCTCGCCACTGACTCAGGGGATGCAAGGCACATGATGACCAGGTAGCATTTCTCCCCTTGGGATGGGCAAACGGTCAAGGCTGAACGAGACCAAAGGTTGCTCAGGCCTTGGGGATTGCAAGGACACTCCCATGCCACGGGTGGGAGGGAACACAGATTTAGCCTTTCACGGGAGAAAACCAGTGAGTAGCACATGGTCATGGCAGTGATGGGTACAACCCAAGACCCAGCATAGCCACTTCTTGACAACGGCTATGTGCACCCTGGAGCCTGCCTCACTGATGGCGGCTCAGAGAGGCACATGGGACTTGGGCGGCAGCAGTGTCTGTAACAGCCCTACACTGGGAACAGCTCAAATGCCCCAAATGCCTCAGGGGTGGTCGGACAACCATGCTGCCCTCCAGGCCAAGAGAGTGTTATGGTTTGGAAGAGAGGTGTCTCCCAAATGCTCAGGTGTGAGACAGTGCAAGAAGGTTCAGAGGAGAAATGGTTGGGTTGTGAGAACCTTAACCCAACCAGTGAATTCATCCCCTGATCGGGATTAACTGAGTGGTAACTGAAGTGGTAGGGTGAGGCTGGAGGAGGTGGGCATTGAGGCATAGCTATGGGGTATATATTTTGTATCTGGAGAGTGGGGTCTCTCTCTCCGCTTCCTGATCACCATGTGAGCTGCTTCCCTCTCCCACTCTCTTCTGCCATGATGTCCTACCTCACTTTGAGCCCCGGGGAATGCAGCTGGCTGTCCATAGCTGAGACCTCTGAAACCATGAAGGGCCCCCAAATAAACTTTAACTGCCCTACACTTGTTCTGATCGAGTCCTTTAGTCACAGCAGCGAAAAACCTGACTAAAACAGAGAGCAACGCCCCCTCACCCCAAGCTCATTAAGCTGTGGAGGGCCCAGGGTGTGTGTGTGTGCGCGGGGGGGGGGGGGGGGGGGGGCCGGGGGGGGCGGGGACACACTTGAGCACCCTCCTCCCAGCTGAATGTGAATGCCTCTCCTTACACACACTTAGGCAGAGGCCCCAGAGACCCCGGTTATGTCTCTGACAAGAAGACGCAGGGACTCGCCAAAGGACAGGCAGTAAGATAATACAGGCCCAAGGAGAAGAAACTGGTTCAAAGCCGCAGAAACTGGTTCTTGGGCCTTGGGTCTTGGGTCTTGCAGCCCGCACAGCAGGAAAGGCCTGGGCAAACCCAGGAGCTGGGTCACCCTCCTATGCGAGGGCAGTGAAGCACATAGGCCCGTGGTATACCCATCGTGCTCCAGTGGGATGGGCAGCGCCAGATAGATGGTGGACCCTCGGCGGGGTGGCATGGTGAGCACACATTCCCCGCACGTATCTACTTCATGGAATCACACCTGGACCCGGTGCCCTGGTCTGGCCCGGAGACCAGAACAATCCTATCCTGGGTGGGGATGGAATCAAGGACTGCAGGCAGAGAAGCCCCAGAGGGCCTGCTCCCCACTCCTGGCCAGAACGCAGAGCTGGTGGGCCCACCCCAGGCCGCTTCCTAGAGGACATCTTGGGCGCAGACCCCTCACCGAGCTGGCGCCCCAAGGGCACATCCAGGAGGAGCAGGGGACAGGGCTGGACCCAGACGGACGCGGGACCGGGTGGGGAAAGCCAAAGGCGTGGGGTCTCCAGACACCGACACCCAGACACCCCCTCCCCCGGGGGGGGCTCCACCTGTGCCAGGGCGGAGGCGGGGAGGGAGGAGGTGACGTCACCCGCGGTCCCTGGGTGCCCGCGGCGGCGGCGACAGCCCGGCCGCGTGACCCGTGCGCGCCAATGGCCCGTCGGTCTCCGGGGCGACGCGGAGGGTCCGCGCTCCACCGCCACCGCGCCCCCGCCCCGCGTCCGCACTGCAGAGAGCGGTGGCGAGCAGGCGCCGGCGCACTGGCCCACGTGCCGCGCCGGGAGAGCGAGAGCTGGACGCAGAGCCAGCGACAGGGCGAGGGAACGAGGGGCGGCCGACCCCGCCGCCGCCACCGCTCTGCTCAGCCCGGAGGAGCCCGCGCCGCCGGGGCCCGACCAGGGAGGACCCCGCCCCAGCAGGAGGTACGGTACCCCGGGAGGGGCCGCTCGGGCCAGGGATTCCCCGCGGCCCTCCGCCCGCGCCGGCCCAGCCACAGCAGCCCGCGGGGCGGGGGGCGGCGTGGGAGGGTGCTGTGGCCCGTGGGGACCCTCGCGGGGTGGGGCGGGGGTCGGGGCACGAGGGGCGGCTGGGGTGGGAGTGGGGGGTTGGGCATTAACCTCGCTGTCGCCCCGTTCGCGTTCACAGGTTGTGGAGACCTGGGCTGCTCTCCCCGATTCCTAGGCTCCCGCCCCTGGGTGTCTTTCCCCAGTGCCAGCCTGGTCAGCCCCTAATATCAGCCCCGCGCGGGCCGAAATTGTGGGCGATGGCGGTGACGATGCTGCAGGACTGGTGCAGGTGGATGGGCGTCAACGCTCGCAGGGGCCTGCTCATCCTGGGCATCCCGGAGGACTGTGATGAAGCTGAATTCCAAGAGTCCTTGGAGGCTGCCCTGTGGCCTATGGGCCACTTTACCGTGCTGGGCAAAGTGTTTCGCGAGGAGGATAACGCCACTGCTGCCCTGGTCGAGCTCGACCGGGAAGTCAACTATGCTTTGGTCCCTAGGGAAATCCCAGGCACCGGGGGCCCCTGGAACGTGGTCTTTGTGCCCCGTTGCTCAGGCGAGGAGTTTCTCGGTCGCGTGCTCCACTTCCTGGAGCAACAGGGGCAGACAGTGGAAAGCGTGGCCGGTGCCCTGGGTCTGGGGCTGCGCAGGGTGTGCTGGCTCCGATCTGTCAGTCAGGCGATCCAGCCCTGGGTGGAAACCGTGAGGTACCAGCGCCTGGGCGTGTTTTCCGGGAGGGACCAGCCAGCCCCTGGGGAGGAGTCCTTTGAGGCCTGGCTAGACCACACCACTGACATGCTGCATGTGTGGCAGGGGGTCTCTGAAAGAGAGAGGAGGAGGAGGCTGATCGAAGGCTTGAGAGGGACTGCCCTGCAGCTCGTGCATGGGCTCCTGGCGGAGAATCCCGCCAGGACTGCGCAGGACTGCCTGGCGGCCCTGATCCAGGTGTTTGGAGACAACGAGTCCCAGGCCACCATCCGGGTGAAGTGTTTGACTGCTCAGCAGCGGTCAGGCGAGCGTCTCTCCACCTTTGTGTTGCGGCTGGAAGTCCTGTTGCAGAAAGCCATCGAGAAGGGGGCCCTGGCCAGGGCCTCCGCTGACCACGTGCGCCTGAGGCAGGTGCTCACCAGGGCCAACCTGATCGAGCCTCTGGATGAAGCCCTGAGGAAGCTGAGAATGGTTGGGAGGTCTCCCACATTCCTGGAAATGCTGGGGCTAGTTCGCGAGTCTGAGGCATGGGAGGCCAGTCTAGCCGGGAGCGTGAGGGCCCCGGCAGAGGAAGGGGCTGGTGCCCCCGCTGATGCCCAGGCAGATGCCAGGGCCGATGCTAATGCAGAGGATGAGAAGGTGGAGAAGGAGGAAGAGGAGGTGGACCAGCAGCAGCAGGAAGAGGTGGTGGTGGAGGAGGAGCAGGAGGAGGAGGAGGAGGAGGAGGAGGAGGAGACAAAGGGAAGACCAAGGCAATGATCATGCTCCTGTGGGCCCAGGCCAGGCAGGACCCACTGAGGCCCCAGGAGGCCCCGCCCCAGCTCAGATGGGCAGTGCTTCTGATGCCAGCCCAGGAGGGCCTGGTTGTGGGCCAGAGAGCCTGGCCCAGGCAGAAGAGCAGGAAGCTGAGGAGCCGGTGCTGGAGGGGCTCAAGGACATCCCAGAGGAGTCAGGAAATGAGGATGGGGCTGGGGAGACTGGCCACCCCGAGTCTGCCCCAGGTGAATAGGCTCAGAAGGCCCAGGGGCTCCTCTCCTCTCAGGCAGCAGAACCTTGGAGGGAGGGGCAGGACTGGCACCAGGGCCCACTCTCACCCCACATCAGGAGCAGGGCCCAGGGAAGGGCTCACCCAGCCCAAACCAAGCCCCTGGATCCCCCCAGCTCCCCAAAGGGGCCCTGGCCACCACCACCACCAGACTTTTCCAGTGACCCCAATGACCATATTTGCCACCAGATGGAGCAAGGAGGGGTGCCCCTCCTCATGGAAGCCCCAACCCCAAACCCTGCCAGTCTAGGGCTGCAGGCCTAGAAATGGGGAGAGGGGCTGAGGTCACCTGCCACCTGCACTGGACTGGGGGACATCGGGGAAGAGAGTCCATCTCAAGGGTGCCAGCTGCCTGGCTCTCCCAACAGGCAAAACCCCAACCCGATTCACCGTCCCCGGGACAGGGTGCTCCTGTCCCTGTCCCTGGAAGCCCACCTTATCTGTAAGCCCCATAGTGACCCACCTCAAGCAAACGCCCACCCCCACGCTAGCCATCGTTCCTGTGCAAAGCCGTGAGGTGTGTGTCAACCCCGGGCAGCGGACCGCGCCCTCGAGGCCGGCCACCTCCAGGCCCGGGCACGTGCCCTGAGCTTCCGGGCGAGCCAAGGCTCTGCTCGCTCCTGTCCAGTGTCGTGAGCTCAACCTCTGCTTTCTCGGTGTAGATCTAGGCCAGCAGCCTGCCCGCTTGTTCTCGTGGAGATGTGTGTGTGTTCTTATCTGAGCAGCTCCTCCCAGGAGGCCCTGAGCCCAGTCCCCAGGAGTCGGAGACGGGAGCCGGCGGGAAGGATGGACGGCGAGGGCGCGGTGGACGCTCACCCCCTCGGTGATCAAGACCGCGGCCTCACCTCGGGCAGGAAGCACTGGACCTTAGATGGAGGGGGAGGGCCAGGGACTGTGCTTTGACGTTCCACCCCCGTTGTTCCTTGTGACTCAGTTTTCCTTGGCTTGGGGGGGGGGGGTTCCCTGTTATGCTTTCCAGTGTCCTGTGACCCTTCTGTGCCAGCCATAGGGCAAGGGCCACCCCACAGCAAGCCAGCCCCTTAGGGGGCTCCCGGAATGGAAGTGAGTGTTCATTGCCAGAGGCCATTGTCCTGGCAAGAAGGCAGATCTGGGGTCCTCAGAAAGGGAGACTGTGGTGGGAGGGCCCCAGCGTGGAGACAGAGGAGGCTCCTCCTCTGCAGCCCCGGGGGGGGGGGGGGGGCGGGACCTGTGGCCTCGAGTGGTCCTGAAGAGTCCCTTTAGGTGTTGTCATCCCTTCTCTTCAATGGTTTCTGTAAATGTTTCTCTTCAATAAATCTCATGGATGTTCCAGCCGAGCTTTTTGCTTCCTTTAGGCATGGGACAGGGTGGAATGGAGGGAACAACTTTGGCAGGGTTAAAATGTTGGGGTATGTGTGGGGCAAGTACCATGAGGAGCTGTTGGGATCTTGGCTGGCAGGTTCTGGATGACAGGATGCCGTTGGTTGTGGGTGGGCACTGTCTTTCTGGCTCCCCAGAGCACTTGGGAATAAGTGGGTTAGGCATTGAATGGAGGGCACAGGACCACAGGATTCCCAGCAGTGCACGGGGGTGGGGGGGATGGGAATCGGGGCATCCAGCCAGGTCAGACAGGCCACGTGTGTGCTCCCGGGCTAACAGACAGGTCAGGGAAGGGCCTGGCATGAGGTCAGATGTCCCCGCCAGGAGCTGTGTATGGGACCAGGAGGGCAGGGGTGACATTCTCCAAACCGCTCCACCTGCTTTTGCCTTCCTCAGGTATCCAACAGGTGGGCATTGCTAGCTCAGACCATCTCCACTGTACAGATGATGGACACAGTGTTGTAAGTATTTAAAGAGCAATGGTCAGAAAATCTGGGCTGGGCAAATCTGCTGTAGGATGTTTGCATCTAGATATACCAATCATCCTTCTATGCTGCGGACTGTAGCCATGCAGAGATGTGTCTTCAGGGACCGTGAGCACACTTGGGCAGTGGGATTGTTTCGGGGTGTGTGTAGAAGCAATAGTAGCTGACCAATCATTAGGTTATCTCTGTAGTCTCCTTGATGCACAGACCTTGGCCTTTGTATCTGGGTCTCAGACCATGTCACATTGGAGCATCTTGCAGGAACAGAGCATAGCCCCAGCTGCACTATCCTCTACCTGCCTTCTGGAGGCACTGTGGTGTGCCTGGCATATTTACCCTGTGTGTTTTAGCAAGGCCATGAGTAACCTAAGCCATGTTTTCGATGCAGACATAGGAGTTTCAATTCTTCCAAAATTGCATGGGAATATGTGGAGTGTTAACAACAATAAGCACAATCTCAAAAGGCATATCATTCTCCAAATGCTACTTCTCCATTTCACTGGCATGACAAGTGAGAAAGGCATCTTGCATGATGAGCTGTGTCATGCATGCCATCTTGCTACTGTAGAGCATTGGTAATGTGGCTTCTTATAGATAAGGTTCTTTTAGGCATCTGTTTTCACAATAGTGAAGTTTCATTTTCATTGAGGATCTGCTCAGACAACTGATTTTCATCCACAAACATCTTATTTAGCGTTTCTGATAATCATTCAGCTGACTTCATATAACCCTGTGCAGACTCAGTGCTCACTTTCACGTTATGTAATGAACAATGACTCTAGAACTGTTTAAACCACCTGAACCTTGCTTTATGCTCACCATCATAGTGCAGTCCACCCTTTAAACATATAAGATGAAATATTTGCTGTGGCCATGATCCTCATGGGGCTTCAAGGAATATTCTGATCTTTAGAAGTTTCTTCATATCGGATATACATCCTTCCTGAATTTTTGTTATCTTTTGGGCTTTAATAATGTAGGGTTTGTTTGTTTTTTAACAGTTTCCATTACGTTGTTCTTGTCCTTCAAGATGATAGCTATGGTGAAATGGGACATGATTTGAGAGAAATAACCATCACTGATGTGCCACATCAGTCCTATGTTGTGTTCTCTTTCATTTCCCTATCAACCACCAATATAGCCCATTACTGATAACATTACAGAGGATTTTCTATTCTCATGGGCCATGATGAATAAAACAACGGATTATCTCAAGCACAGGAGAAAATGGTGCAATCAACCAACACAGTAAATAAGAGATGTGTGCTTTTACATTACAATGATACACACACACACACACACACACACACACAAATGCATATGGAATATGCATTTAAATGATAAAATATACAGTAAATACAAAAATCAGTCAGAGATATTTATTATCATTATCAATCATTATGTCCTATACATATTTTCATGTGTTATACTTTATGAAACTGGCAGCAGATAAGGCTTACGTACACAGGCATTGCCACAAACTCTAGGGTTACAAAACCATGGCTCCAAAATTACTACATGACACAAAATTTTTAGCTGCATTGTAATATTATGGGAACAGCTTCTTACATACCTTTGGTTATTGACAGAAATGTTCTAATATAAAATATGATTTAATTTTTTTAATATTTATTTTTTTAGTTTTAGATTTACACAATATCTTTATTTGCATTTATGTGATGCTGAGGATTGAACCCAGTGCCTCATGCATGCTAGGCGAGCACGGTACCATTGAGCCACCACCATACAGCTCCTGGCGGGGACATCTGACCTCATGCCAGGCCCTTCCCTGACCTGTCTGTTAGCCCGGGAGCACACACGTGGCCTGTCTGACCTGGCTGGATGCCCCGATTCCCATCCCCCCCACCCCCGTGCACTGCTGGGAATCCTGTGGTCCTGTGCCCTCCATTCAATGCCTAACCCACTTATTCCCAAGTGCTCTGGGGAGCCAGAAAGACAGTGCCCACCCACAACCAACGGCATCCTGTCATCCAGAACCTGCCAGCCAAGATCCCAACAGCTCCTCATGGTACTTGCCCCACACATACCCCAACATTTTAACCCTGCCAAAGTTGTTCCCTCCATTCCACCCTGTCCCATGCCTAAAGGAAGCAAAAAGCTCGGCTGGAACATCCATGAGATTTATTGAAGAGAAACATTTACAGAAACCATTGAAGAGAAGGGATGACAACACCTAAAGGGACTCTTCAGGACCACTCGAGGCCACAGGTCCCGCCCCCCCCCCCCCCGGGGGGCTGCAGAGGAGGAGCCTCCTCTGTCTCCACGCTGGGGCCCTCCCACCACAGTCTCCCTTTCTGAGGACCCCAGATCTGCCTTCTTGCCAGGACAATGGCCTCTGGCAATGAACACTCACTTCCATTCCGGGAGCCCCCTAAGGGGCTGGCTTGCTGTGGGGTGGCCCTTGCCCTATGGCTGGCACAGAAGGGTCACAGGACACTGGAAAGCATAACAGGGAACCCCCCCCCCCAAGCCAAGGAAACTGAGTCACAAGGAACAACGGGGGTGGAACGTCAAAGCACAGTCCCTGGCCCTCCCCCTCCATCTAAGGTCCAGTGCTTCCTGCCCGAGGTGAGGCCGCGGTCTTGATCACCGAGGGGGTGAGCGTCCACCGCGCCCTCGCCGTCCATCCTTCCCGCCGGCTCCCGTCTCCGACTCCTGGGGACTGGGCTCAGGGCCTCCTGGGAGGAGCTGCTCAGATAAGAACACACACACATCTCCACGAGAACAAGCGGCAGGCAGCTGGCCTAGATCTACACCGAGAAAGCAGAGGTTGAGCTCACGACACTGGACAGGAGCGAGCAGAGCCTTGGCTCGCCCGGAAGCTCAGGGCACGTGCCCGGGCCTGGAGGTGGCCGGCCTCGAGGGCGCGGTCCGCTGCCCGGGGTTGACACACACCTCACGGCTTTGCACAGGAACGATGGCTAGCGTGGGGGTGGGCGTTTGCTTGAGGTGGGTCACTATGGGGCTTACAGATAAGGTGGGCTTCCAGGGACAGGGACAGGAGCACCCTGTCCCGGGGACGGTGAATCGGGTTGGGGTTTTGCCTGTTGGGAGAGCCAGGCAGCTGGCACCCTTGAGATGGACTCTCTTCCCCGATGTCCCCCAGTCCAGTGCAGGTGGCAGGTGACCTCAGCCCCTCTCCCCATTTCTAGGCCTGCAGCCCTAGACTGGCAGGGTTTGGGGTTGGGGCTTCCATGAGGAGGGGCACCCCTCCTTGCTCCATCTGGTGGCAAATATGGTCATTGGGGTCACTGGAAAAGTCTGGTGGTGGTGGTGGCCAGGGCCCCTTTGGGGAGCTGGGGGGATCCAGGGGCTTGGTTTGGGCTGGGTGAGCCCTTCCCTGGGCCCTGCTCCTGATGTGGGGTGAGAGTGGGCCCTGGTGCCAGTCCTGCCCCTCCCTCCAAGGTTCTGCTGCCTGAGAGGAGAGGAGCCCCTGGGCCTTCTGAGCCTATTCACCTGGGGCAGACTCGGGGTGGCCAGTCTCCCCAGCCCCATCCTCATTTCCTGACTCCTCTGGGATGTCCTTGAGCCCCTCCAGCACCGGCTCCTCAGCTTCCTGCTCTTCTGCCTGGGCCAGGCTCTCTGGCCCACAACCAGGCCCTCCTGGGCTGGCATCAGAAGCACTGCCCATCTGAGCTGGGGCGGGGCCTCCTGGGGCCTCAGTGGGTCCTGCCTGGCCTGGGCCCACAGGAGCATGATCATTGCCTTGGTCTTCCCTTTGCTCCTCCTCCTCCTCCTCCTCCTCCTCCTCCTGCTCCTCCTCCACCACCACCTCTTCCTGCTGCTGCTGGTCCACCTCCTCTTCCTCCTTCTCCACCTTCTCATCCTCTGCATTAGCATCGGCCCTGGCATCTGCCTGGGCATCAGCGGGGGCACCAGCCCCTTCCTCTGCCGGGGCCCTCACGCTCCCGGCTAGACTGGCCTCCCATGCCTCAGACTCGCGAACTAGCCCCAGCATTTCCAGGAATGTGGGAGACCTCCCAACCATTCTCAGCTTCCTCAGGGCTTCATCCAGAGGCTCGATCAGGTTGGCCCTGGTGAGCACCTGCCTCAGGCGCACGTGGTCAGCGGAGGCCCTGGCCAGGGCCCCCTTCTCGATGGCTTTCTGCAACAGGACTTCCAGCCGCAACACAAAGGTGGAGAGACGCTCGCCTGACCGCTGCTGAGCAGTCAAACACTTCACCCGGATGGTGGCCTGGGACTCGTTGTCTCCAAACACCTGGATCAGGGCCGCCAGGCAGTCCTGCGCAGTCCTGGCGGGATTCTCCGCCAGGAGCCCATGCACGAGCTGCAGGGCAGTCCCTCTCAAGCCTTCGATCAGCCTCCTCCTCCTCTCTCTTTCAGAGACCCCCTGCCACACATGCAGCATGTCAGTGGTGTGGTCTAGCCAGGCCTCAAAGGACTCCTCCCCAGGGGCTGGCTGGTCCCTCCCGGAAAACACGCCCAGGCGCTGGTACCTCACGGTTTCCACCCAGGGCTGGATCGCCTGACTGACAGATCGGAGCCAGCACACCCTGCGCAGCCCCAGACCCAGGGCACCGGCCACGCTTTCCACTGTCTGCCCCTGTTGCTCCAGGAAGTGGAGCACGCGACCGAGAAACTCCTCGCCTGAGCAACGGGGCACAAAGACCACGTTCCAGGGGCCCCCGGTGCCTGGGATTTCCCTAGGGACCAAAGCATAGTTGACTTCCCGGTCGAGCTCGACCAGGGCAGCAGTGGCGTTATCCTCCTCGCGAAACACTTTGCCCAGCACGGTAAAGTGGCCCATAGGCCACAGGGCAGCCTCCAAGGACTCTTGGAATTCAGCTTCATCACAGTCCTCCGGGATGCCCAGGATGAGCAGGCCCCTGCGAGCGTTGACGCCCATCCACCTGCACCAGTCCTGCAGCATCGTCACCGCCATCGCCCACAATTTCGGCCCGCGCGGGGCTGATATTAGGGGCTGACCAGGCTGGCACTGGGGAAAGACACCCAGGGGCGGGAGCCTAGGAATCGGGGAGAGCAGCCCAGGTCTCCACAACCTGTGAACGCGAACGGGGCGACAGCGAGGTTAATGCCCAACCCCCCACTCCCACCCCAGCCGCCCCTCGTGCCCCGACCCCCGCCCCACCCCGCGAGGGTCCCCACGGGCCACAGCACCCTCCCACGCCGCCCCCCGCCCCGCGGGCTGCTGTGGCTGGGCCGGCGCGGGCGGAGGGCCGCGGGGAATCCCTGGCCCGAGCGGCCCCTCCCGGGGTACCGTACCTCCTGCTGGGGCGGGGTCCTCCCTGGTCGGGCCCCGGCGGCGCGGGCTCCTCCGGGCTGAGCAGAGCGGTGGCGGCGGCGGGGTCGGCCGCCCCTCGTTCCCTCGCCCTGTCGCTGGCTCTGCGTCCAGCTCTCGCTCTCCCGGCGCGGCACGTGGGCCAGTGCGCCGGCGCCTGCTCGCCACCGCTCTCTGCAGTGCGGACGCGGGGCGGGGGCGCGGTGGCGGTGGAGCGCGGACCCTCCGCGTCGCCCCGGAGACCGACGGGCCATTGGCGCGCACGGGTCACGCGGCCGGGCTGTCGCCGCCGCCGCGGGCACCCAGGGACCGCGGGTGACGTCACCTCCTCCCTCCCCCGCCTCCGCCCTGGCACAGGTGGAGCCCCCCCCCGGGGGAGGGGGTGTCTGGGTGTCGGTGTCTGGAGACCCCACGCCTTTGGCTTTCCCCACCCGGTCCCGCGTCCGTCTGGGTCCAGCCCTGTCCCCTGCTCCTCCTGGATGTGCCCTTGGGGCGCCAGCTCGGTGAGGGGTCTGCGCCCAAGATGTCCTCTAGGAAGCGGCCTGGGGTGGGCCCACCAGCTCTGCGTTCTGGCCAGGAGTGGGGAGCAGGCCCTCTGGGGCTTCTCTGCCTGCAGTCCTTGATTCCATCCCCACCCAGGATAGGATTGTTCTGGTCTCCGGGCCAGACCAGGGCACCGGGTCCAGGTGTGATTCCATGAAGTAGATACGTGCGGGAATGTGTGCTCACCATGCCACCCCGCCGAGGGTCCACCATCTATCTGGCGCTGCCCATCCCACTGGAGCACGATGGGTATACCACGGGCCTATGTGCTTCACTGCCCTCGCATAGGAGGGTGACCCAGCTCCTGGGTTTGCCCAGGCCTTTCCTGCTGTGCGGGCTGCAAGACCCAAGACCCAAGGCCCAAGAACCAGTTTCTGCGGCTTTGAACCAGTTTCTTCTCCTTGGGCCTGTATTATCTTACTGCCTGTCCTTTGGCGAGTCCCTGCGTCTTCTTGTCAGAGACATAACCGGGGTCTCTGGGGCCTCTGCCTAAGTGTGTGTAAGGAGAGGCATTCACATTCAGCTGGGAGGAGGGTGCTCAAGTGTGTCCCCGCCCCCCCCGCCCCCCCCCCCCCCCCCCCCCCGCGCACACACACACACCCTGGGCCCTCCACAGCTTAATGAGCTTGGGGTGAGGGGGCGTTGCTCTCTGTTTTAGTCAGGTTTTTCGCTGCTGTGACTAAAGGACTCGATCAGAACAAGTGTAGGGCAGTTAAAGTTTATTTGGGGGCCCTTCATGGTTTCAGAGGTCTCAGCTATGGACAGCCAGCTGCATTCCCCGGGGCTCAAAGTGAGGTAGGACATCATGGCAGAAGAGAGTGGGAGAGGGAAGCAGCTCACATGGTGATCAGGAAGCGGAGAGAGAGACCCCACTCTCCAGATACAAAATATATACCCCATAGCTATGCCTCAATGCCCACCTCCTCCAGCCTCACCCTACCACTTCAGTTACCACTCAGTTAATCCCGATCAGGGGATGAATTCACTGGTTGGGTTAAGGTTCTCACAACCCAACCATTTCTCCTCTGAACCTTCTTGCACTGTCTCACACCTGAGCTTTGGGGGGACACCTCACATGAAAACCATAAAAAATTCAGTAAGTGGGTGACAACTGTATGCTGGTGGGATGTGGCTAGACGAAGTGGGTCACTAAAGGCATGCTTTGGGGTTTATATACTTTGTCTAAGCCTCTTCCCATTGCCTTTCTACTTCCCGGCTGCCATGTGCTTAGCAGCCTTCCTCCACCATGCCTTTTGGACATGGTGTTCTGCCTCATGTGGGGCCCAGAGTAATGGAGTTCGCCTACCATGGACTGAGAACTGTGAACCCAAATAAAAGTTTGTCTAATGTGAGTTGTTCTTGTTGGTATTTTGATCATAATGAGAAAAACCTAATAAAATGTATATTATTATAATACTCTAATTAAATAATAATAATAACAATTGAAGGGCAATCAGTAGAGTAGAACAAGTGGATTGGGGAAGAAAGTGGGGAAGGAAAGGAAGGCAATCGGGAATGAGATAGACCAAATTATCTTATATACATGTACAAATATGACATAATGAATCCCACTATTAGGTCTAATTATGCACCATTAAAAACAAGATATTGATGAAGGGAAATGAAAATAATGTAGTATGTCATCTCATTCCTCAAAATCCTTCCATAGTCATATAATAATCTTTGATCAGCTTCAGATTTGGCTCATTCAACATATGGTAAATATAAAGCTTTACTTGAAAAGTCATCACTGTCACACTGAAGGGTCAAAACAGCCTCGATTTTTGTCAGAACAGTCTGACTTTATTTTTCAAAATAAATAATTATATTAATATGCATTTCAAAGGATATTTTAAAAACCATTAAAAAATTTTAGGATACTTTTTAATGTAGGTATTACTAAATCATTAAGATTGAAATGCTATAGAGTTAATATTGTGAATTCATTCATTTTCTCATAAATTGCAAAACAAAGTAATATATGTCCTAATTTATAATAAAGCAATGATTTGTTACTGAAATTTCATATTATTAAAGAAAGTATTATAATGAAAATCATGGTATGTATCCTTGCAGACATTCAACTCTGGTGTTGGTCTTTGGGGTGTAAATATTAAAGAATCAGGTAAACTGAAGAAACAAAACCATTAATTTTATTAGATAGTATGATAAAACTTTTCCTATATCATTAATGAAAGAAATATTTACAGCTAAAAATTAAGTATTCTGATGGCTATAATTTTTTTTATGGTGCTGGGGATTGAACCAAGGGCTTTGTGCATGCTAGGCAAGCACTACTAACTGAGCTATATTCCCAGCCCCTGTCATTTTTTATTAAAAATAAAATATAAAACATTTTTAAGGTGAAATAAGGTCATTGAAATTGGAATATTATTTAATGATTTAATATAGTAAAAGTAGATATATTAAGTACCTGATTATATAAAGTACATTATATCTGAAAAAATCATGTAAACCTTTTAACTGTGAATTATAGCTACCATATCTTGATTATTTAAAAGTATCAGAAAATATCCTAAATAGCCTGAAAATAATGAGAATACTAACCAAATTCAGTTGTTCCTCTGTGCCTTTTATCTCCAGTTATTGACATGTGCTAGCCATGGAGTTGTGTGTCAGTGGTATAGCACTCCCCTGGTACATGCCAGTCCTTGGGTTCCATCCTCAGCATGACATAAAAATAGATAAATAAAATGACGGTATTTTGTCAAAATACAACTAAAAAATAAATATTTAAAAAATAACTGGAAAAAGTCATGTGGAAAAAGACAGGTGTCTCTTCCTCAGGAGAAAAAAAATCAATGATATCATGTGACATATCATTCCTATTGTTCTATTTTTAATATATCTGAATTTATAAAATTTCATCACAGGATAAAATATTGTTATTTTTGAACAATGGTTTACTCCCAAGAGAAATACTATTTGAGTAAGAATGGAAATGTCTAGTTCTATGTAAGTTCTTGGTTTAATTTGATTAATCATTGAAGGAGTTTCCTCTAAAATAGTAATTGCACTTACCTGGTTGTTTGCCAGCTATGTTAGTTTTTAGATCCTAGGCCTATGTACTTCAGTATATGAGGATAAACATCTGAGGCTGAGTAAGGGGTATGTTTTTGTTTTTTCTTTCTTTTTTCTTTTTCATTACTTGGGATGGAAACCAGGGGCACTTTATCACTGAGTTACCTCCCCAATCCTTTTTAAAAATTATTTGAGACATGTTCTCAGTAAGTTGCTGACGTTGGTCTCAAACTTTCCATCCTCCTGCCTCAGTCTCCTGAGTCACTGGGATTACAGGGTTTGTCACCGAACAGGGTGGATATGCTTTTGTTTTGGCTAGTTGAAGAATGGTAATTGTGACCAGAGCCATGGTGTCTGTATGAGGCAGTTGCCAGGTTTCAAGCATTTAGTGTCTAGGAAAGTCTGATGCAAATATAACTGTATAGGAAAGTAAAATTAGCACTGTTCCACATAAGTCTTGGAACATGTTTTCACATAACAGAATTGTAAGAAGTGTGTGTGTGTGTGTGTGTGTGTGTGTGTGTGTGTGTGTTGGTGCTGGGAACAGAACTCAAGACCTTGTATATGGTAGGAAAGTGCTTTACCATTTGAGCTGCACCCCAGCCCCTGAACCCCAATTTTGAAAATTCCTGACTCGGATCAGGGTGATAGTGAAGAATATGGGGAGAAGTAAGCATATCTGAAAGATATTTGGAAGGTAAAATCAATTGAACTTTGTGTTGGATTGGACAGTGTTTGGGGCATTTAAAGAGGACTTGTATATTTTATAATGGCTTTGGTCAATGTGGCCAGTCCATAGACCCAGAGCTGAGTTAGGATCTGTGGAGATGAGGCCTGGAGAAATTTAGGATTTGCTCCCACTAGAAGGTTCCCTGCTGCTAGAGTCCACCTCTACTCTTGCCTAGGGTTAGGGATTTCCCCAGTCTGGTAACTTGTAACTCCGAAACTCCGTGAAGGCAGCCTGTGTGCCATTCTGGGTTGCCTGATCCACTATACCCGACCAGCGGTTGGCCCAACGAAGGTACTCAACTCAAAACTGTAGCAGGAATTAACTTCCTTAATCTTCACAGTGTCCCCTGCTGTCTGTGAGAACACCACAGACGGGTGCCAGTGGTGTGAGAAAGTGTCGCCACTCACACCGAGCCTGTGCACACCACACAGAGCATAATTTGGCATTGCCTCGTGGGCGTCGTCCCTAGGACCCTTCTTCCTTGAAGTTCCCGCCGCTGAGCCTGCAGAGGGGCAGCGGCCAAATAGATCCGGTCTGTGCCTGGGTGGCAGACTGACTCCCAGGATCCTCTGGGAGAACTCGGGTGCATCCGCGAATGCTTGGGGGGTTAGAGAGGGGAACCATTCCTTTGTAAGGTGTGCCGCGGCTGAGCTGTTGCTTGCTTCTTCCGCTGCGGGCTAGGAGGCGACCACCCCGGAAACACGGTTTCAGGTCCTGGAGGAACCACAGAGGCTGCTGCAGCAGCATTAACAGTAGTGGTGGTCCTAGCTGCGACTAGGGCATAGAGCGCATGCGCTAATCAGGCGCCTTCGCAGAACCACCAGGGACTGGTGGAAGCCCGGAGGTTGGCTGGCTGCTGGGTGGTGGTGACTGGTGACTTGTATGGCTCCGTTGCCATAGTGACCACCATGCTTTGGCATGTGTGACAGCTGAAGGAAGAGATCAGCATGGCTGGACGGGCTGACTACATTCCCCTGTGCCCTCCGTTCCCATGGAGGATTCTAAATGCTCAAATCCTAAAGGGCCCTGAGCAGGGGCTCTAGCAGACCAAGGGCTTGGTACACAGGTCTTTCTTCAAATAGAAAAAAAAAAAAAAAAAAGGAGACTATGGAAGAACCAACCCAGATAGCAGAATGGAGAGGTAAGACTCTCTGGCTGTTGTGGACTGGGGAGGAATCAGCCCCTTCCTTCCCCAAACTCAGTGAGGGGAGACAATGCTGCAGGATGGGCGGGTCGAAGGAAGTAGGCAGTCCCAGGCTGAAGGGCTGCATCTAAGAAGTCCTCTGATGCCTTAAGCATATAAGCTAATCATGCAGTGGTGTGCCAGACAGCGACCCTCAGGGTCTGTACTGTTCAATAGAAATATAATGTGAGTCACATATGTGCTTTTTAAATCTTCTAGTAGCCTTACTAAGAAGACAGGTAAAGCAGGCAGTAGTACTGTTTCACAGGTAAGAAGCACCCAAGCAGTGTGCACATTGTCAATTTAGGTGCATGCATCCTTGCTGCAGGGCATGATTTCTTCCTTTTCCTTCAGTATTTCCTTCCCAGGACTCTGCTGTCTCCCACAGATGACCGGGAAGAAGAGGGCAATGCTGATGAGCTCCTGACAGCCTGTCTAGAGGTAAGCTGTGACTTCTTTCCTCCCAAAAGGTTCCCTCAACTCTTGGAGAAGTAATGTATACATTATCCTCCCCTGCTGTGGAGTATCTGTGCTGAACCCATTTCTCTCCAGTAATTTGAACCTCTCATAGGACATCTTTATGCAATTTTCTCCCCTCAACCCACCATTTGATCATTTGTCACATCTTTGAGACCTGCTCTGTACCTCAGAGGTTTCTGTTATGCCAAGTGTGAAACCCAGCCCTGACCATCAAGGAACTTGGGACCTTTTGGAGGAGATGGAACAGAGCAAACTGTGAGCATGAAATACTCAAATAACAAGAAGTGGCAAGATGAATTATATATATATATATATATATATATATATATATATATATATATATAAATAATTCACATCTATATAATGATATATATGATTTTAATCACATCTATAATGATATATATATATATATATATTTATAATATTGATTATATATATGTAATATTTTTTGGAACTAGGGAGTAAACCCAGGGGCACTTAACAACTGAGCCACATCCCCAGCTCTCTTCATTGTTTATTTTCAGATAGGTTCTCACTAAGTTGCTTAGGTTTGTGCTGACGTTGCAATCCTCCTACCTCAGCCTCCTGAGTCACTGAGATTACAGGCATATGCCACCCCACTTGGCTCCCTTTTAATATTTTAAACAGAAAGTGATATGGGGAACAAAAGAAGGAGAAATTTAACCTGCATTTGGAGACTAAAAATGATGACTGGCAATGATACAGAGTAGAGCAAAGTAGCAAAGACTCAGGAACAGAAATGAACACAGCCTTTTGGGGGACTAATGAGAGACAGGCTGGAGGTCCAGACTTCATGCATAGAGTGAAGCCAGTGGGTGTCTACACTCTTTATTTTTTGTATTATGATAAAATATACATACTAAGATTTACTATCTTAACCATTTTAAGTGTGTAGCCCAGTGGCATTAGGCATATTCACAGTGTTGTGCAACTGTAACCACCATCTGTCTCTAGATCTTTTTTCATCTTCCCCAAATTAAACTCTCCCATCTTTCTACTGTCTGTCTCTATGAATTGGACTACTCTGGGTTCTCCTGTAAGTGGAATCCTCTTTTGTGTCTAGCTTCTTCCACTGAATATAATATCCTCCACGCTGAGGTTGACACTCTTGGCTATCAGCTTCACTGAAACTTATTGTAGACACTGAGAAACAGGATGTCAATCCCCATGTTACTTAAGTGAGAAACTATTAGTGAGCCTTATGAAACCCTCCAAAAGTCCATCGTTCTACAGAGTAGAAAGATCTTAAAGATCTAACATGCTAAACCATGCTGATGAGTAAAAAAGAAAAGAAGCCCCCACTTTTCCCCTGCCAGTTAGCTCATGGATTGCTGGAGGATTCCCTTCCCATGGCCCAGTAAAAGGTTCAACCTAGTCAAACGTGTACAAGAGACCCCCAGGAAATAGTTGGTGGCTCTTTTGTACCAGCTAGTTCTTTTTACTGGATTCAAGGAAACTCAGGCAGAAGAGAGTTTACACTTTTACTGCTGTATTCAGCAAAATAAAAGTATTTAGTTCCAGTGATTTAAAGTCAGCTTTCAGCTAAGAAATTCAGAACAATTTTCAAAGTAGTATGCTTTAAAATAATTTTTTGCATATAAGATCAACAGATCAAATAACATCAGTGGAACTCTTTTCAAAACCAGGTAAATGGATATAATAGAAAATAAATAGAAAGAATAGAAAGATAGAATAGAAAATAAATGAGTAAGATTTCAGGTTTCCTTTATATTGATTGCTTGTATAGGAGGTATGAATTAATACAAGATTTTAAGAGTCTTTGAGATCTAAATAAAACTAGCTTTACCATAATTTTGGCTCATTTGTTAAACATACCATATATACTCCAAGACACTGAATTTAAACTGTGATGCTGAGACACAGTTTAAACAATCAGGTCTTTCAAATATATTAGAAAAAAATGGGGTTCTGTGGCATTTTATGGACTCACCAGAGTGTTCATCACTTTAGTTTTTATTACCCCCATTATATAAAATTGTTTCCCATCACATTTAGAATACCATCTGAAAATTTAGCTGTGCAGCAGAAACATGATGTTACCAGTATCAACTTTATATCACCAGCCTTATTCCCCCCTACACTGTGACTTTTCTTTATTAACTTTTGTGGGCACCAGGGACCAAGAACTGCTCTGTTTGCCTGTGGGTTACAGAGCTTGCTGATCTCTGGCCTGCTTATCTGTCCTGTGGCTGTGTAGAAATGCCTGGGATTCTAGAGTCAGCCTGTGTCAAAGACAGCTCTTGTAGAATCTCTAGAAGCTCTACCGTCTTATATGTGTTCTCAGACACCAGCCACACAGGCAGCAGTTTGAGGTACCAAGTATAGTCAGATTGTATCTCGCCTACTTTGCTATCATTTGGTACATTACTGCTTGTGGTATTTTTCAATAATAAAAAGATGTGCTAAACCAACATTAACAAGTTGTTGAAGAAAAGGAAATTGTTTGTATCTCTATTACTCAACACAACTGATTTCAAATTTATGTATTTCCTTGTGGTCTTCATTAATTTGCTTATCCATTCTTGTCATCAGACTCTCCTTCTTCATGTTTTCATATAATTTTAAGGGTCTGTATGTTTCTTAAATACTTGAGGAGACAGTGAAGGCACTTTTAGAACCGGGTGGTAATTGCCTTTGAACTTGAATGGTTTTAAAGGTAAGGACAGTAGCATTGGAAACATAAAAGAGCAGTGGAAAAGACAACTTTCCTGGAGTATGGGATCTATGGGGCCACAGGTAGGAGAAGGTGAGGCCAGATAGGTAACTTTGATCTACACTGGGAAATATCTACAATGCCACTTAAAGGAACTTGACTTCATCATAGGAGTATCTGAAGAGGAATTTAAACAAAAGCTTACTATGTCTAGATTTGCATTACAGAATAGGTATGCTGGTAGCAGCATAGACAGTGGAACAGTAGAGTGTGAAGTTTAAGGTGCCAGGAAGACCAGTTATGAGATAGTTGCAATGATCCAGCAGAAAGCTCCATGAGGGCCATCACAGTGGAGATATCTACACACACACACACACACACACACACACACACACACATGGAATTGAAGGGTCTTGAACCCCTGCCCTAAGAAATTCTTTTGACATAGGCCAAGGGTGTGAAGCATCCTATTCAAGTCTTACCTTCCTTAGGCCACCTCCCCTATAAAGCTGCTCTTGTTTTTCCAGCATCACCATCCTCACCCCAGACTCCTCCCTTCAGCAGGCCATATGACGTATACCATTATATTAGTCACTTGGACCAGGGCTATAGCTCAGTGATGGAGTGTGTGCTTAGCATGCATGAGCCCTGAGTTTCATCCCAGCACCAAAAAGAAAAAAAAGCCACTTAAATTAATCCTTAGGGCTCTAATTCTCAAATCATTTCATTCACCTGATTATCCTATTTATCAAGTGAATAACAGGCATAGAACTAAGGCTGAAAGATATTGGAGTTGGGAACTCTCAGTATATACCAAGGGACAAGCAAGTAATTTCTTTGCCACTGAGAGAATTTCTCATCCTGCTATGTCCAGCATGTAAGAACTTTTTGGAATGTGCTTTAGCTCTTTTCTTCCTAATAAAATGACTTTCTTCTCAGGAGAAGAAATGCATCAACTTTTTTTTGTAGCTTCTGTGGAGTAAAGCACTCAATTAGGCACACACTAGATGTTCAGTATGCATTGGACTTGCTGAAGAGGGGCCCTTACATACTTTTGCATTCTTCCTGTCAATCTTCGCCTCTTCCTACAATGCTGTCCACTGAAACCCTCCCTGAGGATGCTCAGGGTAAGTAAGAATGCTTTGGGTATTGTATGAGTCTGTGATATTCATATACTTATGCCAGGAGGAGGGGGGTACATCTGGACCCAACTCAGAGGAATGTGGTAAAGGTGAGATGATGACCAGGTACAGACCCCTGATCTCCCTGCATAAGAATAGCATTCCTTCTCATGGGCGTTCTGAGCTGGGGCTGGATGAACCAGGGGTTAGATTTCTATTTTCTTGGCAAACAAGACAGATAATTTCTGTTTCTCTTCCACGTTTAAAAGCCAGTGCCAAATGGTGTTATTGATAAACTTATTTAAGCTTCTTCAGAGTCTCTGGTCTCTCTGTCCCTCTGATCTTCTAAACCAGGGGTATTTTCATATAAGTTCCCATTAGAGATGATGTGATTCCTGTGCCATCCACATGGGCAAAGCCAATTGTTCCTTGTAGCTGTCAATTTCTTGCCTCTGCTGCTGTGCCCACCCTGTCTCTACTTTCAGGCCTTTTTGAAAATTGAATTGAGCCCTGTGGAAAAGTCCATAGGATCTCCTAGGATGCCTTTTCTCCCTGAATACCAAGCAATTGGAGTGGAACTCTAGGATATCATTGTGTCCCAGAACAAATAGCTAAGTCTCTTTTCTTTTCCAAAAACCAGAGACTCCAATTTCCAAGTCAGACATGTTCTCCCAGTTAGAGCCAACAGAAGAACCATGGGTACTAGAAAAAGAAAGGTTGCGAGGCTTCTATACAGGTGAGTGAGTGAAAACCAGGTAAGTCGACACCGTTCTAGTCAGTAAAGGAGTGCATAACCTGTTTCAAGTTCTGATACTGAGAATAGGTTTCTATTTATTGTAGGCATTTATACCTGAACCATTCATACAAAGCCTGGAAAATAACCATTTGCAGGACCTGGGTTGAATAAGGTTTGCAATTTCCAGTTCTAAAGAGAAAAAAAAGAGAATGTTTTAAACATTCTAAATGTATAGGCATTTTGTTGATCACTGGTACCTCTTCACATTTAGTATTCATTATTTATGGTATGTTCCTAATTGCATTCTTTTTGGCAGGAAATTCACATTCCAGTTCAAATTATAGCGTGTTTAATGATGGCATCTTAACTCCAAAGAAAGGAGTGAAAGGAGAGTGACAAAGGAAACGAGTTGTTTTATTTTTTGTTTTTTTGACATTCTACTGATTCATTTAATAAATAGATACTTTACCCAATTGAATTTGCTTCATTACAAAGACAGTGTGAGCCCATTCTAGAAATAAAAATATATAGAAAGACATGAAGAAAAGTCTTGAAATCCTAACACCCATTCCCATTCACTATCAACCTTTGCATGAGTGTTCTTTCTTTCTTTTTTTTTTTTAAAGAGAGAGTGAGAGAGGGAGAGAGAATCTTTAATATTTATTTTTTAGTTTTCAGCGGACACAACATCTTTGTTTGTATGTGGTGTTGAAGATCGAACCCGGGCCGCACGCATGCCAGGTGAGCGCGCTACCGCTTGAGCCACATCCCCAGCCCTGCATGAGTGTTCTTTCAAGTAGGCCTCTGCAGTTATGTGTGGAAATGTGGATACGCTGCTGCATATACTGTGATTCACTGCCTGTCATTTTGCCGTTAGTCATGTGTGGTGGACAGCTTTCCATGTCAGTGAACATATAGCTTTAACTAGATTTTCATTCTCTGGAATGGCTACATAGTATTCTGCTATACTCATATATCATAATCTATAACCAGTCCACTATTAATAACTATTTAGGCTGTTTCCAGGTTTTCATTATTCTGTGCAACACACAAATGAACAACCTTACATTAAATCTTTACAGGGCATGCATTGTGACTCAGTTCCTCAGAGTGGGATTGATGAGACAAATGATAAAGGGTAAAATGTCTAAATACCTTATTTCCTTTCTGTTTGCAACACTCTTGAGTCATTTTAACTAGACACAAGGTAGAATTGAATTGGTCTTTAAAGATTAGCAGATCCAATGAACTTCTATTCTCCCCACCCCCATTGTGTTCTAGCATCCACATATCAGAGAGAAAGTTCAGCCTTTGGGTTTTAGGGGCTAGCTTATTCCACTTAGCATGATAGTCTCCAGATCCATTCATTTACCATAAAATGCCATAATTTCTTTCTTCTGTATGGTTGAGTAATATTCCATTATGTATGTGTACCACATTTTCTTTATCCATTCATCTGTTGAAGGGCACTGGACATAATTTTCCTATGTTTATATATGAATACTCGGCCATATATGAATAAACTCCACATCATGCACAACCACAAGAATGGGATCCTAATTAGAATCAGTTATACTTTATGTCTGCATAATATATCAAAGTACATTCTATTTCATGTATATCTAAAAAGAACAACAAAAAAGATTAGTAAAAAAATTCCCCAGGCCTATGATGAAGATGAATAATATTGGGGTAGGAGCAGCATTTCTTTAAACTCCTTATCTTCATCCAAGTCTCATTTATCATTCCCACTTTTTGGGGCCTCTCTGACAGAAAAAGGTTCCCCTCCATTTCAGTGCTGAACCCTTTAGCAGCAATTCATTGCATATCAGGATGGGAACAAATATTAAGAACAAGAAACCTTGTATAGCATTTACAGTGTGCCAGGCATGCAGTTACATGTACTTCTCACATACAATTCAGTTGCTCTTTAAAATGTCTTAGGTAGACTATTCCATCCTCTGTATTTTATACATGAAGAAACTGAGGCCCTGAGAAAGTCCATAGTTGGTTCAAGTTCATATGGCAAGTAAGTTGCTGAGTCAAGAGCCAAACCCATGCAGCATGGCTCTGGAGGCACCCAGTCATGTTTCAGCTGATGTGCCTTTCTGGTCAGGTCACACAGGTCATGCTCCTCTTCTGCTATGTGAACACATCCTTGAGGGCCAACATGTGGTTCCTCTTGCCTGTCCTGGCTCTTTGAAGTAAACTGATATTTCCCCCTTCTAATTTGGAAATAATGTTTCTTGGTGGACTTTGTTTTAATCATAAAAATACCATATGTTCATAATAGAAAAGTATATAAAGAAGTAAATAAAATCACTTGTAAGAGAAATGCAACTAATGTTTTGGTGTATTTCTTACTAATATTTTTTTCATGCATGTATAGTTATATATTATAGCTCTAAAATTAAGATTTATCCATGTATTTCTGTGTGATTTTATATGCTAATTTTAATCAACTCACAAACCATTAAAATGTCTTCAAAATCATGATCTATGGTGACTGTGAAGTATACCATCATCTAGTATATAACTTATTTAATCATTTTCCAGTTGTCAGACATCTTTAATTTCCCATTTTTCAAAGTGACTGTTCACACTGTTATAAACATCTTTGTACCTAAATCTCTCTACACAACTGCTTTCTCCCTTCCATTGTAAATCCTAGAACAGGAATTTTCTTTTTTTTTTAAATTTTAATATTTATTTATTGGCAGACACAACATCTTTGTTTGTATGTGGTGCTGAGGATCGAACCCGGGCCGCACGCATGCCAGGCGAGCATGCTACCGCTTGAGCCACATCCCCAGCCCCTAGAACAGGAATTTTCTAGGTGATTGATTCATATTACAAATTGCTTACCAAAACATTTTTCTAATTGACTCTTACAGCAGTGTATTAGAACACACATTTCACTATACCCTATCAGTATGTACTGCTGCTTTTTTGAAAAACAAATCCTTCCCAATTTGAAAAGGGGAAAATAGTTTAAATTTAATTTTTATTTCTAAGAAGTTGAAAAAAATTTCAAATGTTTATTGGCCATTTTTGATTTCTCCTCCTCCTATGGTCCCCTTTTAATGGCCAGGGCCCTGGAGGGTACTAGATGCCTAACTTTGACATCTGACTCTCCTATCCTTCTGAGCTTCCTCTCTGAAGCATGCTCTTCAACATGCACTTTGGAGATGTCTTAGCTTGAGCTATTAGAACAAATTATGAACAGGGTGTCTTAAACAATAGACATTTTTTTCCCTCACAGTTCTAGAGGCTGGGAAGTCCAAGATCAAATGTCAGTAGATCCAGTGTCTGGTGAGGACCTGTTTCCTGGTTTGCAGATGGCCATCTTCTTGCTATGTCCTCATCGGGAAGAAATATGGGACTTGCTTCTGTCTCTTTTTATAAGGGCGCTAATCTCATTCATGGGGACTTCACTCTCATGACCTAATTACCTGCCAAAGTCCCCACCCCCTAATATCATCACCATTGGGGATAGAATTTCAATCTCATGGAGAACCAAGTATTTATCCCATAAAAGAAGCCATCCTTGATTCCTCAGACTCTTGCCCCTATTGTTATTCTGTCTCCTAATTCATAAAATTCATCTCTTTCTCCTGAAGTCATACCCGCCTTGCCTCCCATCAGGGTTGGAGATTAATGCGTGATTCTATTTCTTCTTGTGACTAGTGTGTTTCCTTAATTTGAAAAAATTACAAAGATGTCTATTTAGCATATGCTCCTGTCCCTGAAGGAGGTCCTGATCAGTGAGCACTTAGCTTTCTTCTCTTGTATCTCTGCCCTTGAGCACATGCAGATTTTCTTGACATATAGACCTTTGCCCCATAGTAATTAAGTATTGTTGACAGTGGGAGAGCTTCCATAGTAAATGCTGGAGCTGTGGGCCTCAGAGTTCTGGGAGAGAAACTTCCTAACCCAAGGGCTGGAGTTTCAGGGGCAGGGGATGTTTCCTACCTTCTTCTTGATATTTGGCTTATTTGTCAAAATATGGGGCAAGACCAAACTCTATGAAAGTAGTAACACTATACAAACTGTAGGTTGTTGTCTTAGTCCATTTTGTGCTGCTATGAATAAAGTACCCAAGACTGGATAATTTATAAGAAAGAGAAGTTTGTTTCTCACAGTTCTGGAGCCTGGGGGTCCAACGTCCAGATGTCAGCATCTGGTAAGAGCCTTCCTGCTGCATCTTCACATATTGGAAGATAGATTACCAAAGGGGATGAACATTGCATTCTCATGTAACAACAGAGTAGAAGAGAGTGAAGTCACCCCCCCATCAGCCCTTTTTACAATGGTATTAATCCATTCTTGGTGGCAGAGCCCTTGTGAACTAAATATTTCCCAGACTACCACTCACCTCTGTTGCATTGGGGATTAAGTTTCTAATTCATGCATTTGGAGGAACCCATTCAGACCATACTGATTATCTTCACAACAAACTTGATAATTAAAAATCATTTTTCACATATTTCTGCCTGTGGTTCACTATATGTTAGAATTTTACATTTCTACCAGTGCCACATGATAAAACTCTAGACTGTAGGGTAATTAAGCTACCACAGCATCAGAATAGACATGTCAGTGGATCAGAAACAGAATATCCTGTGCAATTCACATGCATATGTACAATATAAACAGGGAATACCAATTATCACCTTTGAAAAATGCTGTAAAATGGGACCAGAATATTTAGTTATTTAGAGGAAAAAGTATGGATCCACACATGCCACCTTCCAAAATTTATGTCAAAAGGCTAAAGGCCAATGCATACATCCTCCCTGGAAAAGAGAGAATTATCTGAGCTTAAAATCAATGAAATAAATTACAGATGAAAAATATTTTTTAAATTTTTTTTGTAGTTGTAGATGGAAACAATGCTTTTATTTTATTTATTTATTTTTATGTGTTGCTGAGGATCAAACCCAGTGCCTCACGTGTGCTAGACAAGCACTCTACCACTGAGCCACAACCCCAGCCCCAGAAAAAATCTTGATACATTCAATGGTATAGAAAATTTAAATACATTGACTATCATAGATACAACTAAGTGGAATAAGACATCTGCAAGAAATATAGTGGACTACAGGTTAATATATGAATCAGTTTTAAATTGTGAGGATAAATAGGAAATCCCCAGTTAAGTAGGTGACTGGTAGGTACAAGCAATTCTTCAAAGAGAAAGCACAAATAGCCAGTAAGTATTCAGTCCTGCTACAGTAATTCATCAAAGAAAGGCAAATAAAGAAAGATAAATGTTGCCATATATAAAACATAAATTTAAAATGATAATTTTATCATTAATTTCAGGGTTGGGGCTGTAGCTCCATGGCAGAGTGCTTCCCTAGAATGTGTGAGGCACTGGGTTTGATCCTCAACACCACATAAAAATAAATAAACAAAATAAAGCTATCACATCCATATACAACTAAAAATATTTTTAAATGATAATTTCAATGAAAACAAATAGGCATTTCATTTGCTAGTACTGAGAAAGAAAATGGGCAAGCCCTCTCAGGAGCCTTCAGGAGGTGAATTGGGCAGGACACTGGACACAGGAAGATTCGGGGACTTTCCTGAAGTCACACAATTATTGAGTGGAAGCATTTGGATTCCAGTTCAGGCTGGCAGCCCCACAGTGCTGGCCCTAGAAATAGAACCAAGAGGTTTGAAGCATGCTAATGGTGACAGCCTCTGGAATCATGGCCAAGGGACATGTAGCATGTACTTAATGGGACAACAGCTGGAGAAACAGTCATAGGACATTTGGTAAACAGTCATCAGTGTTCTTTCAGTGGTGAGTGTCAGTTGTTTCTATAATTGGGAAAAAAAATCTCAATCAATTCAGTATGTTTTTAAGTCTTCCAAGAAGGAGACTGGAAGGACACACATCACATGCTCACAGTGAGTGCCTCTGTCTTCATGGGGTCAAAATGGCTGTGACCTCTCAACTTTTCTCCTTGAGTGTCTGCAGTGATCCAAGCATCCATGGAATCTTGTGCTCCTGAGGCCCAGCTTGCACACACCAGGGCCTGGTCTCAGCTCCCACTGCTCCCACTTCTCCTGGGCAGAGCCTGTGGCTAGCACTCTGCTAGACCAGGGTTAGGGCATCTCTCAAGCAATGCCTGGGTTGTCACATCCCAGCCCCACCCTGTGAGGGCTATGTCTCTTTCCATACAACTGTCATGCAAGTGCCTCATTCTATGCTAGATGACGAGCAAAATGGACAGCTCCTGCTAAAAATGACAAGGAAGAGAACAGTGGGAGGCTAAGGCAGCTGCCCTCCCAGCTTTATTCTGGAAAGCCAGACAAAGGGTCTGTAGGTATGGGCTATAATCCCCACTGTGCCTGACCTCAGGGATCCCTGTGCCCTCCTCTATGTCATGGAAGAGTTGCCTACCAGGAATCCATCTCTCCATTAGAGGCCAAGGAGAAAGGCTAGGGGAGGCCTGGCATAGTCTTGTAGTTGGAGAGAGTGACCCATGGTGTATGGGGAAGGGATACCTTGAAGTTGGAAAGGAAGGCAGGGAGACCCCACCCTGCAGGGCCAGTGGAGTCAGAGTTGGCTCAGGGGATGCCTCTAACTACCTCTCTCCAAAGCTTGCAGGATCCTTCTCAGTGCACACATGCCCCTTGGGAGGAGCCCTGGGGAAGGCCCTAGACATGTGGTAGGGCCAGTGCCCATAGGTACAGAACAGACTCAAGCAATCTTGCTAGGCCATGGACCTCCTTTCTCCTGTCATCAGTTCGCAGCAGCTTCCCAGTTTGCAACAAGGAACGCCCCCCCCCCCACACACACACACTATACTTGGTGTTCCTGGGATGGTGCTTCCTTGACCCAGAACCCAGCACATCTTCTCCTGATGGAGGCCATCAACCTTGTCAGGAGACAGCCCCTGGCAGATGCCTCCCTGCTCTCTGCTTACTCCCCCTTCTGGGGCTGCATCTGCACAGTTCAGCCCTGGGGCCCTGCAGCCTCAGGCCATGTTGCTTGTCTCTGGATTTTCCTGAGGGACCTTAGGACATGGAGACTGTCCTCAGGCCTGGCTCAGTGTCCATCCTCCCCTGATGTGAGCATGGGGAGAGGAGGGTCTTGTATTTCTCTGTTACTGAAGGAAGAGAGGGCTGGAATTCACACTGGCCCACTGAGCCCACCCTGCACCACTCTGATCTGGATGGAGACTTCCCTTTGCATGTTGCCATTGTGCCCACAGGGGGCCTGAGTGTCCTCCTCCTTTCTCAGGGCTCAGGACTGCTGAGACCATCCAGAAGTCCCCTCCCTCCTTCCCTACACAGACTCCAGTATTTCTTTATCTCCATCCTTGACAGCCCTTTTGTGTTCTATCTCTTCTGGGCCCCTAAATCTGCATAAGGAACACAGGCTTTCCCTTTCTCTCCATGCCTTTGCTGCAGCCATCAGCTGGGTGACTCAAGATAGCAGTGGGGCTAAGATAGGAAGGAAGGGGCAATGTTTGGAAATATCCAGATTGGATTTCTATATAAATATGCCCTATCTTTCCAAACACAAAAACATGACATCAGGGACTTCATACCTATCATCTCCTTTCATCCAGTGTCCTTTCTAAAAGACCTCCTCTGGACCAGTCCTTATACCAGATGCTGGGGAGTTAACCATGAATGCCATAGTGAGGCCTTCTCCAGTGTTCCTTGTAGTCTAAGGAGAGAAATCAATGGTACTTGAAGAATGGGAAAACATAGTTATAAATCATAGTCAATGTACAAAATATGAAAAATAAACGTTAAGAGGGATGCTTACTATAGACATGATTTAAAGAAAGTGAGAGAAGGATGAGAAGGAGCCCACAATTGGGAGGACTAGGAAAAAGTGAGCCCAGGGTCTGTATAGGCCACAGAGAGGAGTCTGGAGCCACTGGAAGGTTGTGAGGCTGATAAGCCTTCTAACATGACCTCTTATGTGCAAAGTGGAGAATGGGGATAGAAGGAAGGGAGACTATGAGATCAGTAGTGAATCGTCCAGGCCAAATGTTGCAGTGGCATGAAGACAGGCAGTGAGTTAGAGCACTGTGTGGCTGCTCGGGCCCCAGGCTGCATACCATAACCTCCTTCATAAATTAGAAGGGCCAGTTTTGATGGGCATTCACTTTTTCCACATCAAAATGGGCAATTTAATATATTTGCATTGAAGAAAGACCAAGTCACTTAATAACAGACTAGGACTGATTGGAAGTTTTGTGCATGTGGTGGTGGGGTAGGGGAACCCTACTCACTGGAGGGCTTTGTTTGGGTGGACTGACTTTTTAAAGGTAAATTTCTCATAGCTAATGTTTGAAGGTCTTCTCTCTTGAGCTATTTTTTTTTCTCTACCATACCTAATTCCTTTTATCTTCTGCCTGGTCACCAGTATTTTGGAAAAGAGTTGGAAGACTTCTGCTTCATTCTCTAGTTTTGAGTGTTTCATCCCTGAGGCCATTGTTTGCTTCAATACTTCTGCATAACAAACCAACCTTAATGCTTTACAAAAACATTTATTTCTCAATCTAGGGCCTTTGGGGCAGTTGTGGCTATGTGAGCTTGTGGGGATAGCTTCAGGTCCACTCCACATATCTTCTCATTCTGAGCCCCTGATGGAAAGGAAAGTGGTTAGCTCAGTGAGGTAATGACTCGTGATGGTCCACTGCAGGAACAGAACAGGCCAAGACAAATTGTTCAAGCACAGTAAAGCCTTGGACTGGCATGGTGTACCTCATGTCCACTCACATTTTGTTGACCAAAGCAAGTCATGGGTCAAAACCTAAAGGCAATGAAGTGTGGAAGTATATTCCACTTACAGTGAACTATGACAAAAGCAGTAAGGGGAAGGAGCCAAGTGAACTTTCCTGCCACATCTGTTGAGGCAGTCATATTAGAATAAAGACCTGCAGGATGGGAAGGTGTGAGCCATCTGAAAGAAGAACATCCCCAACAAAGAAGATAGCACATTAGAACTTGGTGTATCCCCAGAAGGAAGAGGTCTGTGGCTGAAACCAAGTGAGTTGGGAGATTGGCACAGGGGAGGGTCAGATGGGTACTGGGCTCAGTGAGGCAGGACTTAAAGGCCATGAGAATGAATCAGGGTTTATTTACAAGGAGCTCTTCCTGGAATATTTTCAGAGAAGAAATTATAGGATAAGATTTAAGTTTTACAGGATTCTCTGTTTCCTTTGAGGAAGACAGGACAAGTGAGGCTACAGGAGGATGGGATGGGGGTGTAATGTAACCAGTAGTTTAGGCTAGAGATTATGGCAGCTTAGACTCAGGGTATGGCTGTGGAGTTAGAGAGAAGTGGATGGACTGGGAAGATCATTCAAAGGATAGAATTTGGTGACTATAAATGTTGTGAAGATGGAGAAAAGGAGGTATGAGGACATAGTACCCAGCTTCTAGCTTGGACCCCTTTGGGAATATGGTACAATTTAGGAAGAGAGAAAGAGCTCATAGATCCCAGAGGGAGAGGTCATTTGTAAATTGGCAAGTCATGATGGGACATGGTTACATATCTTGTGACAAAAGTACCCAAGTGATTCTACTTCTAAGACCAATGAAAGAGTGGTAGAAGCCAGGATAAATGCTATAGAGTAGAAGGTGTGTTTTTGTCCCACAATAATAACATGAAATATTATGTTAAAGACATGAAGCAGTCTCAATTTATATAGAATAAAATACATATAAAACATAGACTCTGCTACCTGAGATTCAATTACTTGGTCCTTAGTGACATTCTTCAGTCTCTGTTGTGACTTTTGTCTAAGATAATATTCACATCACTTAAAATTCATATTTTGAAAGCATGAGTCAGTGGTTTTAAGTATTTTCCCCAAGCAGAACCTACGCTGACTGATGTTGCTCCTGTCTGACCCAAGACATGGTCATTCCTAGGCTGAGGCAGTTCTGGGCAGAGCAATGCAGTATGTGAGACTGCAAGAGGATTACAGTGGACTTTTATGTTTTTTTACTCCATGTCCAAAAATCAAGAACAAGTTGTTGGGGAAAAGAAAAGATTAATTCAGAAAACCATAAGGCCAAGAAGATGGCTGACTAATGCCCTGAAAAAAAATATACCTCAGCATAAGTTTCAAGCTCCTTTTACCATTAGACAAAGGGAAGATGTTTGGAAAGAACTGATGACTGGAGACTTTTAGGCACCATTCTGGTGGTCTAGAACAGGACATTGTGAAACCTGGTAGCTATCAGAAGGTTGCGATGCCCTTGTAAATCTTGAAAACAGTGGTTACACTATATTGTCAGGAAATAACAACAAGAAAAGTCTGCACATGTTTAGTATAGGAGAAATTATTTTCAAATATTTTTAAACCATAGTTGAATCTGAGAATGTGGAGCCCATGGATACAGAGGGCTGGCTGTACTGAATGTAGCATTGCTGTAATTCCTTGGCTACATATCTTATATCTGATTCACACACACACACACACACACACACACACACACACATACACACAGTACATGGAGCAGAGTTATTTATTTTTTTCTGCTTGGTTTCCTAGGTTAGGTTCATAAGAGGCAGTCAGAACATGTTTGGGACTGAATTCAATGGAGTGTGATGCTGTAGTGGATACCTATTACTTATTTGTTGGATTAAATTAAATTTGAAATGATTTCAACAGTGGAGATACTCCTCATGCAGAAGCAAAGTGGTCGGGCTAATTTCCTTTTGGAAGGGATGCCAAGGGTGGTAAAGGAAATAATGTTTGGTTTTGGGCACACTGCAAATAAGAAAACCACACTATTTTGAGTCATCCTAGAAATCTGAGTCTTAAGGTTGGGACAAAGGTAGAAGGTAGAGGTACAGATTTTGGAAGCCATCATTAGAGGTGCTAGTTGAAGCCAGGATGAAATTATTCAAGGAGAGTATAGAGTGAGGTGAAAACATAGTGGTAGGGGAAAACCCAGCAGCTACAAGCACTTTTGGGAGCTCAAGGCAGGACAAGGAAAGGAACAGGAAACACAAAGAAACAGCAGGTGGAGTGGAGGGAAGAGCCACCTCCCCTCAAGAATTGGAGAGATATGTGAACTGTCATCAAGGAACTATTGTTAGCAACTGACCCTGCCGTAGAGAAGGGGAGAGGCTTAGAGTCTGATGATAGGATATTCAAAGTTTGCTGTTTCAGGCAGAAGGGGAAGAGAATGTTCTGCAAACAGAAATGAGTATCAGACCCAGGAAGACATTTGCCTCACATCTTGGCGTCCAAGTGTACAAATGATGTGTGTTAACTCTCAGTCTTCACAGACCTAGACTGCAGTATCATTCTCATCACACAGATAAGGTAACAGGGCCCAGAGAGTAGTAAATATATTTGGAGAATTTAGGACAAGTAGCCTGACATCAGAGCCTGGGCTTTTAACCACTGTGCACATTGTCTTTCAAAGAAAAACAAAGCAAGACATCCTGAATTAAAGTATAACATATTATGATTTGTATTAACCACATAAAATATGTCACCTATAGATATTCAAAGTTATAATGAATATATAAATCACTAGCCCTATGAGACCAGATGTACCACATGAAAGACTATGTGGATTAGTCAGGGTAGGACAGTCTGTGCTGCAAAGCTGATATCCTCTAATCTCCATCATTTATCATCACAAAAGTCTCTGTTCCATAGAGTCATTCAGGGGCCTGGGCTGATAGAGACTCCACTCCTTGTAGCTGCATCCTCTGGAACAAAGAACCTCCTCAGACCCAAAGAACAAATAATACCAGCTCTTAAGTGCTTAGGACTAGAAGCAACACACATGATTCCAGTTATAGCCCAGTAGCTGGAATGAATCACATGATTCCACCTAACTGTATAGGGGTCATGGATGAAGGAAGGATCAGGAAATGTCAAGGAGGAAATAGAATCTGTGGTTAGCAGTATTACAGGGATGTTTTGCTAGAGGGACTTGGGCAACTTGTTTCATGTGAAGCTTAAAAAATCCTTGAAGGATTGCTTTGCTGATAATATTTTTGTTAGTGTGTGTGTGTGTGTGTGTGTGTGTGTGTGTGTGTGTATGTGTTTGTGTGTGTATGTGTGTTTGCCAGTCACTTGAAACTTTAGTATTCCTGGTATTTCTCTAGTTTCCTCTTACCATTTCATCCACTCATGCATTCACTCACTCTCATTCAAGAAGCATTTGTTGAACATGTAATGTGAGGTAAAACCCTTTTTCCCACAGAAATGATGTCCCAAGAGGAAAAGACAATTGAAATAATGCATACATGAGACCTGGCAAATGGTGAAGAAAAGTCAAGCAGGGAGAAGAGATGGGGTGACAAGCACGATGGGGGGTGTGCAGTCAGAGAAAACTTCAGCAAGAAAATATCTGAAGGGGTTAATAGAGCAAATGATGGACCTTTCCAAGGAAACAGTGTTTTATCAGGACTTAAAGATTCTTTTGATGGTAGGATACTGACCTAGACAAATGGTAGAACTCCTTGTTCTTATGGATCCTAAAGAGATAAAGCTGCCATGCAGGACTACACAGAACATAAAGCCTGGGGACAGTGTAACAGTAAGCTGGAGCTCTAGGGGCAACATGTTGATGGCAAGTGGGGCTGGGGTGGCTAGGTTTTGTGGGTTCTCTGCAGATTGGCTAATTTGAATAATTTCTCAGGTTCCAGGGCATAAGAGCTCTCCCTAGTTATCTGGTTCCTGGCATCAGGACAATTAGGGGAGGAGCATAGTGGTCTGGAATGTGAGAGCTTGATAAGAGAAGTAGTTGGACTGTGAACTTAACCAGCTACTCAACAAGGGTACTTTCCTGTCCCTGGACAGGACCTCAAAAACTGGGTCATAGCAGCATTTTAACAAGAAAAACAACAACAAAAACCTATCTTGTAGAAGGTTCCGGGCAAAGGCCCTGAAGAAGGAGGGCATCTGATGTTTTAGAGTAAATCAGTGAGTCCAGTGGGACTGGAAGAGAGGGAGCATAGGTGAGACAGAAGGAGATGAGGGCCATAATGTCATGAACTTTGAGCAACATTGGAAAGACCTGGTCTTTCAGTCGGGGCTGAGCACAAGCTGCTGGAGTGTTCTGAGTATACCAGTGATTGATTTGCCATGATGTTGTAATGGGATCACTTGGTCTGCCATAAGGAAGGTGTGTCAGTGTGTGTTGGGGATATGGCTGGGGTAAAATAGAAGCAGGGCCACCAGTTTGGATGTTGCTGAAATATTCCAAGAGAAAGGTGATTGTGATTTGGATCAGGGAGGTAGCACTGGAGGTAATTAAAGGCAGTCAGATTCTGAAAATAGAGTTAGCAGATTTGCTGGTGGGTTTTTTGATCTGAGCTACTGGAAGGATACAGTTGACATAACTGAGATGGGGAAGATGTGGGAGACATAGATTTGAGGATCAGAAAAGTTTTTTTAATATTTATTTTTTAGTTGTAGTTGGACACAATACCTTTATTTATTTATTTCTATGTGGTGCTGAGGATCAAACCCAGGGCCTCACGTGTGCTAGGCGAGTGCTCTGCTACTGAGCCACAACCCCAGCCCCAAGGTTTTTGTTTTTGATCATGTTAAGTTTGGGATGTCTAATTAGATATACAAATAGAAAAACATGCATAAGTCTTTTGCTCAATGACAGAATGGAGAGATAAAGTTGGGAGAAGTCAGTGTGTATGTATTTGTGTATATAACTCCATGATACAGAGGGTAAGAGGAAGTATAGCTTGGTCTAATGGGAAACCATCAAAATAGACTGAAAAGGAGCTGCTGGGGAGGTGGGGCAAAAATCAAGAGGGAATAATATCTTGGTGGCCAAGGAAGAGAAAGTAAGCCACATGCCACATTTAATGTTACTGGTGTGCTATTCTTTTCTTTCTTTGCACATGTGTTTGTTTCAGCATTGTTCATAAGAACACCTCCAGTGTAGCCAAACTGAATCCCTAGGTATGTGGCCCCCATTTTCATGGGGATATTCACTGCTATAGAGTAAGAATTATATACTAGTCTCTCCCATTCCTCAGGCGGCAGTTTCCTTTTTAGATCTCGTAATTAGTTTCTCAAAACATTTTTGCTCATTCAAAAATTTATTAAGCACCTTTACATGCTTAAATTTTGTGGGGTACAGATTGGAATCTAACACAGCTTCTACATAGGCAGTGATGTGCCTTAGAAGAGAGTTACATAGGGTTTGGTAGTTCCTAAGAGACAAAGCTCACTTTCAGAGGCTGGAGTATGGGGTAATATCATGGAAGGCCTATGAAGCTGGTGTTAGGAGCATAGGGCTTGACTGTATGCAGTTATGAAGTTTGTTCCCTTTCCCCACTATTAGTAATTCAAAATTAAGTTGGCAACTTTCTTCTGATGTTTCTGTCACTTTCACATCTCTAGGGTCTACATTCTGTTGCCACAATCTGTTTCTGAATCCTTCTGAGCAAAGTGCAGTCTCTGTCAAACCCATTTATGTAAACAATTTCAATTTATCATTGTCCCCTTACTCTAAGTATTAGTATAGAGGCAGCTGGAGACTTAATCTTGAACTGCTCATCCTATCTTGTCACTTGAAAATAACTGGACAGTATTTCTCTGTGTCACAAATCTTGTCTACCATAGTGTTTGACTTATCAGTGTGTTTTCTTCTTGAGTCCCTTCAAAATAATTTCTTCATCAATTTGATGAATCTCCTGTAAAACATATTTCAAAAGTAATTCTGAGATGAGCTCTTTAGCCTTTGCAAAGAGATCACCGTTCTACCATTATGAACCATGTTCACAATCTTTATCAGTAAAACCACGGCAACTTTCTGCCTTCTGTATACTCCTTTGTCAGAAAAAGGTAACTATCAACTAGAATAAGGCATAGAAATTCTACTCCTGCATCTGAATTTTTAGTTTTCTACCCTGAAAATATGCAGGATTGATTGGAATGGAATGAAGGTACCTTTCCAAGAGGCCATTAGATAATCCAAGCATATGGAGACAACAATGCAGAAGGGACTTTGTCATGTCTTCCAGTCCCAGAATGAGGCCTTGGATCATCATCTGTTGTTCCCCATTATCTTCCATCCTTCTCTGCCACCTTTCCTGTGCCTCTGTTTCCCAGCTTCCCTCTGTCCTTTCCAGACCCTTCTGGGTGTTCATTTCTCATGCTCCACTTGTGTCACCTGCTTATCTGCTTTCCTGTCCATCTCTCCTTCATCTCATCCTGTGTTGAAACAGCAGAGCCAACTCTGAGGGTTGTTGACACCACGAATACCTTAGGGGCTAGGTTTTCTATCACATGATGCTGGTTGAACTCCCTGTTTTGTATTTTCTTTCAGATTGGGGAACCAGAACTGAGGCTAAGGATTCAACTTTCCAGCAGTACATTTCTGAAGGAGGCTCATTCCAGGGAACACTGATAAATAGAATGACAGGGAACAGTCCCTGGGACTCTATGTTGTATGAGGCATGGAGGAGTGAGGGCCACTTGGAGAGATCTCCCAAACAGCAATAATGCACAAGAGAAATTCCAGGGAGGACAATCCCAATGAATGCAGTGATTTCCAAGGAAGCTTCAGCCTCCAGTCAGTTCCTGTTTCACAGCCAGGGATCCCTACATGAAAAAGTTTTGGCACAGGTGACACACATGTAGGGAGCCTAGGCCCAAATTTAGACCTGATTACTCAGCAGGGCTTCTGTATGGATAAGAAACCTTGGCAGTGTACCCAACAAGGGAACTCCTTCCGGGACCATTCCACCTTGTTGGCCTTCAGGAAAGTCACACTGGAGACAAACCCTTTACATGCAAGGACTGTGGGAAGACCTTCAGCCAGAGCTGATCACTTACAAAGCATCAGAGGTCTCACACAGGAGAGAAACCCTTTAAATGTAGTGAGTGTGGAAAAGCCTTCAGTCAGAGCTCCTCGTTCAGTGACCACCAGAGAATCCACGTGGGCGATAAGCCCTCTGAGTGTCACGAGTGCAGGAGAACCTTCACCAAGAGCACCCACTTCACCCAGCACATGTGCATCCACAACGGGGAGAAGCCCTACGAGTGTGGCGAGTGTGGGAACGCTTTCCACAGAAGCACACACCTGACCCAGCACTGCAGGACATACACTGGGGAGAGGCCCTACAAATGTGATGCATGTGGCAAGGGCTTCACAGACACCTCATCCCTCTCTAGGCATCTCTTTGTCCATACTGGTGAGAAACCCTACAGATGTGATAAATGTGGAAAAGCCTTTAGTGGCCCCTCAGGGCTCATTCACCATCAAAGAACACACACAGGGGAGAAGCCTTATGAATGTGCAGAATGTGGAAAAGCCTTTAGCAGAAGTGCACACCTTATCGAACATCGGGGAATTTACACTGGAGAGAAACCCCACAAATGCAAAGAATGTGGGAAGGCCTTCAGCCAGAGCTCACACCTTACAGAGCACCTGAGGACACACACTGGAGACAAACTCTATACATGTAAACAATGTGAGAAGGCCTTCAGCCGGAATTCATCCCTTATGCATCATCAGAAAACTCATTCCACAGAACAGTCCTATGAATGTTGCAATTCCTTCAGTGAATCCACAGCCTTGGTTTAGCAGCAGAGTATTCACTCTGGAGAAAGAGCCTATAAATGAGTGGGAGTGCTCAATGATGCCGTTGCTTGTATGAACCACCACCAAGGAACATTTAACATCCCTTCTCACCCTGGGATGTGGTTAAGAAATGTTGGGGTCCTCCTCTTTGCCTAGGATTGAATAGGATACTGTGAGGGTAAGACACCATTGCAACTCTATCTTTCTCCCCTGTGATTTAGAGGAAATCCAGGGTTAAATCTTATTGGGGCTTTGAAATCAAAGATGGGTCTAAGTATAAATGTTGAGTATTAAAAATATTGTTTAAATATTAACATAAAACACAATTGGGAATTTTCATAGCATGATGACCTCATGTGTTATTATTATTGTTATTATTTACTTCTGGGCCTCTGGAAAAGGCCCAAAGTGACAGACACTGGAAGGGGGGATACAGCTAGAGTGATGCTGACAGTGGATAGGGTTGTGTAGTGTGAAAGGGGCAGTAAGGAATGCTGAGAACTCTGGATAGAGGGGAGAGAAAGAGAAAAATATTAGAAGGTCATGTGGGGTCATCTGGTCTAGAAATTTTCTTTTTTTTTTTTAAGAGAGAGGTGAGAGAGAGAGAGAGAGAGAGAGAGAGAGAGAGAGAGAGAGAGAGAGAGAGAATTTTTAATATTTATTTTCCAGTTTTTGGCGGACACAACATCCCTGCCTGCATGTGGTGCTGAGGATCGAACCCGGGCCGCATGCATGCCAGGCAAGTGTGCTACTGCTTGAGCCACATCCCCAGCCCTAGAAATTTTCAAATGTTTAAAGTTACATATTGTTTAGTAACTTTAAACATTTGATAAATTTTAGAAAAAAAATTATGTGGAATTCTTTGGTTACATGGCAAAGTTTTAAGTCAGTTAATACTTAATTGGGGATTGTAATAAGTTCATTGCTCTATATTTGTTCCATATCTAAATAATAGTCAAATAAGTGTACCAACTTTCTTTTATTCCACATTTATTCTTATTAACTTGAACACAAAGAGATCAAATTTCACATCCATTAAAAATTTGCCCTTTGAATAAATTCTTCTGTGATTGATGTCAAGTTGGATCTCTCTTTTACTTGGTGTCCAAGGCAATCCATTTTCTCCATATTCAAGTGTCAACATAACATGTTACCAACTGTGTCTCTCCTGATGCCTCCCGTTTTTCCTTCTGAATTCATGCTTCACTTTGGCCCCTACCAGATTTTCATTGCCAGAATTTAAAGAGATATCTGAAAGAGTTTGCCAATGAAGTGCCTGTGCTGGCTGCAGGTGGGAGCTGGGGGAAATGGGACTGATGCCAACATTCAAGAACTTGCCAATATACTTCAATGTTGAGAGAGCCTATAGGGTAATGAATGACAGAAAGGAGAACAGGAGTTGCTCTACCTTTGGATGTGTCAGTTTTGGTAAGAAGTGACAGTGCTTCTCAACTCATCTGGTGCTTCAGACTTACTTGGAGTAGCTTAATAAAAATTCACATTCCTGGGATCATTCAAGCTGCCAAATTAGAATCTTCAGGGCTAGGCCCACTCTCAGAAATATGCTTTAAAAATGTCCCAGGGCAATTCTGCTGCACAACCATCAGAATACATACTGTGACAATGCCCCATGCAGCCTTAAAGATATTTCATGTGGGGAAAAAATGTGCATAATATTCTCTCTTTTGATTCTGCAGGAGTTTCCCTAGTAAATTTTCCTTTGGGTTTGCTTCATTCAGCTCTTACCCTATTTCCAAGAAGAAAAATAAGAAAAGGGGAACTCAACATCTCTATGCCTCTTAGACAATCAGCTCCATATTTTCCTTCTTAATTCTGAGAAAAATATTTATCATTTTTTTCTATATGCAGTACACATGCCGAACTATTCAAACATCTCTTCATTTTCTTCCTCAGAGAACTCCAATTTTGCCCAAGTATCTAACTTTTTCATAAGGCCATGGTTCTCAGGGGAGTCTCAGATCATCTTTAGCCTTAGAAGGTAGGTCCCCATCACTCTTTCCAACAATTGGCTTAGGCATGGGGACTTGAGGCATAGGGGAGGGACCAGAGGAAGAATTCTTGTTCCTTACTCACAACTATATGTTACAAAGGACTATAGTAGTTGCCTCTTCATTGTGAAGGAAGCCAGTCAAAGACACACATGGCTCATTAATGGTTGTCAAACTGAAAGACGGAAAGAGCCTGGCTACTAATGACCTCAAAAGGCAATCACAACAATAATCCCAGAGCTCCTGCCTCAAGACCTCACATGATGTGAGATAACAGACCTTACATATTTCTGGAATCACTGGGAAGTGGGCTTTCTCTTTTTTGCTGCTGAAAGCCAAAGTATCTTGATCTCTTTTCTTAGGCACATCTATGTGTTATGCAGGCATTATACCAAGCATATGGGAATTTTCCCATTTATTTTTCCTAAAGACTCTGCCTCAGAAGGTACTCTCATTCCTATTTCATAGATGAGGAAATCAGTGTTCATAATGGTATCATAAATTGCCAAAGTCACATGACTAATAAGTGAGGGAACTTGGATTCAAATCCAGGTCAATAGGAACCCAGTTTCTTGACTCTTGTCCTGGTAAGCTCCAGTGACAGATTCCAAGTCAGTGCCCTATGACTCCTCCCAGCCTTTGCTGGCCCTGAAAGCCCACCATGAATACTCAAGCTTCCAGAATACATCCTGTTCTTACTAGCTAGACTGTCCTATTACTAGCTGTATTAGCTTCTGAAGGATTGTCATAACAAGTCACCACACGCTCAGTGGCTTAAATAACACAAATTTATTCTCTTACAGTTTTAGAGGTCAGAGTTTAACATGGATCTTGCTGGGCTAAAATCAAAGTGTCAGCAGAGCTGTGTTCTTTCTGGAGATAGAATCTATTTCCTTGCCTTTTGTAGATTCCAGAGACTACTTGCATTTTTTGACTCACGGCCCCTCTTTATATCTTCTAAGTCAAAGGTGTAGGATTTGCAAATTACACTCTGACTTTGCTTCCATCATCATACCTACTATTATTCTGACCCCTACCTTCCTCTTATAAGAATCTTTGTGATAATAATAGTTCCACATGGATAATCCAAGATAATTTCTTAATTATAACTGAAAAATCCCTTCTACCACATGGGGTAATATGTTCACAGGTTCATGGGATGAGAATGTGGACATCCTAGCAGGGGATGTCATTCTATCACACTAGTGTGCCTTGCCAGTACCCACATATCCAACCTCTATGAACCCCACACACTTCTCTGGTGCTGATCCCTCTGCCCCCTACCTCCCTAATGTAACCTCTGATCTGGTAGAGAGTTCTTACTTAGGTCAGTGTTCTGACACCAACAGATTCTAATTAAAATTAGTTATCCTAATGTAAATACTACTTGAATGATTCTGTTTCTAGTACTAAATATTCCAAGAATTTGGATGAGAAGAATCTACTTTTCTATTACCTATATTTAGCCAGTTGTTCAAATTACATATAGTAAAATAGTCACATTGGTAACAATGATTATATTTAGTGTTAACATAGTATTTGCATAAGAAATAACCTCTATTTTTAAGACTTTCTAGATAACTAGTAATATGGGTACAAGGATTTACCTATAGTACCAATGTATTATTCCAAGAATCAATAAAAACTTAGATTTGAAAATGTTGTTTTTCAACTTCCTTTATGCAATCTGATTTTCTAGATATCAATACTCATTTAATAAACTACTTACCTAGGTCCCACTAATTCCTTTCATAACCAATGCATTAAGAAATCAAAAATAGGGGCTGAGATTGTAGCTCAGTGGTAGAGCGCTTGCCTTGCACTTGTGAGGTCCTGGGTTCAATCCTCAGACCACATAAAAAATAAATAAATAAAGATATTGTATCCACCTACAACTAAAAAAAATAAAAAAAAGAAATCAGAAATAGGAATTCATCCCTGGGGAAACTGCAGTAGTACTCCAGCATTCTTACATTAGCTATTAATGTAAATTGTGCATTGGGATGTCTATATAACTACTCTTTGGTCCCACAAGAGATGTTGAGTATTAGTTTCATTATTCTATCATGAACTGGGACTTTGTAAGAATGTGTATGACCTTTCCACTCTTCGACAATTCATCCTAATTTTATTTTCTATCAGAAAAGAGTCAACAGGGTGCTTCTCAAAGATACCAGCGCAACCACACCAGGACATTCCTTGTTCTGGTAGTGTCATTGCAGATCTGACCTCCAAGGTCACAAGAGTTCTCTGACAGGACCTCTAGACTCACATAAAAAATCATCCCTAATATTGAACCACATTGCTAAGGCCAATTCCTATGCTGGTATCTCCTTCACTGGCTGTGGTTGTGCAAGTCTGAAGTGCCACCTAAGCGAGATATAGGCCTCCCTAGGTCACAGAAACTCTGCCACAGCTCTGTGCCAACAAGTCCCCCGCTCCACTGAATGATATTCTTTACCATGCCTTGGTTTAGCATCCCCCAAATCCACCCCCACATGCCTTCTCCCAGTTCACATGAGAACGTTTTAGCCAGGCCCTGCAGTTCATCTGAGGAGAAGGCATCCCCCACCCACACAGGAACTGTACTTCCCTCCCCTGTTGCGATGGGCTGTGATCTTACCTACTCTGAGTTTGCCCTTGTCATCGGTCCTGCAGCAAGGACAGTTAACAGGATGGATGCTGCCCAAGACAAGCAACGTCTTTTGAGGTGGCTCCCTTACAGGCGGTCTTTGTGGCCTACAGAGACAAAAAAGGTGCTCCCCAGTTCACAATGATTAGGGGATTGCCGATTCTAGGGTGACAGCTTGGGGGTTCCCGGTGCTCCAAATTCTTGTGCTCATCAGCTTTCCAGGTCTCAGGGCTCTACTCCTCCCTCTTCAGCTCCCCAATGGAGGTGGAGACCTGTGCACCAGCGCATGCCATCTCTCTGCAGCAATGCCAAACATCCATTAGCACAGGACCTGGTCGTCAGCAGCGTGCCTTACAGCTGGAGGAGAAGTGGACTCCTGGAAATAGGGTTTACAATAGGTGACAGGTGAGGCTATGGCATCACACAAACCCACCTGCGATGGAGATCCAGCAGGGACCCTGCCTCAAAAGGGAGGAAGATAGGAGCTCATGGGAGACATGGCCGCCTCTCCTTGATAAAGGTGCCACTTGTAGATGATATGCAAAAGAGACCAGCCTCTCTCCCTTCACCCCAACCAACAGAAACCTCCGACCTGAAAAATAGGGGGGAAAAGCAGGATCTGGATTCAAATGCAGGGAGTCAGCCCATGTGGCTGGTCAACATTTCTCACTAACAGGACAAAGTGTCATATCCTTGTTCCCTCACAAGTGCGATTGTCGCCTGGGTTGCAAGATTCCCGTCCCTTTCTAGGGCACCTGGAGTTTATCTTCAGAGCAGAGCCTTAAGCCACAGCTCACTTGCTCTCCTGATGAAACATGAATGAATGAATGAATGAATGAGGCAGTAAGGGAAAGAGTAGAATCCAGATGCTAACATGGCCCCAGCAGACAGCTGAGAGACAGACACAGGGTTGTGGAGAAGCTAGAGGGCACTGTCTGGGTGAATGGGGTCTGCACAGAGTGCCGAGGCCTACAGTCTGTTGAAAATGATTCCCAGGACCATGAGGGCTTCAGGGGGCCCCAGGAGGCTGCTCTCTGTCAGGCAGAGTCCAAAGAGAGGTAGGTCAGGCCTGACGCCCATACCATTTGGAAGGCCACATGTAAAGTTACACAACGTCAACCACAAACATGAATATTTATTTGGAATGAGCAGGGAACTCACAATGAGCCTTCAAAATGACAACAGCCACCATGATACCTTCCGTGATATTATTTCGTGGTGAGTGTGCTTATACGCTTTCTTGGATGCTCCACCTGAGCCGTGGTGCAATTTCAAGCGTGATGGAGCAGGAGTCCAAGGGGAAAGACACAACAGTTGGATTGTGAATCCAGAGAGCTACCTTGCAAGGTCGAGAAAAGCACCTGCCAGGGGAACACACAGCATAGCCTAACACACGAGAACAAGGGACTTCCTCCAACAGCTACCCACCCGCTCAGGATCCCCTCAACCCTCAATGCTTCATTCAATCAAGTTTTCAAAGTAAACTGGTTTTTCTCACGTGTATTCTCAGAAAGACGTTTTGTTTCAAGTTAGTAGGAGAATCCGTGGGTTTTGCACGCATCATTTGAGGGTGTGTGTTTAATTACATTTGGGCGATGGCCAGGTAGGGCCAAGCAGAGGCTGTTTCTATCTTCCATTTGCAACTTGGCAGCCCCGGTACTGGCACTGTGCCAGCTGCCTGGAAAGACTGACCCAGTCTGCGTTTCTGCGGTGGGAGCCTGCTGGCCCATGAAGAAGTCGGGGGATACACCTTGAGACAAATGTCTCTGTGTGAGGGCCTGTGGGATCCAGAGCAAATGCTTGCTGTCCTGTAACTCATCCTCTGTGGATGGGTTCCTCTCCCATCCACTCCATGGAGTGGCTGGCCTGTGAAGTGGTCAACCTGGGACTCGATGGCCATGTGAGGAGGATCCAGTCGCTGCCAGTGATGGGAGGGGGCCTGTGGCCTGTGTGCTTCAGGAAGCCGCTGCTCTTCAGCCTGTGAAGAAGGGCCACTCCCTGCTCCCACAGGCGGAATTTCATGAATGCACCAAGTCGATGCTCCTAGGCAAGATCCCACGGGACAAAAGGGCCCTTGGGTACCAGGATTTCAGCCATGCCCAGTGGACGGTGGGCTGGTGATCCAGCAACTCTGTGCTCGGCTGGACTTCCAGAATGGCTTTTGAAGAAGTATCAGAAGGTGATGACACCACAGGAGAAAGCATCTCTGTCATTGGTTTTGACTCCAAGGCTATTGTTCAAGAAGCAAATAGGTGTAGCAGGGAAAGTTCGGGGATGATGTCAAGAAGGAGCCCAAGGCATATGTGTATCCACGTGTCCCTGGACACATGAAAAATCCAGGGGATGTTTGTGTGAACACACGCATGAGGTTTCCCAGGTTAGTGTTGCTAGATAGCTGAAGGCCGGGCCTTTGCTGGTGTGTGTCTTGTATGAAAATATCAAGTGGGAAGGGAAGGAGTGTCGTGAGAAACAGTGTTATGTTCCTCTAGCAACATATGAGCAGCTCTGTCTCCCAAAGGGTGTTGCAGTATTTGAGCCAAATAGCGGGTGAGGGGTTTGGGGACAAGAAATGTGGCTGAAGGTGGCATCCACCAAGGGGAGAGATGGACCCACCATGAAGAGTGCACCTTCCAAAAGTCTCGAAGGTGCAAAGCATACGGGACTGCCTAGGGAGGGGGTGAGGCGCTTCCTTTCCCACAGATGGGCGGCCTGATGGGTTGGGGAGAGGAGGAGGCCCCTGTGGAGGTGCAGGGCTGGGGAAGAGACCTGACCACCTTTCTGCCTCTCCTGGATCTCTTCCTCATCTGCTTCAAGATGTCTTTGTCAAACAGTTCCTTCTCCCGTGGATGCACGGGTGGCCCTCGCAGGTACTTCTCTTCTGCTCCCTTGTAGTCGAGTCCATCCAGCGCAGCGATTGAACAAATGATGGCTTCTGGCAGCAGGACTTCCAGAAGAAATCTCACTTTGTCACCTCTGATGAGAGCGAGCAAGGCCTTGTCCGTTTGCTCGTAGATCTCTTGCAGATGCTTGACGACGACGTCCAGCTGATCCTCGTCCTCCAGGTATGTCTCGATGCAGAACACGTACCGGTTTTCACTCAGAAAGGACGTCAGCCACCGGGACTGCTTCCTGCCCTTCACGATGTCCAGCAGATGGTGGTCGGCCCCCTTCTTCTTCACGATGAAGTCCACCAGCTTCTGGTTGGCTCGGTCCCGAGCGGCCCTCATGCGGTCTGGGAGCAGCTTCTTGCAGGGCCTCTTGCCGCCCACGCCCACCGAGGTCTCCTCCTCAGAATCTTCCAGGTCGGCATAATTCACCTTTGGAAAATTGACGTCCAGGTCCCCGTCTTGGATGGCTTTGCGCATGGGGTAGCTGGCGTCGGCCGCGTAGTAGTCCAGGAAGGAGCCCACGAAAGAGCCCCGACCGACCCGCTCTCGGTAGTGGGCAATGAGCGACAAGCACCAGTTCACACTCTGCCGGTACGCCTTGCTGGCTCTCTTCAGGAGTTTCTCCTTCTCCTCACAATCCAGGTGCTTCAGCCTGTGCAGAGGGACCCGAATGCCACTGCGTTCCCCGCGCAGGTTTGCCTCAATCAACAGCACCCGGGCCGTCTTCTGGGTTTTGCACACGCTCTTGACCACTGCCGGCCAAAACGGATGATCCTGAAACTTGAACCAGACCATCGTCCCTCTTTTGATAGGGCAGGGCTCGCGTGCCGAAGGCCCTGCTGCGGCTCCTCGTGCTGGTCGATCGCCAGCCCTTATGGTGCTGGCCCTGGCGTCCCTCATCGCCTGGGAGCGCACACGGCGTGGGCGCCCCCGCAGTCCTTTCTTGGGGTCTGGCGCCTCGAGCTTCCTTTTCCCGTGGGCAAAACCGAGGGAGCGATGCAGGCTCGGGGTAGAGCAGGTGGAGGATGCTGCCATCCCTTCCAAGGCACCCTCGCCTGGGCCCTCTGCATCCTCTGCGAAGGCAGTGCTCTCCTGGGAAGTAGCCGGGGTCTCTGGGCAGGTGACCCCCGCCTCTTGGTGCTGAGCTTTGGGCACAGCTGCAAAGAGTCTTGCTGGAGGCGACCAAGCTGGCTGTTCGTCTTTAGCATAGGCATCCTCCCCCACGGCGAGAGGACGCGCGAAGGGGCCTGCTTCTTCTGCCCCCTCTTCCTGGCGGTCACCTCCACAAGGAGGCAGGAAATCTGGACGCTCGTGGGCGCCTTGCGATGCCTCTGCTTGCTTTTCAGCTGGAGACAGGCGGATGGCTGTGTGCACCTGGGAGTTCTCGCCATGCAGGTCGTTCCCCTTCTCTGAATGCACGCACAGGGATCCCAGTTGTCCCCTTTTCTTAGTCCAGAAGTGCCCTTTGCGCCTCTGATACTTTCTGTGAGGTCGCGAGCTGGCTGGCTTTTGGAGTACCTCTGCAGGCACCTTAGGGGTCCCTGGCTCCTCGGGTTTTCTTCCTTGGTCCAAGTGGGCTTTCTCAGTCAGAATCTCCAGCGCTACTCTAAGGGCTCTTCTGTACCTTCTTTTCTCCCCCGATGGCACAGTGGCCCTGGACCATGCCCGGGCTGAGGTGGCCAGGGCTTCGATTTCCAACTTGTTCAGGGGCCTTGCGTCTTTGCCCTTCACTCTCAATTTTTGGTCTTCAGAGAGGATCTGGACTTGGAGAGAAAGCACCCTTCTCCTCTTATGTTTCGGCAAAGTCCAAGATCTGGACAAAACCTTGGCTGGCCACAAGCGGCCTTTCCAACTGCATAGGACATACTGGGTGTCCATTGCAGTTGGAGTTGGGGGTCAGGAGGTGATTGGAGGAGGGCAGGACGCCTGGCTGTCAAAACCACTGCTAATGCAGTTCTGTCCTAAGGCCGCGTGCAGTCCTCAGGGACTGCAAAGGGCTGGCAGCTTGAGTGGCTCTCTTCCCGCCCGAGTCTCCCTGAGGTGCTGGGCTGACCGCTTGTTTTTGTGGGTGATACAGGAGCAACCTGGAGTTCACAAAAGGAAAAGCAGAAAAGTGTCAAAAGAGAAAATTTCTCTCGTGCAAGTAGAAGCACCCTGCACTATGAGATTGTTGAGGGATGAAAGAAGGAAATACAGAGAGTGCGTCCTTCACAGAAGGGTTTATAAATGGAAAGTACTTGGGGAAAAACAGACAAAACCCTGGAGGTGTCAGGGGGGCTCCATAACAAGGCAAATCCAACATCTTGTCCTCACTGTAAGGATTGTGCAGCTCAAAGAGCAAGCACACGAGGAAGTGGGTGTCATGCCAGGGGACCCTTTCTCGAACTGTACATTCTGTGCCTTTTTGGCTCCTGGGGCTTCTCCCCTGGAGAATGCCTCGGATTTTCTTCTTTTCTGAGGGGTTTGTGCCGCCCTGCCCTCCTGCAGGAGGTGTTTGTGCAATGTCACGTTCAAGAGCTTGCACGTGGAACCCAGGGGTTTGTGAAGGTCCTCCTGCTGATTCTTCCTGCCTAGCGGGGTGAGGAAGAACACACTGGTTCAGGCACTGGTCTCCAGCTGTGGCCTGAACTGCTGTCTCTTGGTTTACATTCTTCTGTCTTCCAATACCAAATCTGTGATTCTTACCATGAAAACAAGGGTCTGAACAGCAAGGCGCAACAGGGGGCTGTGGGAGAGGCTTACCCAGGGTCACGAAGGTCCAGTCCCACATCTGCTGCTGCAACTCCTCACCTGCAGAACCTTCACTCTGCTCCGTTCCTCCAAACTGCACTCTTCCTCCAGGGACCCCAGGGCACCCAAATGCAGATGGCCACGACCTGTTGCCCTGTGATGCTACTCTGGAAAACCCCAAACAGGTAGGAAAATAAGCCGACTGTGTGTGACTACCTTCCCCATCTCTGGAATGCATGACTTCTGCAGCAGAAGCCATGTCCTAATGTCACCCATAATGCAGATGTCACATTTATTTTCTTGCATCTCTTGCATTTCAGAATATATCCACCTTCTGCCACTCAGTATAACGTGATCGCTTCTCTTGCAGGAGAGTAGGAACTACACCTTTCAGGACCTCATGTGCCTTGGCCACATGGATTTCCTATTATCAGTCTGGGTGCTGGAGGGTGTGTGAATCAAAAAATGGGGTTTGTCTCACTCTAGAACACATTAACCAGGCTTGCTGAGAACGTGAAATGCACAGGAAGGTCTGCCAAGGGTTAGCATGCAGCAGCCACTCACTCGCGTTTTTTTAACTTATTATTTGTTCTGTTTGGGTATACATGGCAGTACAATGTATGTTGACATATCATACATACATGGAGTATGGCTTCCCATTGTTGTGGTTGTATGTAATATGGAGCTACACTGGTCCTGTGTTCATATGTGAACAAAGGAAAGTTATGTTGATTCCTTCTACTGACTTTCCCTTCCCACGCCGTCCCTCCCCTTCATTCCCCTTTGTCTAATCCAAAGTACTTTTACTCTTCCCCGCCCACCCCCCAACTTAATGTGTGTTACCATCTGCAGATCAGAGAGAACCTTCCGAGGCACTCACTCTTAGTGGAAGGACCTGTGTGCTTCCAACATATTACCTGCACATTCAGGCACACGCTCACACACAGGTGTGTGGAACCAGAGTTCCGATCATAGGAGCATTATGACACGCATCTTCTTGTGAAGGGCCATTTTCCAGCATCACTGTCGTAAATGCCAAACTTCAACCACAGAAACTTCCAACCTTACTGAAAAGTGTAGGGCAGCCCATGAAATCGTTCCCATGATCCTTCTCTTCTCACTCTTCCACCCCCAAATACGCAGTGGAAACCCTCTAGTTCTATCCATTGCACAAATGCGTTTTATTCCTCATTTACATTTTTCACCATGAATGGATTACTTCAAACAAATGGTGCTGGGCAAACTGGAAACCCATGAATGAACTTTAACCCCTATCTCACCCTGCCAAAAAACTCAACTCAAAGAGAATCAAGGACCTAGACATCAGACCAGAGACCCCCGCATCTACTCCAAGAATATGTAGGCCCTACTCTCCATCATGTGGGCTTAGGAACCGACTTCTGTAACAAGACGCCTGAAGCACAAGAAGTAAAAATCAAGAATCAATAAATGTGACATTACCAAACTAAATTTCTTCTTCTCAGCAAAGGAAACAATGAAGAGGGAGCCTACATAATGAGAGGAAATCTTTGCCATTGGCACCTCAGACTGAGCACTCAGAGCATTAATCTCCAGGATATATAAAGAACTCAAAAATTTAACACCCAAGAAACCGATAACCCAATCAATAAATGGGCAAAGGAATTGAACAGGCACTTCACAGATGAAGAAATACAAAAAGTCAACAGATATATGAAAAAAAAAAAAGATCAACATCTCTAGCAATTAGAGAAATGCAAATTAAAACTACACTGAGATTCCATCTCACTCCAGTCAGAATGGCGATTATCAAGAACACAAGTAACAATAAATGTTGGCTAGGATGTGGGGAAAAGGTTCACTCATACATTGCTGGTGGGACTGCAAATTGGTGCAACCACTCTAGAAAGCATCATGGAGATTCCTTAGAAAACCTGGAACGGAAGCACCATTTGATCTAGTTATCTGGAAGGACTTCACATCAGCATACTAAGGGGACACAGCCACAGCAAGGTTAGGAGGTGAATTCACAATAGTTAAGCTATAGAACCATCCGAGGTGCCCTTCAACAGATGAATGGATAAAGAAAATGTGGTATATATACACCATGGAACATCACTGAGCCATCAGGAAGAAAGAAAACTTGGCATTTGCTGGTAAAGTGATGGGCCTGGAGGCTATCATGCTAAGTGAAATAAGCCAGTCCCCTAAAACCAAAGGCCACAAGTTCTCTCTGATATGTGGATGCCCACACACAACAAGAGGAGGGGGATGGAGAATAAAAGTTCATTGGATTAGACAAAGGGGAATGAAGAGAAGGGAGGGGGATAGGGAGGGGAAAGACAGTAGAATACATTCCTATGTTCATATATGAATACATGATCAGTGAATCTCCACATCACGTACAACCACAAGGATGAGATCCTAGTTAGAATCAGTTATACTGCACATGTCTAAGTCAAAATATACTGTTATGTGTATCTAAAAAAGAACAAATGAATAAATAAAAAATATTATAGATGACATTGAGGGAAAATTGCTGTCACTGTCATGACGAATTTTGTATTCGTTTATTTGTATGCGGTGCTGAGGATCAAACCCAGTGCCTCACACATGCAAGGCAAATGCTCTACCACAGAGCTACGGCCCAGCCTCATGTCATGATGAGTTTTATCCACACGCACCTTGTGTGTAATTGAGTCTTCACGTGCTTCTGTAAGATTTCATTCTCTGGCAAATTCTACATAGCTCCTTTTAAAACATGTTGCACACGGTGTGTGAAGTAGTACATGGGTGTGACCTCTCTGTAACACTTATGTGGTGTTTTGTACTATTTGTTATCCTGGAGGTAATGTGACCAAACATACGTCTGGGTCCTAGAATCCATTTTCCTCACACTTTATTATTTGTCTCTTCTTCAATACACATCCTCTTTCCTCTCCTTCCAGATTTCACCGGTATGGACCAATACTGCTGTATTCTTACATGTCTTTATGGTTCACAAGGGCAGTCCTTTTAATAAGTCCAGGCTACTGGAGGGCGAGTATCATGCCTCTTCGAGGGCCACCCAGTTTTCACAAGTACATCACAACACCTTACACTTCCAAAAACCCCACAAAAACAAAATTATGTTTTCTTATGCAAAAAGGTGTTGCTAAAGTAAAGGCACACGTGCACATCTTTGGGTAGATATGCAGGGAGATAGAGAGGTCTTGATGAGGACTGATGATTGACTGATGTACAAGAGGGCTGGCGGGTCCCAGATTCAGAATCAGGGAGCAGCACTTAGGGTAGACGTAACAAGAAGGAAGGAAGGAAGGAAGAGCTAGACCTTCTTTGGAGTAACCGCTGCGAAACCTCTCCTGGGTGAGGGTGTCTGTTTGCACAGGTTGGGGGACCCCTGATTAAGCAAACTCAGAGTAGGAGACCTTGGAGCACCTGAGGACACAGGATAAGAGGGACAAGGAATAACAGGGGACTCCAGACCTTCTGTCTCTCCTCAACTGACCTGCCGGCCCAGCCCACACAACAAGCATGACTGTGCACCCTTCTGAAGCCAGACCGCACCCCAACATGCAGCCGCTGGGGCACATGCACACACCGCCACATGCACACTCAGATCCCGTGACGTTAGAGACGCAAGATGCCTGGGTCGCATGTTCACACGCGTACAATGCGTGCTCACTGCCTCTCCACATTCCCGTCCCCCAAAATGTTTCTGCTTCCAGCATAGATACTATTTTCAGGTCCACTTAGTTCCTTATATTGGAAACATACATGGGAACTCTTGTTTAAAATGACAAAGTAAGCAATAGGCGAAGCATCCGTAATTCAATCATCCAGGAAAGCAATGCCTTCTGCTGACAAATGAGGCCACAGGCTGGACCCACAAATGTTTTTCCACTGAAAAGGCTTATTTCTAAAAGGATTCAAGATGCTTTAAGCACTTCCCAGCCTATTTCAATATTGTTCAGCATCCCCATTTGGCTACATGTTCTCAGGTACCATACACTTTAACAGAGGACCTTGAGCAGGCAATCAAAACATGTCGTGGGGCTGGGGATGTGGCTCAAGCGGTAGCGCGCTCGCCTGGCATGCGTGCGGCCTGGGTTCGATCCTCAGCACCACATACAAACAGAGATGTTGTGTCCGCCGAAAACTAAAACATAAATGTTAAAATTTTCTCTCTGTCTCTCTCTCTCTCTCTCTCTCTCTCTCTCTCTCTCTCTCTGTCTCTCTCTCTCTACCTCTCTCTCTCTTTAAAAAAAAAACATGTCTTACTCATATTTTTCTGGTCACAGCAGCAGTGCCTCCTTCAGAGAGGCAATGAGAAGACCCATGTGTTTGGTCACCTAATTAAGTGCTCCTCTCAGCATGTGCTTTGGCCCGTTGCCCAAACACCTGCTATGGAGGCCTTGCATACAGCCCTTGTGTGTGGATTTCTGTTCTCACTTGGCACAGCTGGGAAAACAGCAGTTTTCTCTCCCTCTAGAGAGACTGACAGGTAGGTAGGTAGGCAGGCAGATGGATGGATGGACGGGCAGATAGACAGAAAGAAAGATGATCGGTGGGCAGCTAGGGCAGAGGCATAGGGAGATGGATATGCAGGGAGACAGAGAGATCTTGATGAGGACTGACTGATTGACTGAGGTTCGAGCAGGGCTGGCAGAGTCCCAGATTCAGAATCAGGAGCAGCGCCTTGGGTAAAGTGAGAGGCTTCCTTGTCCTGTACCTAAATCCTGCTCCTTCCAAACACACAGACCTTGGGAAAGACCCCATCCAGCTATCCTGTAAAGCCTAGGCTTTTCTGTAGCCACACGATGAGCACAGACAACACCTCTTCCCCGGCATGCGCTTCCTCACAGGCACCGAACAAACTCAGACCCTTTGCGAAGATGCTCGAGTACTACTTACTGCTTCAGGCTTAATCCACCTAACTGCGGTGAGTGGTGTGACAAGAGGTGATGTGTCTGAGAGAAGACACTTCTTTGTGGGCGTGCGTGTGTGTGTCAGCACCCAGGGTGAGCACAGTATTATCACCTAGGCTACACGGTGTGATCTTCCAGTCCCACTCTCCAACCGTCTGTCTCATCACCCCTGCCCTCAAGTGTCTCTCTCCCAACCTCCCTACACGAAATAGGTTTCTATGACAAGGAGTTGTAAGAAGAGCAAAGTTACACGGTAAAGGGTACACGCGACAATCGTGAAACGGAGGTGGCCGTTCATAAAATACAAGGGGATCTCCACTTTCAGTGACTCAGAAGACAAAGCCCTCACACAACAGGTGTCATCTAGGGACATGATGACACGTTACTCAGTCTCCCCAGCCCGCCTTTCATCAGGAGCCGCCGGCCTCCCTAACAAACAGAAGGGATGAGAGCCCTTAATGTGCGATTAAAGGACACACAGGCTCCCAACACTCAACGCGCAGCGTGCGTGTGAACACACACACACACACACACACACACACACACACACACTCCTGCACTCACTCACGTTGATAGCAGACACCTACTAGTGTTGAGGTTTCTACAGTTATCCCATCTCTCCAGTCTGTAAATATCCTTGTGAAATGTGTCTGCCGCCAGGAAGGAATGGCTTGCCCCGGTTGTCATAGAAACCAGAATGTCATCAAAATGCTCTCCTTGACGTTAGTTTACTATGGAAACCAGGAAGTACTAATACACCCTCAGAGGCAGAGTGTTGATCTCCATCTCATTCGGTCACACCCACCCAATCCAGGGAATGAATGGAGGAAGGCACCAGCAGATAAATGAATGAGTGAAGCACTGGACACGGGACTACACCCTCCATGGGATGGGCTTGGCCGGCAGGGAGTTTTCCCAGAATGGGTTTTGGGGGGGTGAAGCAAAAGACGTTCTGTTCTCCCCTGAGACACACCCGCCAGACCACATGAGGTCAGGTCCATTTGTGCAGCGGGGATCGAGGACACCTGGTCACTTTAAAATGACCTTTGAGAGAGAAATATTGTGAAGCAAAGCACTTCAGCCCAGAGGAAGGTGAAGCCGAAACTTAGGTGGTGACGGGACCACAGGACCCTGGGTGTGCATGGACCCCAGCACGCTGATGGGGTGCTCAGCACACAAAGGATGCTGTGACGAGAGCGATTGCACAGCGTGCCTGTGACCTGGGATGGTAGGGAGGTGAGGATGAACCTCACAGTTGCTTGGGGTGTGCTGGGCACATACTTCCTACACCACAGGGCACCGCGGACATAGCACCCACTTCCCGTCAGTCATTCACATCAGAGACCAGAGACAGAGAGCTGCCGTCTGATAAGGTTCTTCCACCGATGTTGTCTAGAGGCGTCCCTGCTGTGGGGAGTCCTCAGAGACAACATCCGGTGGGAAGAACCTTATCAGACGGACAGCTCTCTGACTTGGCCTCTCTGATGTGAATGACTGCCGGGCCGCTGGGCTAGGCCTCCCACTGATCGACGGTGCCCTGTGGCGGGTGTGGGGGGGTGGGCCTCTATAGACCAAGACAAAGCATTGGATTCCATATGTCGTCCACAGGAGGACTGCCATTTGTGCCTGTGCACTGACTGAATGAAGGGCTCCTCCTCCTGTGGAGGAAAGGGGGCCAGATCTCAAGACCTACCATCGGGCCTCTTTACTTCCCCGGGGAGGGCAGAGAGCGGGGTGCATTCATGATGCATGTCTTCAACTCAGAGAGACGTTCTCAAACAAGGACGTGGGTTGGCCTCCCAGCTCTGCCACTTCTCAGCTGTGGGATGTGCACCTTGTGCCCTAACACCTCCAATCCCTTGTCTCCACTTGTCCAAAAGAACTGTAAGTGTGTCTACTCTGGAAGGGTTGAGGACAGAGGAAAAAAGGTCTGCAGCAGTTCCCCAGTGGTGATTTTGCAAGCCCTAGGCAGCGGTCCCTGGCCCTACTGGGACTGGTGCGTGCTTCCCCTCAGATCAATGAAGAAGCAGCTGGAGAAATCCAGCCCTTATGAACTCCTCTCGGGTGGGCGCGAGGCTGGCAAGCACGAGAAAAAATGCTGCACGTTTCGGTATGTATTTTCCCCTCAAAAGCAGATTTATTTTTTAAGCCATATTTATTAGTGAGAATAAACGGGCTTCATGGGAAGGTTCAATGGAAATATTCAGGAATTCGTTGCTTAAGCCTTTTCAGAATACTTCAAGGTTTTGAGACTTAGTCTAATAACTGTTGTGCTTTTCTAATTAAAAGTTGCTTATCCAAGTGAAATTCAACTGAACCTGAAATTAAGCCCATGAAGGACGTCCTTCAATGGCATGAAGTCAATTCACCGTGTTGTGAACTCAGCCCCCTCTCAGCACCTACACGAGGTTTTCATTGGTCCCCAGGGAAAACCAGCACCCACAGAGGGTGGGCTCCTCACTCCCACCTCCCTGTAAACCGCTGCCACCATGAACCTGCTTTCTAAGACAACTCAGGTTTCCAACACTAATTTTTGGGCCTGCCTCTCTGTACATTTCAATGGGCTTAGACACGATGTGACCTTTGGTGTCTGGCTCATTTCCTTTGAAATCATTTCCAGGTCCATCCAAGTTAGAACGTGCATCCAGACTTCACTCCTCTCGAAGGCTGCCCAACCTTGTGTTGTGGGATAGACCACGTGTTGGCGATCCTGCCACGCTGAGGTGACACTTGGGATGCTTCCTTTGGAAGCACCAGTGAACATTCAGTTACCTGTATGTCCTTGAGTGCCTCTTTCACCTTGGGTGACATGCACCAGGAGTGAGTGTTTGCCAACATTTTTCACTGTGACCAATCGATGTGATGAGAACAATCATAGGAGAGAAAGTTTATTTTGGCTCACAGTTTCAGAGGTCTCAGTCCAGAGTCGACCGACTCCCTTGGTCTGGGCCAGAGGTGATACAGAACACCAGGGTGGAAGGGCAGTGGCAGAGGAAAGCTGCTGGCCTCGTGGTGGCCAGGAAGCAGGGTGAGAGGATTGGGAAGGGGTACAGGGAAGAACAACCCTTCCAGGTGACCCCCTCCTCCAGCCACACCCCACCTGTCTACAGAGACCCAGACAGTCCTTTCAAACTAGGACGGACCGGTTGGGGCTGCAGCTCTCACCATCCAATTGTTCCGCCTTCTGCATGAACACGGGAGGTTTGAAGAGACACCTCACACCCACACCATCACAGAATGCAAGTACTGTGTCATGGTAATCCTATGTTTAATAGCTTGAGGGACCCCAAAACTGTTTTCCACGGTAACTGTGCCATTTGAAATTCCCACAGGCAGTGCCTGAGGCTGGCCACATCTTGTCAGTCTCAGCAACAGTTCTTATTTTCCTTTTCCCAAGAGGCATCCAGAAGGGGTGGAGTCGGGGGTGGGTACCTGGGTTGACTGAGGTTTCGTTTGCATTGCCCTGACAGCTCCTGAGACTGAGCGCCTCTTCCATACCCCTCTACCTCGCAGACGCTTGGACCATGATGACTTCCCTCGTTTTCGCTGCTGAGAACTCCTCCTAGTGCTTCAGGAGCCAACCTCGGTTCTCCATCTACTGAGATAGTCACCCCAAAGCCCCACCCTCCCCTCGAGTTCTGAGGCTACAGCTGGGAAAACAAAGCATGCAGCATTTGGGCTGTCAAACAGCCTTCACAGATGTCCACACCACAGTCTTCTAAAAGAGCAAGTGAGTGTTTGGTCCCACATCCAGCTAAGCAGAGGAGCAAAGAGGCAATGCTGAGCATGGAGTGGTATTTGGTAGAGTGTGCTCTTCTGAAACTCGGCACTGAGTCCAGTCCTGAAATCTGGGCACATCTGTAATAAATTGTCCTAGATCATCCTCTCTTAGGGCCCATGAAGAAATCCCCTCAGACCTTCTTATTCTATATACTACTCTCTTCAGGAGTAACATGCCAAGGTGGTGGGAGGTGAATCTTTGCACGTGTTTGCCACGCCCATAGAAGGGGAAGCATAGAGAATCTTCAGCGAGGACCAGAGTAGGAAGCTAACCAATCAGAGCAGGACACAGCTACATTGGTAGCTCAGGACAGGACAGGGTTGTTCCCATCCGTCATTGCTCACCCAACACATGGCACGCTGCTTCTATACTGTGGAACGATGGGCAAATTGCACTGCCTTTGAAGAACAGATTTTTGTAACATTTTACTGTGAAGCTTCATTATTTCCAGAATGAGAATAAAGTGTTGGGGGTGGAACATAAGTTTCCCTAGTGTGTCCCACGATGAGCTATTAGTGGAAAACTGAAGGCTCTTGATCAGGCGGCCCCTGGAAGCATAACTTTGGCAATTCATGACACATGTTGGCACCCCTGTGAGACTTCAGGACCTTGGTGTGAGGATCCATAGAGGGGCGTGGCCCTGTGTTCTGGCACCCGGGACGGGAATGGAAGGGTGCCAATTTAATTGTCCCTCAACCTTTTGACACAGAGCAGCTTGTGGTGGTGCCACAAAGTCACAGGATGATCCAATTTACTCTTTCTTTAAAATATATTTTTTAGTTGTAGATGGACACAATACCTTTATTTTATTTATTTATTTTTATGTGGTACTGAGGATCGAATGCAGTGCCCCCCCCCATGAGCCAGGCGAGTACTCTACCACTGAGCCATAACTCCAGTCCCCCCCCACCCCCACCCATGTATTCTTGCCTGTTCCCAGAACAGACTCTGGTTTCGCATCCCTTATTCTTGGTTCCACATGCCTAATGGTTTCCATAAGTGGATGGACAGTAGCCTCCAAAACAAAACAATGGTGTTAAGAAGCCACCAGAGGGAGATATCGAGCCGCCCTTGTTAATGTCAGCCTCACATTTGAGGACTGCCAGTCAGTGACTGGGTCCAAGGTGCCTGGTATGAGAACACCCAGAGGAGTGATTTCAAATGCAGATTTCACGTCCCCAGCCACAGGGTAAACTAGGTAGGCTTTGGATAGAACCAAGGAATCTGAATTTCAACAGCCATCTATCCCATGACCGTGATCCAAGTTGGTCCACAAACCGTGCTTGTGATTCTCTATTATAAATGCTAATTATAGCCTTGGGCATACAGAAAAGCGTCTGCAGAGATAGAGTGTAAACTAGAAGTGATCTGAGGAAAATCAAGTCCCAGGAAACCCCATCATGTAAAGGCCTCTTGGAGGAGGTAGAGCTAGCAAGCGTACTGAGAAGTGGCCAGAATGAAGAGAATCACAGGACAGAACAATTATAGACTAGCAAGGGGGGCAGGAGAGAGAGAGAGAGAGAGAGAGAGAGAGAGAGAGAGAGAGAGAGAGAGAGAGAACAGTGTTGACTGCTGCTGCCAATCAAGTGAGATGAGGTCCAGAGAATGTCCTTTTGATACAGTCCCACCAAGGCCCTTGGGTCAACAGACCTAGAGCCCTCTTGGAAAGAGATGTGGGAGCCACACCAGCTTACAGTGTGTTAAAGAGCAATGTGGGAGGTGAGAAAATGGAAGCCCTGGGCATAGATGATTCTTCCTAGAGCATTGACCCTAAGTGGAGGACGGTGGTGGGATGGCTCGGGTTGAGGGTGAGGCCCAGGCTTGTAAGGAAGAGGAGATTTGACTCTGTGCAAAGGTGGATGGGAGGGATGGGGTGCTAAGAGATGCTGAAGATAGAGGACAGAGAGAGATGATGGAAAATATGAGGTTCCTGGAAGAAAGGAGGCCATGCAAGCTGGAGCACAGCGGGGAGGACATGCACCTTCCCTAGTGGAGGAACACACTGGATACTGATGCAGGTGGCTTGTAGGTTTGATGCTGGGAGTTTGGGAGGATTCTGCCTGAAACATTGGGTCAGAGAAATGGGGAGGTGTCCAATGCCGAGCATGACCAGGTGGTGTGAGAGGAGGTGCCAAGAATGAGTATAGTGGAAAGGGCTTGAAGAGGCACTTGGGAGGGAGAAAGAATCCAGCAGATGGAAATGGGACATCAGGGAACTCTTTAGATGCCAACCTGAGGCTAGAAATCATAAATTCAAGATGGTGAGACAGTGCCACAGTAGGCAATTTCCACCATGAGTACTGAGGAAGAGGCTGGCAAAGAGGAGGAGCATTTTGGGTTTTTACAGAAATAAGATTATGCCCGGCAAATGTACAGAAAGCACAGGAAGTGTGCTTCCAGAACAGACTGACAGAAATGGCAGACCTCAAATCTAAGCAGATGGGTGGGGCTCATGGATGGAGGAAAAGGAAAATGGTCCTGGGGAGCAGGTGACCTGATAGGCCGGCCAATGACTGTAGGATGCTCATGGGACTTTGCAGGCTGCAAGGATTGGACATGGTGCTCCCAGGGCAAGATGCATGCAGGAGGGATGTGGAAGGGGAGCTGCTCCAGGTGCCTCCCAGGAGTCATGGATTGAGTGGCATGCAACATCAGGTCATTTTACATGAGGCCATCAAGGAAGCGAGAAGCCAGAGGGCATGCGAAGGTGTGAGAAGACTGCCCCGAAGGGCACAGTGAGCAGATACAGGAGGACAAGTGGTGGATGACTCTGCTGCTAGAGAGGGCTTCCTAGGAGAACCAGTTTGCAAATCATGCCTCTGAGGCTTCTAAAAATCGTTGTAAAAGCACGAAAATTAGTTCTGTGTGGTCTTGCCCCTTCCGAACCTTCTAAGGAGGCTCTGAGTTTCTCTGGAGCAGGGGTAAGTCGAGGCTGCAGGAGAAGTAAGAGAGTCAAGTCATTCACACAAGACAGACAGACAGACTGGGAGGAGAAGAACCAGGTGCGCTGCCAGGAAGGAGGGAAATTGGCAGAGGATGAGGTGGGGATTGAGCAGGTAAGAGAGCAAAGGGAGAGCTGGCAGCTGGCATGAGGCTCTCCTGTCGGGGAAAGGAGCTCTGGCTAAGGGGGTGTCGAGGAAGACCCTGCTGGAGAGCTGGCTTCAAACAAAAACCATCGTTTGTGTTTCTCAGGGACAGGCAGGGATGCGTCACCCCTGTTGCACCTGATGTCCCTTGCCTGGGGTTGCTCCACTTGGGGCTGGAGGATCCATATTCAAGGGAGCTGGCTTCCATGGCTGGAAGTGGAGAGGGGTTATGGGCTGGAAGCTCATGAGCCAGGGCCAGGGCCTCTCTGATTCTCCCCATGGGTTTTTCTTTAAATATGAAGGCATAGCCCACAGGAGACCACAAGGCTTCCTCCAAGCATGGTGGGTGGGTTCCCAGTTTGAGTGGCCTCAAGGAGCAAGGAGTGATTTCAGGGCATTTCCATGACCTAGTCTCTTCACGCCCATAGCATCCTCGTGTGGCAGAGGCCACCCGAGTTCAGTAGGAGGACAGGAGGCCTCCACTGCTTGATGGAAAAAGTACCAAAGTCACATCACAGGGAGAGGCCAAGGTGCTGCGGCCATCTGTAGAAAACACAGTCTGCCACAACAAGTTCAATGGCCAAAAAGAACCTGTGGCATAGTGCTTAAAATGGCACATGTGACGAGGTAGAATGAGAGAAGGTGCGGAATCTAACACATGATCCTAGCAAATACACCTTCCCAAGCACACCAGGAAGAGTTACAAAGCTTATCATAGAGCAGGTCTCAAAGGAAATATCAGCAAGTGCAGGAAAGGAGACAGATCCAAAGGACACTCTCTGAGCACAGTGCAATAGTGCTGGGTGGCATGAAGAAGCCAAAGTCCCCCTGCCCCGACTCCAGAACTCATAAAGGCTCTCCACTGAGGCTGTATTGTGAGAAAGTGGAGACAAGATAGGAAATCACATAGCAGTAACTGATAAATTATTATAAAGAGCCTCCTTGTCAGAAACCCTGATATACCTATCTATCTATCTATTTATCTATCTATCTATATCTATCTATCTATCTATCTATATCTATACAAACACACACTCATCTATACATATATGTATATATGTATATAAGCAGTGATCAGAGAAAAATGCACGGCTATGAATACTCCTATGCGTGAAAATGGAAACATGAAAATAAATAAATAAATGAAATTCCCACCTACAGAGCTAGATGGAAACCTAACCATTGAGGTGGAAATAACATTAATGCAGGCAGGTGACAGAGAAAATAACCAAAAACACGAGATTAAATCGTTAAATCAAGATTCTCTTTGTAAATCACTGAAAGACCTAGAGTAGGTGCCAATTTATTCAAAGGAACAGAGTGAAAGCATATTTTTATAGCTGATAGATTGATCACAATCTATCATCTGAAACAGACACAGGGCACACAGGAGAAACACAAAGCAAGCGAGAAGAAACTCTAAGATCCAGGCGACCACTTTACGTAACTTTATGCAGAAAACTTGGCAGAACCAGATGAAATACATAATGTCTTGGGGAAACACACTTGGCTCTCACTGACTCCAACACGGACAAAAAGGTTTTGAAAAAGACAGTTTCCACAGAAGGGGGAGAAATATGAAGGCATAACCCACAGGAGACCACAAGGCATGCATTGTTTCCCAGGGAATTCTGGCCAAACCTTTGGTGCCAAATGGGTCAACACGGATAGTTTTGCTTGGAGCCTAGAAAATGAAGTAAAACATTGACTCTCTCAGGCAAGGGCAGAACAAAATTGCCCAAGCCCAATAATGGCAGCAGCACTAAAGACCGGTCGACATCATTTGCCAACTTTAGTGCAGCAATCCTAAATAAAATATTATCAAGCCGAATCCAAAATCACAATGACACTATACTACACCATTGCCAGGTAAGATTTATTCTGGGATCACAGGGTTCAGTATTAGGAAACCTTTTAAATTGTCATATTAGTAGATGGAAGTGGGGAAATTCAGATTACCTACAGAGATGCTGAAAAATGTTTCACAAGACTTGAAGACAAAAACCTAAATTGAACATTGTCCGAAAAGTGTGGTGGATAGGCATTACTAATAAAGAGGAAGGCAAAAATGCCCAACGTGTGCGTGACTTTTTAAACACTGTCTTGGAGGTCTTGGCCCATGCAATTAGTGAGACAAAGCAATTGATAGTGAAAGGATTTGAAGGGAAGTACAAGGAACCCTAGTTGTAGAGGACACCATAGTGTACCTGGAGTACTATTCCAAATCAGGTGTGGAACCAACTGAAACATTAAAAGGATCTTGAAATTTTCCAGGATATAAAATAAGCATGCAAACTTCAACAACATCTACACACACACACACACACACACACAGAGAGAGAGACACCATACACAAGCACTTTGAAAACGCAATAAAAAGGCAAAGCAAATCTCATTTATGAGATCAACAGAAGACATATTACTAATAAAATGAAGATATTTTGAGAGACCATGAAACACTTTTTTTTGGCGGGAAGGGAACCAGGGATGGAACTCAGGGGCACACAACCACTGAGCCACATCCTCATCCCTATTTTGTACTTGATTTAGAGACAGGGTCTCACTGAGTTGCTTAGCGCCTCACTTTTGCTGAGGCTGGCTTTGAACGTGCAATCCTCCTGCCTCAGCTTCTGAAGCCGCTAGGATTACAGGCATGTGCCACAGCTCCGGGCCTCATGAAACACTTTTAAAAGTCCTCAAAATGGACTTGGAAGAGTGGGAAGAAATATCTCATTCCTGGCCAGGTTGATCCCACATCATGGAGATGCAATCCTCACCATGTTCACTTGTAAATGTAAAACAATCCAATACAAATGCCCCAGATGCCTCCCCCCACCCACTCCCAGATATCAAAATAGTAATATAAGGCCTACAGAAAAGTTCAAGTATAGCTACAGAAGCACTGGAAATGAGGAGCTTGACTGGCCCATGCCATAACCCAGTACATCCTAATCTGCCACAATTCACCCACTGTGGAACTGAGGCAGAATATACAGAGCGCCCACAGGAACAGACAGAAAGTCCAGAAATAGCCTCAACAAGACATGGGAATCTGGGGAATTGCAAGGGGAGTTACCTTTTGAATCTACAGGGACAAAGGATGGCTTTTGAGGAAGTGAGCTGGCAGGTGGACAAGTAGACACTATTCAAATAATGGGAATGGGAAACTTGAATTTTCCACCTTGGCAAGAAAAACAAAACAATTGATCTTGGCAGGACATCAAGTACCAAATCGCTTGTTGATGAACACAGACTTGAAAATGCCCAATAAAATTGTAAACCCTTTTTAGAAAACAGAGAATTTCGAATGACTTCAGAGCAAGCACTAATCTGTTTCATAGATGTAGCAGGGAAAAACACAGCCATATAGAGTGATATCCAAATGTAGAAAGCACATCTTCAAATCTGAGCAGAATACACAGCCTCAAAGTGAAAAATGTTCAGCCCACCATCACTCAGGGGTACTATAATGCGAAAGGAAACACAAGTGGTCAGGGAGCGTCAGAGAACTGCTCCATCTTTTCGCGATGGGACGCATACCGAAAAAGACCTGCACAGCTATCACTTTGCCTCTGTTAGAATGGCGACCTTAGGAAATGTCACTACAGGAAGTGTTGGTGAGTATGTGAAGCACAGGGAGTTCAGTTGGCTGTTGGGATTGCACGTGGGAAATGGTGGAAAATAAAGGAAGAGGGGAAGGTGTAGAGAATCAGATGTGACTGCGTTTTACTATTACTGTCCTTGATGGAGTCTGCCTGCAAACGGGATATTCTGTCAAGGTATAGATAGGTAACAGCGGACATGCTTGAAAACGAGGTGTCTGCTGTCCTTGGGAGGACTTGCCTGCAAACGGGATGTTCTGCCAAGTGGGCTAGGAGGGCGCTGAGAAAAAAATTCTATTATCTGTTCTTAGCAAGAGCAGAGCGCGGCATGCTCCAGGGCGAGAGTAGATTAGCCCTGAGAAGCGGGTCACTTCTGATTAGAAAGTAAAACTTCTGTGTGCTATGTTTAATTAGCCGAAAGACCTGATTTATTGCTGTTGGAAGGCTGCCTTCTTTGTTCACAATACTATAAAAAGATGTCTTGTTCACAATAAAGGACCTTTTTTTTCTGCTGCTGCTTTGCTTGCTCTGCTTCTTCTTTCTTTCTCAGGCTGACCTGCACGTGAATTACTGCAACAGGAAGGGAAGTCCAAGACACAAGGGTGATGGGTCATGGCGAAGACGCCTCCTGTACGGGTAAGGCGGCTTAGGGAGACGCCAGTGCTGTCCACTGGCCTGTCCTTCCCGCATGAGGTGCAGGACTCGCTGCCATCCATTCGATGTCCTGTCCTCACGGGGCCAGGAGCCTGGCTGAGGTGCTGCCAAGGCTTGGCGCCCCAGGGCCCCAGGGACCCCAGCCCATGGCAGTGCCGCCCCCTCCCTCGGTGGCGGGTGGCGGAGCTGCAGGGGGGGCATGGCTCCAAGCGGCCCCGCCTCCCGCACGCGCACTGCGCCAGCCAATCAGCGAGTGAGGCGCGCAAACACGACCTGCGGGCTGCTGCCACGAGGAGGACCAGGACGCCAAGGCCCTGAGAGGAGCTTCGCAGTCGCCCAGCTGGGTGAGGGGTAGCGATTCCGGACCCCACGATGAGGCGCCGGCCTGGGGAGGTGGGATCGGCGTGTGGTTCCGCGGGGACCAATGGTGTGGGGCTCTCGGAGGACAGAGGTGTGAGGTGACTTCATGGGTGTGGCCTGGGCCTGGGGTGAGGGGGGCCGCTGAGAGCGGGCCCAGGAGCGCGTCTGGAAGGGAAGGGCCCTGATGGCGGCGGGAGGGTCTCCGCGATGCTGGAGGCCTGGCGAGAGGATCCGCCCGCGCTGTCCCTGGTGCTGGGCCGCCCTCATCAGGGGACACGCGGGCCCCTGAGGCGACCCTGGGGCTTTCCCAAGGGAGAGAACAGAGAGGGGCTGTGTCCTCCCTTGGTGTGCCAGACTGGTGCAGGCAGAGGGGTCCCTTCCCATGGAACTTACTGAGGAGTCATTCGGCCACCGTCTGCCCTTGGGTCTGTCCTCCCCAGCGGCCACCAGCCGGGGTCATCTGGGGACCCGAGCAGTGAGATCCCGCAGAGGCGCCTGAGGTGGAGGGTTGGGGGGGCGCGGGGCAGTTGGGGCTCGTACCAGCCCTCGTGTAGCGGGATGGGACTGGACAGGTTGGGTGGGACAGGATGGGGCGGGGTGGTGCGGAACTGGACGGGCACTGGACAGGCGAGGTGGTGCAGCAGGGTGGTGCGGGGTGGGACTCCGACCCTGGAGTCATCCTTCCTGTGTCCCTTCCAGTTCCAACTGGGTGGGACTGGATAGAACGGGGCTGGACTCGACCCTGGGGCCATCCTTCCCTTCTCCTAGTGTTCCAGAGGGACAGGACAGGGCGGGGCAGGGCTCGACCCTGGGTCCATTCTTCCCGTGTCCTCTCAGGTTCCAGCTAGGTGGGACTGGACCCTGGGGCCATCCTTCCTGTCCCCTGGGTTCCAGCGGGTGGGACTGGACGTTTTGTTTGTTTTTTTTTTTTTTTTTTGAGGGGGGGACTTGAGACCCTGGGGTTCTCCTTCGGGTCCCTCGGGATCCAGCAGGGAGAGACTGGATGGGGCCGGGCGGCTCTTCACACTGGGGCCATCCTTCCTGTCCCCTGTCCCCTGGGTTTCAGCCCTCCTGTAGCAGGACTGGACTGGATGGGGCAGGACATGACCATGGCATCATTGGGTGGGGGAGGGACTCTACCCTGGCACCATCCTTCCCCTCCCCCTGGCTCCAGGGCATGTGTCAGGCCACGAGGCCACACCAATCTCCAGCCCCAAAGCCCCATGCCCTGATTCTCCTCTGACACCTCCCACCTTCTTTAGTGCATCCCTGCCCTCTGGAGCTTTCGGGCTCCCGTGCAACACAGGGCGGCCGTCGCCATGGCACCCACGGCAAGGAAGAGCTTGGGGAGAGCTGCCAAGGCCCAGGTGGAGCCTCAGGACCTGTCCGTCTATGACTTTGAGTGCCCAGGTGAAAAACGCTCCTGTCCCAGGGGTCCCTCCAGCGCGGAGGCTCTGCTCTGGGCATCCCCGTGTCAGAGGTGTTCCCCCTCTTGTCCTGTGGGGCCGTGAAGCGCGTGGGCGGCTGGAGTTCCTGGCCCTGGGTTGGGGCTATCCCACGTTTCCAGCGCCGAGAAGCCCCTGTGTCTCAAGCACCTTCACGGGATTCCGGTTCTTGCTCCTCTGAACCCCTGGCAGCTCTCACTTCCTACTTGCCCCAGGTGCAGGACATGCACTTTGGCCCTGGTACAGATGCCTCCTTCCAGTGGCCCCAGGCCCTGACCAAATTTATTGTGGCCTACACCTAAGGGATTCCACCTCTGTCTGTCTGCATCAAGATCTTTTCCTTGGCCTGAAGAGCCAGGAAAATTGCACAAGGGAGAGGATATCTCTGCAAAGAGTGGATCAAATAGCACACTTGCTTGAAAAACATCTTTCCTTTCTCTTTTCTTTGCAGCAACCAGTTCAGGACTTGATGACAGTGGGGAGGAGAGTTCTTTCACAGGTCGTCAGGAGCGAGACATGGGGTAATGTGTTTAAAGCCGTTTTTTGCCTGCTGTGTCACATAGGGTGATTTCAGAAAAGTCCGCCTTATGCTCACACATCATCTAGTCGACCTAATGTGCTGGGCCTCCTGCCCTTCTGCAAAACCAAGGGCGGTGTTTTGCCTACATTCATTTAAAAAGCTGATGCAATTTCTTCACAGGAATGAGCTACGGAATATGTTGGCCAAGTTTCAAGGTACGTTTTGGGAGATATTGGTAGTTTAAGTAAAGGGTTTCAAATCAAAGGCATTTATCCCAGGAAATATTCATCAGAGGACCTCAGGACCATCTTTGACTCCTTGTTCTCCGAGGCAGGATGTTACACAAGTATGGACTATTTGGACTTAATAGATTTCCCTACCCATTTTAATTGTTGATGTGAAGAGCATGGTACTTGCAGGCCTCAGATAAGAGTGGTGCTTTTGTTCCTGTACACTGAAATGTGAAAAGAACATTGGATGAGATAATCTGTACTTCACATTAGGTCACACAGTGAGGGCTATATCTATTTTAAAGTTTTAGACTTCATTTCACATGTTTTGTATGACCACCCCCATTTCTTTTCTTTGGGCTGGGGGTAGCGAAGATGGAATCTTCTCTAATATCTCCTCACCGTTTACTGACATAAATAACCCTTGTATTGGAGGTCTGAAGCCAACATTGTTAGAATGTGAGTGATGGTTGGATGATAAGAATCTAATCCTAGTTTTAGATGGCTGTGACGGACATTATCTCCACTAACTGTGTTCAGTGTCAGACTCTTAAACATAGAGCCAGAATCAGTTTAGAATCTTTTGCCTTGATGGACCCAGCATGTAGAAATGGTCTGTGAGTGAATTTATTCATGCCCTTAAACTCTTTGTGGTCTTTATCCCATAGTTCAATTTCTTGAGAAGCCTGACTGGTAAACTGAAATGGACTTTTCTTGTGTTCACATGCCAATATTGATCTTTGTGCTTTGGAGCAGGGTGTGAAAGGAATTGTTTTGTGTTTTGCACGCAGCGGTCTGACCATATTCCCTCTAAACGTGACCTTGAATTGGAGGATATTTTTGTACATTTGTTAAAAACTAGCCTTTGTATGTGTTTTCTCGTGAAGATGTTGGACACTATCGCTTGAGACCCCGTTTGTATGTTTTGGAAAAATAGAACCTGGTTTTCCTTACATCCAAAGTATAGAGACTGAAGTGCAAGTGTCAAATTTCAAATTCCAAACTGCCATAAATTTTCACTGAAAGGAAGGATGCATATAATCTTGCCTTTGGAAGAGATGCCTGCTTGTTGACACTAAGTGTCCATCATGCTGTCAAGCCCAGGTTACCCTTACTGGCTTGACGCTGGATGTTAACAAGGTTATATTTTCTATGTAGGGGACATCAAGAAGGTTCTTCAGGCCAAGAGAAGAAATTTAAAAATGAGTATCAGTGCTTCTGTCAAAACCATTCAGCAGAAAATTGAGCATGTTCTGAAAATCCAGCATGAGCAAAGGTGAGGTTGTTGCTATTCTGGAGCCAAACAGTTTGTGTCTGTGGGTGCACACTACTCCTGAGACTTGGATGGTCTTTTGTTTGTTGGAAGAGAGATTGTAAAGTAAATCAGATTGGCTTGAATTTTCTTTGGAAAATAATTTCTTTTGTCCTATATCCTTGCATGATCATTGATCATTAGTTTCCTGGAGGCCAATCAATAAAGATGACCTTTTCTGACTCTTCAGATTGCAGTTGAATTTCCTTCACGGGAGGAAGTGAGCACTCTTTCCGTGAAAGTTTGCTTCGTTAAAATTAAATAAGTCACCACACTCAGGTACACACACCTTTAACCCCAGCCAGTCGGGAGGCCAAAGCAGGAGGATTGCAATTTTGAGACCAGGCTGGACGACGTAGTGAGGCTGTGTCTCAAAATCCAAATTAAACCAAGGGCTGGGGATGGAGCTCAGTGGTAGAGCACCCCTGGGTTTTATCCCCAGTATCCAAAAAATGTCTTTAAGTTAAATATTTCAGACCATTTCTCTTGTGCAAGCTACGCGTATTTTATAATAGTGAGAGAGAGGTACATCTTACTTTGTGAATAATATATAAATCTGCTGAATGACCTGGGTACGGTGGCAAACACCTGAAGTCTGAGCATTACAGCAGCCGAGGTGGCAGGTTGACTGGAACCCACATGCTCGAGACCAGCCTGGGCAACATAGTGAGACCCTGGCTAAAAGAAAACAAAACAACAACAACAAAATGGATCGAATGGGGATTCACCAGCATTTAGTACAAATTCCTTATGGGCACAGAGTGGGGGAAAAATGAAGTATTCCTACTTGGAAATCTTTGATGATGAATGCATAGAATATTTGCAATAAATTTATGATTCAGAAAAAGATTATAAATAAAAATATTTTTAGTGAAGTGTATTTTCACAGCATATTTATATAATGTGGTAAATCTTGCTGAGTTTTCTGGAGCTAAGGCACATGGAGATCTCTCTCAGCAGGTTAGGAGCAAATATTCTAGGAATAAGGCTAAATCACCTCTCTCATTTTTGCAATTTTCCCTCAGAAGATTTCAGCTGTTCTTTTGCCCTTCTTCCATTGCTGGCACAAATCAGGAAAAATCACTTTTTAAAAATTTTTCTTACTTCTTTCTGATTGTCGTGGCATATCGCCATGTTTATCATTATCTCTTACAGGGAGGAGCTTTATGAAGAATATTCTCAGCAGTTTGCGACTTTGGTTCAGATGTGGAATCTAGATGTGAAGAAAGTCAAGGAGCAAGGAGAAAAACTGGCTGTTGGTATCAGGCTTAGCTTTACGGCTACTCATTTTACCACCATCTCCGGTAGCAAGAGTTCATGCAAAACACTCAGGAGGGAAGGTGGAGGGCACGAGGCTAGCTGGACCAAGGTGGGAGGAGGGTGTGGTGATGGGCGACTGGATGTCCCCTTGGGATTGCTAGTGCTTCCGTAGTGAGGTGGCAAAGTCATCAGCTGGGAGTGGGGATGGGGAGCAGATGCTGCCTTCAGGGCAGAGGAGAAGACAGGGGATTGTTTCCTATGAGCAGGCCGCTGGAAGGACGAGGGAAACAAATGCTGAGTGGTGATTCGTACCAACTTTGGTTTGTGACCTAGGGAGCCGGAGTTTAAAGTGAAGCCAGTTGGCATGGCTGTGGTCAAGCAGCTGGAGGGTTGGATTGTCCTGGATGGGGAGTGAGTGTGGAGTATATATGCAAGGGTGGAGGTCTGATGACTGTAACCTGGGACTGAAAACACAGAGTCCACCATTACCGGAACACCTCACTGTGTGGTTCTTCAGGTCTTCAAGACCTGAGCCAGATGTATTGGATGTTGTTAAAAAGGAACGTTGCCCCCTAAGTGCACAGGAGATAGGATTGGTGCCTAGCTTTCCTCTAGGGTTGGTGAACTCACATCATGGAAATTTGGTCATGCTATTAAATGAGGAAATATTGAGAGTGTATCTCAAAATTATTGTGTTTTGTTAAGTTTTAAGTTTTCCTCCAATTGTTATTACACCTGCCTCTTTTTGTGCTTGTAGGGTATATTTCAACAGCAACAAAAGGCTTTCCAACAATCTCAATTTGTTCAGAGCCAGAAAATGAAAGCCTTTAGAGAGTTATGTGAGCAATACTTGGAGGTCTGTCGAATTTGGTAACACACCATTCCACCCCCGCCCCTTGTGTTTGAGGATTCTGTTTTCTGAATCATACACAATAGATTTGTAAAATATTTTGTCATCTAATTAATTTTGTACCAGGCACTGTGTAGTTTGATTTCTTGCCGATACTAATTAAAAACAAGAGCCTCTATAATTATTTGAATTTTAATTACAGTACACTTGTGATGATTTGATCACTCTGTTTTCTAGTGCACTAAGAAGAACATTAAAATGTCCTTTCAAATCATCCTGTGTGTACTGGGAGTTGAAGACGCTCTTTTTCTTTCCAAACCTGTGTTCAACATGTGAACTCTGACCTCAGAGACTCTGAAGCATTTTTCGTATGATACCGTTGTTCCCGCTTTAATCCACATACGGAGTGAATTTTTCTTTTTAGGATTTGCTAATGGTGGTAGGTGTCATGTAAGACAGGAATTGGTCAATTGGCAGTATTACCCAGAGTCTCACATGGCACAAAGAGTTTGACTAAGAGTTTAATCATGGCTACCTGTCCCACAGTCTGTTTCTTAGCAGAGTGGTGAGAGATGAAAGTAGGAAGTCTGGCCCATCATGGGCACTCTGGCGCACCCCTGTAATCTCAGCAACTTGGGAGACGGAGGCAGGAGGATGGCAAGTGCCAGGCCAGCCTCGGCAACTTGGCGAGACCCCACCTCAACGTAAAAAAAAAAATAAATAAATAAAAAGGGCTGGGGATGCAGCTCGACGTTAAAGTGCCCCTGGGTTCAATCCCCAATACCAAAAAATAGAAGAAAATGAAGCAGGATGTCTGCACATCCTTTGTTTCCCGAGTATTCCATGGCATATTTGCTTTTTCTTTTATGGAAGGGATGGCAAATGACCCCATATGGCGACTTTCAGTCATAGGACAGGGCCCAGATGTGCCTCAGAATGAAAACGTAAGCAGAAGACTAACAGTTTGTGGATTGAGAATTGTCTACTGTCATGTGTGCATCTTAGCAAGTTGTTCTCCTACGTACGGACCTCTGCTTTGTGCAGGGACAGACTTACGAAGCACTCAGTGATGTGCTGTTTATTCATCTGCCCCTCCTCCTTTTTAGACAGAAACTTTTTAAAATCTCCTGTTCACATTCATGTTGAAATTTCCCTCTTCCAAACTGGGATGGTCCTAAATTCCTCCTTTAAACAAGGCCTTTCTTTACTTCTAGAGTAATTCCCATGAGCACACATACACGCTTACAAACGTGCACGTGCACACAGACATGGGACACATTAGGGGACACCAAAGAGTCATTTTTAAGTGCTTCTAATGTTCCATGAGAACCATTTATTACTTGGTGCCCAGGTTTGAGGCAGGAGTTCTTCTACATGCTGGTGCTAAACGTTGCTGCTTAGGTAGAAACTTGACTTATTTTTTTAGCCTTCCGCATTCGGGTGTCCTTCCCATCCAGTTATCAGTTGGCCTGAGGTTTTTCCCTCTCCAGTGGTGCTTAGATCATCTGTGACTCCTTGCTGCTCCTGCTGCTGCCCTACTTCTGCACATCATCACCCCTCACCTGTATTATTAAACTTTGATCTGAGCTCATTCCTTTCAGTCATTCTTCAAGGGTCTGCAATATTATCTGCCTGAAACACAGCCCTTCTCGCTTCTAAAACTGTCAGTGACTCCCTGCTCTACATTTTGGATATTCAGATACCCACCCCACAACGTCAGGCCTTTTTGAAGCTGCATTTGCTCTGGTCTTTGCTTCCTCCCACCCCTCCAGGTCCATAGGCTTCTCTGAAGTAACTCACATTCCTTTGTGCTTCGCTTACACTCTTCCCCCAGAAAACTTTCGGCTTGCGTTGCTGAAATGTTTTTAGTTATTGATGGACCTTTTATTTTATTTATTTTTATGTGGTGCTGAGGATTGAACCCAGCGCCTCTGGCACGCTAAGCAAGTGCTCTACCACGGAGCCACATCCCCAGCCCACCTCTTAAAACCTATTCAATTGCTGACTTAGTAGACATAGCCCAGCATGCCGCTCTTGTGTTATTTCTTTTCAATGCTAGGAATATGGCAGAGAGTGTGTATTCATTTTGTGATTCCTCCATAGCCCTGGACACATGATGGTTTTCAGAGTAAGCTTGAGTTCAAAGATTATTTTAATGACTGCAAAAATTTAAATCAGAGTTTTATTTTTCATGAGTTGGTGAGGCCATTCTCTAGAGCATTTGATTCCCCCTAGGGAAGTCATGTTACATTACCTACTAGTGTTCATGAAATGGGTGTATATATATCTCGCGTTTTGAAACTTCAGTAGGGGACTTCAAAGTTATGGTGTGCGTGCATTCATGTACAACTTGCATGCTTTCTCTGTGTTCCATGTTGACCCTGAAACTTCCCCATCTTGTTCAAACAAAGTGTCATGCCTCTATCAGGGCAGTCTTTGACTCAAATCGCACATTTTGTGGTTTCTTTGGTGGATATTTTGGTTTTCCTGTAGTACATAGACTATTCTCGATGTGGCCCCAGTAATGACCATCGCTTGAATTTGAACCTCTTCTCCTTTTGAAATGCAGCTTCCCTGCTGACATCTGTGAAGGGAGATGAAGAGGGGTGGTTTAAAAACAAACTTGGGGTTTGGTAGAGCACTTGCCTAGCACAGGTGAGGCACTGGGTTCGATCATCGGTCCACATAAACGTAATAATATGAAGGTAAAAAAAAAACCTTGGGCTTTCTGTTGTAGAGTCTGCAGGATATAGAGGAGAATCACGGAAACGTACTTGCTGGTGAACACAGTGAACTTAGGAAACAGATGGCCATCTTGCAAACGAAACTTATGATGGAATCTGTAAGTATCCTGTAGGTAAAGTTGACAGCTAAGGCCTGGTTTTAGCACCAAAAGGGCTTGTTTGCTAGAATATGGACAATATTCAAACAACTATTGAACAGATGATTTTCTCCTTTCACGTAACAGCAGCAGGAGGAGAAGGCCAGTGCTCGGAAATCTCTCCTATCCCTGTTATTCTCATGATCCTTTGAAGAAAGCTGTTCACCCCAAGTGATACGATACAGTCATAAAGTTATCTCCATGAGCCCAACATGTCTTGTTCACTGGTTTGTTAAGTGCTGGATCCCCTTGATGTTCAGACCCAAATGAAACCTGAAGAGCTGTGTGTGGGAGCTGTTGAAAAGCCCGTGTGTGAAGCTTCCAGGCCTTTGGCAGAGCTGCTGGCTTTTGCTGCCTGACACTGCCAATTAACTCTTAGCAATAAAGATGATTTCATGTTAGGTTTGGTGTCAGTGTGTTTGCGTCCATCCCCAAACTCAGAAAGCACAAGCATGGAAGGTCAATTTGTCCCTCCTTAAGGGAAACAGTTAAAGAGATGCAATCTCTTTATGGACACACTCCTGTGAGGTCTCATTAAAAGTTACAGAATCTATTCAGGTGAAAACGAGATTTCAAAGGAAATCTATTCTGTGGGCTACAGGGCTTATTACAAGGTAGCATAGGTTAGTGCCCCCAGAACCAAGCTGCTCGGAATCATAAGACACCCGAGTCAGTGTGTTACTATCAGCCGTGAGATACAGAAAACACACACACACACACACACACACTGGAATGCCCTTTAATTGATTTGGGCTCCCTAATAAATGACTCCTGCCCCTTAATATTGACTAGAAGAACATAGGAAAACAGAGAACAACACTTCATTACCTATGGTTTAAATGTCTCACCCTTTTCTAGGGCGATACGTTAACCACAAGAGTTTTCCCCCATGTTTGACATTTAATTAGCCCGTGGAAAATTGATTGTATATTTATCTGCAGATGGGAAAAGTTAATTCCTATATCTGGTCTTTTATAATGTGAGTATTTTAAAGCTCATTACAAATGAGATTCCCAATGGGAAATAGTTGATTTGATAAACATGAAATTGTCGTTTATATCTGTGTGGCATGTGTAGAGTCCCACCTTTGCTCCTTGAAATGAAGATGACCCACAAGTACACACTGAGCTCCCTGCGTTTCAGTAGAAGAGGAAAGGTGAACCGTAGATAAGGGATTGGTGAATTAAATTTGTGGATGGGGAGGGTCTCTGATGCTGTCTTAGGCATCCAAGACCTAGAGTGGTCTCGGGACTCAGGTGGCTTTGACCTTCAGTTCTGTGATTAGATCATTATTCTGCTCTTTGTCCTGTTCAGTGAGAAGTGCCAGAGAGCTCACACAGGCTGAGGGAGACACCAGTACATGGGAGGGGAAAGGAATCTGGAACGGCACATACAGCCAACCCTAATCTGGGTATTCCATATGCTCAAAACCACAGACAACCTCTCAGTGCTTCCAGGCTGGTTCTGGCCATGTGGTGTCCTGGGGCTTGGGTGGCCTTTGGAGTCAGACAAATTCAGGCTCTAGCACCAGATAGTGAAGACCAGATTAGTTATCCTGCCTGCCCCTCAGTGTCATCTTTTGTCATAAAGGACAATGTAAGATTCTGTGATGCAGAATTGTAGTTATGGTTAGGGCTGCTCCTTGCTCGATAATGACATATGGTTCCCAATTAATACTTGTGGAGTGCATAGCTTACTTCATTGTAAATGTATTTTATATTTCTATGCATTTCTTGAATCACTTAATTCACATTTCCTTTTTGCATCATAATTATACATAATTGTGGGGTTTATTGTGATAGTCATGCATGGGTATAACATAATTTGCTCCATCTTATTCCCCATCAATTCCCCTTTCCCTCCCCTCCTCTCCCTGCCAATCCCCTCTCTCTACTCACCGGTGTCCCTTCTATTTACTTTTCTAATTGGTGTATTCTAATCATACATAAAAGTAGAATTCTTTGTGCTACGTTCATATAGGCACATACCATGATTGGGCTGATTTCTTTCCTAACTCCATCTTTGTCAAAAATCAGAGGCAGTGTTTTCCTCTTTGAAGATTGAGCAGACACTAGAAGCACTCACCTCCTCTTGACCAATGTTTGTCTGGCCTGGCCCTGTTTTTCACAAGTGCTGCAAATGGATGAAGTGAACTGGGCTTTGCTGTGAGTTGAAGAATAGGAAATAGAAAAACATTCTCTGTTTGCAAGTACCTTTCCATTTGCCTCACTTCATTGTGGGACAGTAACATCGCATCTTTTAAAGAGAAGCAGCACTACATTGGGGGAGCCTCTGAACATTCTCACTCTGCTTTCCCACTATGATTCCATCTTAGTCCTTTTTCTACTGCTAATAATGTGATATCACATTCTGGGTAAGCTGTACATATATTTTTTGAAAAGACTCATTTTGGATCATGGTTCTGGTGAGTTCAAGGGCACATTCAGTGATGTCCCTCTTGCTAGCAGAGTCCCAAGGTGGTGCAGGTTGTCACGCGCAGGGAGTGTTGTAATGTCTGTCTCTGTTTTGGGGTCTTGCTCAGTATTCTCATGAAGCCACCAAGATTCAAACACGGGGGCAGCAGCCTGATGATCGTATCTCATCCTCGTCACCTCCGAAAGGACCCACCTCTGATTAAGCTTTCTCCCACTTAATGCCTCATGATGGAGATTAGATTTCAACACGGGAACTTCTGGAGGAACACACTCAAACCGCATCCAAACTATAGCATCCCCGGGAACTTCTGGAGGAACACACTCAAACCGCATCCAAACTATAGCATCCCCGTTATCTTTGTTCCTCTTGTACTTGTGACAAACACTATCATGTAGTTGCCCATTTGTCTTTGTCCCTCAGGAGCCATTGTGAGCTTCCTGAAGGCAGCAAGCCTGGCTTCCATTGTCATAAGCCTAACCCCTAAGGGCAGAGCCTGCAATTAGGAGAAGCACAGGAAATGTGTTTGGAAGGAGTTTTCTGTGGCCTTTGCTTACTTCAGGCAGCTCCTCCTGAGGGACTCATTTGTGCATCTCACACCTGGTGATACCCTGCCTGCTTAGTGCTTCCAGGTTCTTTGAATTCACACTTTCTTATCCTCTTTAGACTGCTGTTCCTCCAATTTCAAATGGCATCCAGTGTTCTCAGTCTGGATTGAAAATGACTAATTTGTGAGCTAGGCACCTTTTCTTACCTCTCTCCCCAAAGGAGTCTGGGTTCCGGTGTTATTCTTATGGGAAATTCATTCCCACTTTTGTGGAATGCCGCCCTTGCCTTTCCTGAGACCTTTCAATTACTCTGTCCGGTTCCCATGATGACAGCAATGATGTTTGTTCCTACCAAAACTGCACACATTTTTTTTTCCCTCCACACACTCACCAACACTTCTCCTTTGTCTTTTAAAAATGGTTATCCATGCCAGGTGCAGTGGTGCATGCCTGTCATCCCAGCAGCTCAGGAGGCTGAGGCAGGAGGATTGCAAATTCAAAGCCAGCCTCAGCAATGGTGAGGCACTAAGCAACTGAGTGAGAACCTGTCTCTAAATAAAATACAAAATAGGGCTGGGATGTGGCTCAGTGGCTGAGTGCCACTGAGTTCAACCCCTGGTACCAAAAATGAAATAAAATAAATACAGTCATCCTAACAGTTTTGGGGCGACATTCCTGTGGTTTTGTTTTGTTTTGGTTTGGTTTTGGGTGGGGGTACCAAGGCATGAACTCAGGGGCACTCAGCCACTGAGCTGCATCCCCAGCCCTATTTTGTATTTAGAGACAGGATCTCCCTGAGTGCTTAGTGTCTTGCTTTTGCTGAGGTCTGCTTTGAACTCAAGGTCCTCCTGCCTCAGCCTGCCAAGCCGCTGGGATTGCAAGCATGCTCTAAGGTGCCTGGCTTTCCCTGTGGTTTTGGTTTGCTTTTCCCTAATGATTAGGAAGGTCAAGCACCTTTTCAAATACCTGTTGGCCATCTCTGTGTCTCCTTTGGATAAATATCTGTTCAAGTCTTTGCCCATTTTTAATCAGATTTTGGGTTGTTATTGAGTATAGTAGATTCTCATATGACTTGCATATTGATCCATTATTAGATAGATGGTTTGGAAATATTTTCATCCATTCCATAAGATGGCATTTGGCTCTGTAGTCATCACCTTTGCTGTGTAGAAGCTCTTTAGTTTGCTACCTTCTCACTTATCTGTTTTTGCTTTTGTTGCCTGTGCTTTTGTTGGAAATCCAAGAAAGCATGCCAAGACCAATGTCAATAAAGGTTTCCCTATTTGTTTTACTTATTAGGGGAGCAAGTAACTTTTCCATAGGTTAAGACTCATTTGCTTACTTATCAATGTGAACTGTCGATTCTTCAGTCTTACGCCTGTTCTATTGGATTTTACCATCTTCACAATTATTAGTAGTTCTAAAACAAATTCTGGATAGTCAAAGACTGTTTGTGCAGTTTCACTGTGTACATTTAAATGTCTGTTCCATCAAGAATTTGTTGTGGTATCTACTGTGAGTAATAGGTTTCAATTTATCTTTTTCTCTATTACTATTCACTTACCCCAACACAACCTTTCATTAATTCCATTTTCTCTCACTGATTTCATAGGCCACACTTACTGCTGTATATCCACTCTTTATGTACACTAGGATATTATGTGTGTGTGTATATATATATATATATATATATATATATATTATATATGTATAAAATATATTTTATATATATAGACACACACATATAACATATGTACACATACGTATTAGTCTAATACACATATATATGTGTGTGTATATATATATGTCTGTTTTGTTCAGTTGTTCTCTTCATACACCAACAACACACAATGTAAGGTATAGAGACTTGTTAGGGTAGATTTTAATATCTGTAGAGTTCTTTTTCCTCATTGATCCTTCTGATGGATTTCCTGCCTATTACTGCTCATTTGTGCTTGCTAAATGAACGCTAAGATCAGCCTTTCTAGCTTCCCCCCCAAAATCTTACAGTATCTTCATTGGGATTGTATTAAAATTTTCTATTTACTCTTCATGATTTTGATTTACCCTTTCCAAAACCAAGTTATGTCTTTCCATCCGTTCAAATCGACTTTGCATGTTTCAGAATTATTTCCTGCTTTTGTTATTTCAAATTTGAGTATTTCTTGTTAAATCTATCCCTAATATTTTGTTTTTGCCATTGTCAATGAAGTTGTTCATTATAATTCTTCCTGGTTATTCTTTTGATTTTTTATTAATGTTTGGGAGTGAATTGCTGGACAGATGCCTTAGGCCGCATAGGCCCCCACCTGAGATTCGGCTTGAGGCACAGATGTGTGGTTGTCGGCAAAGGCCAGCTGGCTGTCCCCTGGTGGAGTGGCCGCATGCTGTCTTGCCTCTTGGCCTTCCTGTGCTACTTGGTCCCTGGTGCCTGACTGGGTAAGTACTATCTCAGTTTGCAAGGCAGGCAATCCTCCCAGACTTCCTGAAATCATTAGAACCGACAGCACACAGCCTGCAGTGGATGGATGTTTGAGGAGTGGTGCAAACTACAAGCCAGGGACAACCTCGAGTCAGAAACTTGGGGCCCCTCATATATTCTCTTGTTTGCCCCCTCATCCCCATGGCTTCATTTTAAAATTTTTTCCTTTGTCCTTTTTTGATACACATGACAATAGAGTGTATTTTCTCATATTATAAATACATAGGCTCTACGTTATTCTAATAAGCATCCCAGTGTCGTGGTGGATCATGCTGTGGAGTTTCACTGTTTGTGTATTTGTGTAGGAACATAGGAAAGTTATGTGCCATTCATTCCACTGTCTTTCCTATTCCCAATTCCCGTTCCCTTTATTCTTGTGTCTATGAAAACTTATTTTTCTACATGTTGCTTTGTTACCTGTTCTTTACTGAATCCTCTCATCCTCTGTGGTAGGGTTTCCCTTAATTCTTCCCTTCTATTTTTATGTCTCTATTTACTCTCTGTTGTCTGAGTACATTGGCCAATGCCACCACCTCTGTGATAAGCAGTAAGTAGGTAGTAGGTATCTCTTTCAGCCAGTTATTGTCTTTTGGGCTGATATTTGTATACTTTTTGAGTGAACGTAATTTAAATGTATTATTTATGAAAAGTCACTATGCACCTGACTCAAAATCCACTTCTGAGGGAGAAAAGTGACTCTTCTATAGAGATTCTGCTACTTATTATTGTCTTCCACTGCGGAACACTTCACGCAAGAGACCGGTTGGGGCTCAGTTACCAAGAGTGCATATTGGGGAATGCTATTACATGCACTTTATATCGGGCAGCAAGGCTTCTGGCAACAGATCCATCTGGAGTCTTGCAGCTAAGATGCCTTTAATTGGACCACCACATAATAGAACTACATAGGAGAAATACTTTAGTGTGTAAGGGGAATTTAAAGGAAAAACCTGTCAGAAAGCAAAAGTTTGCCACTGTTAGGTGGATGAATACACTCCCAGGGGTGGCTTCTATTGAAGTTCTTTTTCAAGGGTTCCTCATACGTTCTTGCTTGCCTGTTTTCCTTTAATGGACTTCAAAAACACTTTCCCTAGCTCCAGGAACAAAAAATGACACTTTTATTAGGATTGTACTAAATTTACAAATTTACTCAGGGGCAGCTGATATTAAGATTTGTTTTTGTAGGTGCACAACTGAACACATTTTCATATATTTAAGAAACACTTATGCCAGTTATGGTAGGGCCTGCCTCTAATCCCAGCACCTCTGGTGGCTGAGGCAGGAGGATCACAAGTTCACAGCCAGGCTCATCAAGTAAGTGAGGCCCTAAGCAACAAAGTGAGACCCTGTCTCTAAATTAAAAAAAAAAAAAAAAAAAAAATTAAAAGGGCTGGGGATGTGGCTCAACCTCTGGGTTCAATCCCCAGTTACCTCCCCCTGTGGGGGGTGGGGGGGGGAAATTTTTAAAAAAGGACAATTTCCTTCTTTTTGTCTGGGCTCTTTATTCATGCACCTTATGTGTTCTTGGATTTGGTAATGGGCCTCTTCTCAAATTTCACTCTTCCCGATGGTAAAAGAATTCAAGGTTATAAAATTGGGCAGGGTATAATTTTCACATTTAGATCTTTGATCCACTTTGAACGTATTCTGACATACAGCATAGGTGATACATCCAAATTTCACTTTTTTTATTGGTCACTACTTACCCCAACTCCAATTTTTTTTTAAAAAATGTTTTTAGTTGTAGTTGGACACAATACCTTTGTTTTGTTTATTGATTTTTATGTGGTGCTGAGGATCCAACCCAGTGCCTCACACGTGCTAGGTGAGCGCTCTACTGCTGAGCCACAGCCCCAGACCCCCAATTCCAATTTTTAAAATGCATCACCTACTCACAGATCTGAAAAGCCACCTATATCACAAAACCAATTTTAAAAGCTTTTGGATCTACTTAGAGATTCTCTTTTGTTTTCTTGGCCTGTCTGAGCAGTAATGACATGTTGAGAGCCACAGCCAAAGGGGCTCCAGCAAACTTTCAGACTGCCAGCTGATGATTGGCTCACAGCGGCCCCAGCAACACCTAGCTGATTGGCTCCTCTGTGGAGATGCTCATTGAGCTGTTTCCCTGCCCTTTCAGACTACCAGCTGATGATTGGCTCACAGCGGCCCCAGCAACATCTAGCAACATCTAGCTGATTGGCTCCTCTGCGGTGATGCTCACTGGGCTGTTTCCCTGCCCTTTCAGACCACGGAGCTGCTCATTGGGGGACTTTTTTGGCTCCGCCCATGCGACCCAGCCAATCGGCCTCAAGAGCAGGAGGATTGTGGGAGGAAGAGGCTGGGTTGGGGTGTGTGGCTTGTGGGAAGCCGGTGGTGGCAGTTGGGCTCTGAGGGTTTTTTCCTGAGGAGCCGTTTTGTTTGGCGTGTGTGGTTCTAAAAATAAAGTTCACTTCTTTTGACAAGTGGCTCCTGAATTGTGCCCAGCCAGACTGCGGCATTTGGTGGCTCGCATGGGGAGCGACTGAGGGTAAGTAAACTGCTCGCCCCTGAGGGCAGGGTGAGAGGATGGGTAGCCATTTTAAGATTCCTCTTTTGTTTTGCTTCACTTTTGATTTAAGTTGCCTGTCCCTGGAGATGAGTGAGACAGAAGAAAAACCGCTCACATCTGAGGAAAAACTATTTACGTCTGAGGAACAGATAGGGAGAAAGGACGGATGCACATGTCAGGAGGATAGAAAGGCTATAATGAATTTTTGTTGTTCCATTTTTATTTCACTCTGTCTCGGTTTTGTTTGGCGTCATCTTGTTGGGTTGTATTATAGTAGAAATACGGGATCAGAAATTAGTAAAAAACAAACTGAAAGAGTGTTAAGTAAATTGTTAGAGGAAGGAGGCATCCCAGTAAAATCAAGAACAGTCAGGGCATACGTTGATACAATGCAAAAATGTAGCCCATGGCTTTTTAAGGAGGAGTTGTTAAATATATCACAATGGAACCATCATGGTGAAGATTTAAAAAGAATAGAAAAGAACAGCCCAGGGACTCTGCCAGTTGGCACATTGACATTGTGGGCGTTGGTATCTGGTTTGCTTAGTCCAAAGCCTTCAATTCAGACAAAGGTAGAGGAAGGAGAAGACATATTGATTCAAGTAAAAGAGAAGGTCTCTCAAGTTAGTCAGAAAGAGGAAAAGATTCAAGTAAAAGAGAAGGTCTTTCGAGCTAATCAGACAGAGAAAGGAAGTTTAGAGCAGAAAAAGCCATCAGGGGGAAAGTTACAAAAGGAGACTGTTACTAACACCTTTCTATCACCAGAGGGCTTAAGTGTCCAACCAACAGCACCACCTCTACAGGAGACTGCTACTAACACCTTTCTATCACCAGAGGACGTAAGTGTCCAACTGACAAGGCCACCTCCATATGCTGAGAGGCCCCCAACCCCCGCAGTTGATAGTTGGGATCCTGAGACAGGATCTCAAGTATTAACATGCCCTGTATTTGAGGTAGGAGGGCAGCGAATTTACCATGCTTTAGATTTCAAAACAGTGAAGCAGCTAAAAGAGGCTGTAACAACCTATGGTCCTCAAGCACCCTTCACTGTAAGCTTGGTCGAATCCTTTACCAACTTGAACATGACGCCAGCAGATTGGGCTAATATGTGTAAAGCTGTGCTAAATGGAGGACAATACCTGTTATGGAAGGTTGCCAATGAGGAATTTTGCAAGGAGACGGCTAGGTGAAATGCAGCAGCTGGTTATCCTCAGAGAAATCTAGATATGTTGTTAGAAAAGGGACCTTATGAGGATCAGCAGCAACAAATTGCATATGATCCTGGTGTATATTTACAAATTGCTGTAGATGCAGTTAAGGCATGGAAGACTTTACAAGGACATGGAGGTTTACAAGGTCAATTATCTAAGATAATACAAGGAGCTAATGAATCTTACGCTGAATTTGTAGATAGGCTTATTCAAACACCTACCAGAGTTTTTGGGAATACAGAACAAGCAATGCCATTAATAAAACAACTGGCTTATGACCAAGCGAATCGTTGGTGCAGAGATATCATTAGACCATGGAAACATGAAGATTTAAACACATATATTAAATTATGTAGAGACATTAATGAACAAGAGCAAGTCATGGCAGCTGCAGTAAAACAGGCTTTAGATGCCAGAGACATTAATGAAGAAGGGAAAATTGTGGCAGCTGCAGTAAAACAGGCTTTAGATGCCAGAGACATTAATGAACAAGGGCAAATTGTGGCAGCTGCAGTAAAACAGGCTTTAGATTCCAGGCCAAGAACATGCTACAATTGTGAACAAACAGGACATTTTAAAAGGAATTGCCCCATAGGAGGAGGGTTTAACAAAACTAGGTATCAAAGGAGTAGAATACCGGGTATTTGCCCACGATGCCGTAGAGGGAGACATTGGGCTAATGAATGCCGTTCTCAAACCACCATAGAGGGTACTCCATTATCAAAAAACGAACAAGGACCAAGTGTTTATCCACGATATCGTGGAGAAAGGCATCGGGCTCCATTGCCAAAAAATGGACAGGGGGGCCCAATGCTCCGGGGCCCAAAACCACAAATATACGGAGCACTGGAGGAACCCAGCAACCCCATCACGGTAGTGCCCAGGACACATTGTCCATCAGATCCCTCATCAGACAAACCAGAGGGAGCGCAGGGTTGGACTTCTGTGCCTCCGCCAGATCAGTACTAACTCCAGAGATGGGAGTTCACATCATTCCCACAGGGGTGAAAGGACCTCTTCCCAAAGGAACAGTAGGCTTATTATTGGGACGCAGCTCTTCTACTCTAAAAGGACTTATGATAAGTCCTGGGGTAATTGATCCCGATCATGAAGGTGAAATAAAAATTATAGCCAGTTCTCCAAATGGTATATCAGTAGTTTCACCAAGAGATAGAATAGCACAGTTACTAATAATACCAAGCCTACATGATAAATTTTCCAGTCGTGCTGTAGAAAGAGGTTCCAAGGGATTAGGCTCCACAGGTGTAGATTGGGCTATGCTGTCTTTAAATTTAGATTCTCGCCCCATGCTAAAACTAAATATTCAAGGACATGAATTTAATGGGCTACTGGGTACAGGTGCAGACCTTAGCATCATCTCTTGTCAAGAATGGCCAAAAACATTGGCCATTACAACAAGCCACTCAAACGCTTCGAGGCCTAGGAGTGGCGACTAATCCCCATAGAAGTGCAATGGTATTAGATTGGAAGGATCCTGAAGGATGTGAAGGAACTATACAGCCATATGTATTGGATCATCTTCCTATAAATTTATGGGGACGAGATGTCCTAGATCAATTAGGTTTGACATTAACAAATAACATCAACCAAAATGCACCCACTATTATGACTAGACAAGGTTTTAGGAAAGGAAAAAGATTAGGAAAACAAGAACAAGGTATAGCAGCACCAATACAAATAGATCAAGGAACAGACAGACATGGGTTGGATTTTCAGAAAGGGCCACTGAGACAATAAAAATTACTTGGAAATCAGAAAGACCAGTATGGATTCCTCAGTGGCCCCTGACTAAAGAAAAGATACAAGCAGCCCATGATCTGGTCAAACAACAATTAGTGGAAGGACATATACAACCTTCTGTATCTCCCCATAATACTCCCATTTTTGTCATCAAAAAGAAATCTGGTAAATGGAGATTATTGCAAGATTTAAGAGCCATTAATAATGAGATGGTTATTATGGGACCTGCTCAATCGGGGATTCCTCAATTGTCTGCTTTGCCAAAAACTTGGTATGTTTTAGCCCTAGATATTAAAGATTGTTTTTTTTTTCAATTCCAATGCATCCTGAGGATAGTCCACGTTTTGCATTTACTATCCCTGCACTGAATCATGAAGGTCCTGATCAGAGATATGAATGGAAAGTACTCCCTCAAGGGATGGCTAAGAGCCCAACTATGTGTCAAATTTATGTTAACAAAGCAATCCAGCCACTTAGAAATCAAAATCCTGAACTACAAATATTTCACTATATGGATGATGTACTATTAGCACACAAAGCTAAAAACACATTGCTAGAATGTTATGCCACACTTACAAACTTATTAAAAAATTATAATCTAGAGATAGCAATAGATAAAGTACAATTAAATTTTCCAATTAATTATTTAGGAGTTCTATTATCCTCAACCATGGTCCGTCCACCAAAAATTCAAATATGAGTAGATCAACTCAAGTCACTTAATGACTTTCAAAAGTTATTAGGAGACATAAATTGGATAAGGCCTTATCTAGTTATACCAACAGGAGAGTTTGGACCTTTATTTGATATCCTAAAAGGTCCATCAGATCCAAATTCACCCTGAATGTTAACGTCTGAAGCAAGAAAGGCATTAAAAATCATTGAAACATATATGGAAAATATGCATTTGGATAGAATTGATATAACTTTGCCTTTATTATTTATTGTACTACCAACAAAAAATATTCCTACAGGAGTATTTTGGCAAGAAGGTCCATTATTATGGATACCTTTATCTTATTCTCCTAACACTATTCTTACTAGGTATCCTGAGTCTGTAGGACAATTAATACTCAAAGGAATAAAAGCAGCAAAAGGAGTGTTTGGAATTTCTCCCAATAAAATTATTACTCCATATACTATGAATCAAATTGTTGAGTTAGCTAATGAGTTAAATACTTGGGCAATAATCATGTGCAAATCTAATGTTTCATTTGATAACCACTTACCATCTAATCCTTTATTGTCTTTTTGGTCATCGCATCCTGTCATTTTTCCAAAAATGACAAGAAAAACACCTATCGGGAATGCTCCAAATATATTCACTGATGGATCCAATAATGGTACAGCAGCAATAGTTATACCTGATCAAACTTTTACATTTTTAGTACCCAAACAATCAGCTCAAAAGGTAGAGCTTAAAGCAGTATTACAGGCTTTTGTGATGTTTAAAACTTCTGTATTTAATTTATTTTCCGATAGTCAGTATATAGTTAATGCTATAGTATCCCTTGAAGATGCTGGTAGGATTTCCCCTTCCTCTACTGTTTTCTTTTTTGCTTTCCACTATACAAAGTCTAATCTGGAACAGAAAAGATCCATTCTTTATAGGATATATCAGGGCACATACAGGATTGCCTGGAGCCCTTAGTTTGGGCAATGATTTAGCAGATAAAACTACACATGACATACATATTTTCTCTACACTAGAAGAAGCTATAAATTTTCATAAAAAGTTCCATGTCAATGCTAATACTTTACAAAAGCGTTTTAAAATAACTAAGGAACAAGCTAGACAAATAATAAAACAATGTCAAAATTGTGTGACCTTTTTACCACAAGTTAATCTTGGAATCAATCCTAGAGGATTGATACCTAACCATATTTGGCAGATGGACGTCACACACTTTCCAGAATTTGGAAAATTAAAATATTTACATGTTACAGTTGATACTTCTTCTGGATTTTTGATGGGCTCCCTTCAAGCCGGAGAAAAAACTAAAGATGTTATAGCTCATTGCTTACAAAATTTTGCCACTGTGGGCGTTCCAAAACAGTTAAAAACAGATAATGCCCCTGGTTATACTTCTACCTCTTTTAAACAATTTTGCTCATCATTTGGCATTACTCATATAACAGGAATCCCATACAATCCACAGGGACAAGGCATAGTTGAAAGAGCTCATCAAACTATTAAAATGTACTTATTAAAGCAAAAAGAAGGAATTGGGAAGGGGTATATATTCCCCAAAGATAAACTTAAAATAACCCTTTTTACTCTAAACTTTTAAAATTTGGATTCATCAGGGCTTAGTGCTGCGGAAAGGCATATGTGTCCAAAAAATGTACATAAGCCCAAGGTACTTTGGAAGGATATTCTAACAGGACAATGGAAAGGTCCTGACCCAGTAATTGTCTGGAGTCGGGGGTCTGTTTGTGTGTTTCCACAGGGAGAACAGCAGCCGATTTGGATTCCAGAGAGATTAACTAAGGTCCTGACCCAGTGATTTCCTGGAGTCGGGGGTCTGTTTATGTGTTTCCACAGGGAGAACAGCAGCTGATTTGGATTCCAGACAGATTAACTAAAGCGATTTCTACAGACCAAAAAGAAGATGATTTAGCTCAAATCCATAACAGCTGATATCCAGAACTCCAGTTTGGTTATTCTTACATCTGCGACAGAACCAGAATGCTTTTTTCAATATCTATTTTATTATTGCCCTTTCCCATATCATGAAGTTCTATTTTGTTTTTTGAGCTCATACAGACCTAGGTTAATGTTTTGCTGATCAGTTCTATTTTTTGACTATAGAGTTTTTAAACATTGCAATGGAGATTTCACCTGTAAAAAGTAATAAGGCCTTTACTATTATGTTATGTGTCATATGTGTGCACACTTGTGTTTTGTGTTATATGTTTGAATGTACGTATGTCCATATATCATATATGATGAGCGCTCATGAAAAAATGGATCCAAATAATTTTTTTTTATTCACGTGATTTAAATGGTTTAATTTAAATTGGGTAAACAGCTGTTGAGGATTGTTTTAAAATGTGAACAAAAAAGGAGGTTAACAGATCTGTTTGTTTACTTTCACCTTTCCTTTTCATTATATTTAATAATTCTCTTAAAGACAATGTAAACAGACTGCGGCATTAAAAAGTTATAAGGCCTTTACTATTATGTTATGTGTCGTGTGTATTATGTGTGCACACTTGTGTTTTGTGTTATATGTTTGAATGTACGTATGTCCATATATCATATATGATGAGCGCTCATGAAAAAATGGATCCAAATAATTTTTTTAAATTCATTATTGCCAGAATTCCTATCTTCATCCCAGTGCCGGTGAAGACAATGTAAATTGTTAAGAAAATTGTTTTCTTTTAGTGCCTTCTGGAATGTTACATAATTTTTTCTTTAACCATTATTGCCAGAATTCCTATCTCCATCCCAGTGCATGAAGACAAAGATAAAACCAGTCTACAGCTTCTGCAATAGCCATCACTGAACTGCTTACAGAACTTACCTGGACTATGTATCACTTGTATGCATTGGGAACTCACCTGTATGCATTGTGAACTATCTGTTAGTGCAGAGACTTGTGGTAGTGTTGGGGTATTTTTGCTGATGATGTCATCGGTGGTACAATTTTTCCAAAAGGAGCCGTCAGCTGGCTTGGTGTATCTTCCTCCCTTCTGCTTGTCATGATTGTTCAGCTAAAATTTGGGGGCCAACAGAGGTGAGGCAAAGAACTTCACCCCCCCCCCCCCCCCCGCTGGTACAAAGACCTTCACAGAGGTGTGGCTGTATACTGGACCGGTAGTCAGTGACGGGTAAGATCCAATTACTATTGGACAAACTAAGGCAGGCACGGTCCCTAAGCCACATGCTTGTTGTTTAAACAGAGAGGGGGGGATGTTGAGAGCCACAGCCGAAGGGGCCCCAGCAAACTTTCAGACTGCCAGCTGATGATTGGCTCACAGCGGCCCCAGCAACACCTAGCTGATTGGCTCCTCTGTGGAGATGCTCATTGAGCTGTTTCCCTGCCCTTTCAGACTACCAGCTGATGATTGGCTCACAGCGGCCCCAGCAACATCTAGCAACATCTAGCTGATTGGCTCCTCTGCGGTGATACTCATTGGGCTGTTTCCCAGCCCTTTCAGACCACAGAGCTGCTCATTGGGGGACTTATTTGGCTCCACCCATGCGACCCAGCCAATCGGCCTCAAGAGCAGGAGGATTGTGGGAGGAAGAGGCTGGGTTGGGGTGTGTGGCTTGTGGGAAGCCGGTGGTGGCAGTTGGGCTCTGAGGGTTTTTTCCTGAGGAGCTGTTTTGTTTATCTTGCGTGGTTCTAAAAATAAAGTTCGTTTCTTTTGACAAGTGGCTCCTGAATTGTGCCCAGCCAGACTGCGGCAATGACAGAGCAGCTTCAATTATAGCCATTTCACAGTGGCTTCTAATATCCGTGGGAGTGGCTCCTCTCATTCTCCTTTTTTGCTGTTTCCCTGTGTGTATTTTCTCAAATGTTTTTGCTAGCTGACCCTTAAAATCAAAACTGTCCACCAACAGAGAAAAACCTCATGGTCTCTTTAATTCGATTGTATGTTAACAAATATAATGGGAAAGCACTCTGAGGTGGAGTCTTGTGCTCCAAGGTGATGGCATGGCTCTTCTGCCCATCCCTGCTTCTGTGTCTTTCAGAATGCACTATAGCTGGCCACCTTTGGATTCTGGATAGTTCTTGTTCAGCTTAGGCCTAGGTACTTTGCATTTGCCACTATTAAAGGGACGTTCCATTACATCTCCTCCAGGTTACTCCTACGTGGACACAGGCTTTTGTTTGAGGTGAATTTTGTTACCTGATTCTTTCTTCCCAAATTCTTTCATTAGTTCCAATGTTTTTCATTAAGTCTTCCTTTATACTTTTATGAAGTCTAATTACTTTGGTGAGTGAGTACTTGCACTGCGATGTTAAACAATAATGAGATACTAGGCAATTTTTTCTTTCTGACTTTAGTGGGAAGTCTTCCAGTTAGGTAGGGTTTTCCCACTAAGCATGTTGTGGGGTTGTGAGCTGAGGTTTGTATATTTTCATATGGTAAAGGAGCTCAGCTGTGTTGTTTGTGAGAAGGCACTCCGTGCAAAACCCACAAACTACAACTCGAAAAAGTTGCCTGTTCTGCAGGGGCTGTGTTTCATAAAGACTTCCCCTGATCAGTGCACTTCAAGTGCAATAGAGTAAGTTGGGGGATGGACATAAAGGGCAGATATTAGTAATGTGGCATGTTCACAATGCACTTGCTAGCCAATCATTTGGCAATGTTTGCTGCAGTCTTTGAGTTAGAATTCCTTCCACTGGCCCATGAAGCTATAAAATTTATTGCCAGAGATATTATAGCATGTGTGCTAAGAGAATTTGTTTAACATTACATGCTGTAAATAAACAAAAGAAAGACTGGCAGAAGAGAGGAAAGGGAACAGGGGAGGCGGCAGGGAGGGAGAGGAGGCTGAATTGGAGCCAACTGCACTCCATGCTTGTCTAACTGTGTCAAGATGAACACCAATATTATGTATAACTCTAAAGTACTGATAACAAAAATCCAGGCTCCTCAAAAACTAAGCAGAATGAAAATATATGCCAAATTGAAGATTCTTTTAACTGGGCTAAAGTACTGAGAGCTTGATATATACTCTTATACATTTTATACCTAATTTCCTAGTTTTTCTCCACAGTTGAAAGCCCTTTACTACCCTATACTAGTCTGTTCCAGTTGTGCTCAAAAATAATACTAGCTCAACACACAGTCTCTGGCCTCAGACTTTGTGGCACCATCCAATTCTGTCTGCACACAACTGTTGTGTGCCTGGAAGTGAGTCAGGTTCCTTCACTTCTGTTTCTGCACTTGTCATGTGGATCATCATCATCACTGTCTCAGATAGAAAGAGATAGAAAGATTGGTGCAGAGCTGGGAGCGTGGAGTTACTTGGTGAGGTTTGCTGCTATGATGTCCTCCTGTTTTGCTCATAGTTCTGTTTCTTCTGAACATTAATTTTCTCCTGAGGACACTGAAAACCGTCACTAAAAATAGAACAAGACTTGTGTTTCATATCAGTCAGTAAGAGTCACTGACAAAACATTGATTTTCTGGGAAAGGATGTGTGTGCTGGAAAGGAAGTTATTATAAGCAATAATTTAGGGTTTCATTTTATTCAAGAATCATGCAACATTTAACTTGCGTTTCAGTTATGAACACAGAAGCACTTTTGTCAATTGACATAAAGTAATGTTGTCTTAGGCAGACTGTTTCAATGGCTTCATGTTCTATCTTTCAGGAGATGTATATGGTAATGCAAATATGAATGTGACATTGCATTTTCTCCTCTAAGCTGAAAGCCTTCAGTGAACGACTGCTTTTTTCTGTGATCGTCAACCATTAAATAAAGATCGTGTTCAGGCAACCAGGGACCCATTGGCCCCTGATATTTTCCTTGACATGGTTTCTGAAGAACACACTAGGTCTACACGTAAACTCTGCTCCTGTACTGGTGTTTGTGCACAACACAGGGCCTGTCTTCTTACAGCATGTTCGCTCCCCTGCAGCAGGAGTCACGTGATTTTGGATTGGCTTTTTCATCAAGTCGATCATTTTAGGCTCCAAATTAATTCACCACTTTAACTACTTTTTGAAGCCATAGTGTACCTCATGAATTAAATATTGAAATAAGTAAAAGAACCCAGGTTATATCCTTCACTTGAAAGTTGTAACTCAATGTTAGGACAGAAAAGTTGCTAACGTGCATATTTCATGGCCTACAGGGAGGGGAAGGCTGCTGTATTAAGGAGCATTTTATGTTGGCTTAGTTGTTGCCCTCGGTAGTCTGATAAAAGTTGGTCCTTGGGAGGCCGCTGTCATCAAGTCACACTCTGCAGGAGGCCATCATATGAGTGTCCAAAGCATTCCGTCATCCCAACCTCAGTGCACACGCCTGGCTGAGCGACTCACAGTGACATGACCCTGGCTTGTAGAAGAAGAGGAGGGAAACCGACTGGAAGCTAAAGCCTCTGTTTCCCACCCTCTTCTGAGTGCTCTCCCCCTTCCCCTTTCCTTCGACCTGCACTAAAATCCTGTGACACAGACAATATCCTCTGGCTCACTTTTACATATAAATAGGAGCAAATCTGATTCAGGGAACACACATTCGCAAGGAGGGCTGTAGATTTGGAAGCCTTGCTACATGAGTGATTTCAGTGTTTTGCGGGAGCAACAGAGTGAACCCCAATTCGATTCGCGTGACTAAAAGCACAATGGGCGGCTATGATGGGTTACATGAATTGTCAGCCTGATCGGATTAAGAGAAGCCTGAGGGTAAGCGGCTTCTGCATGTGTCCATGAGGGTCTTCTAGGGATGATTGGCAGGAGGGAGAGCAAGCCGAGGGGGAGACCCACCCTGAGGGTGGGCAGCACTTTCCAGAGGGTTGGGGGCCTGCGTGGAATAACAAGCTGGAAGAAGGAGGAAGCTGCAGCAGACAGAGCTCACTTCTTCCCACCTGAGGACATCAGACTGTGCTCCCTCCCTCTTCCAAAGCAGGTCCTGCTGGGCAGCTCTCCAGGGAGTTACCAGGCCTTTGGTCCCAGCCTGGGGCTGTATCTTTGGTCCCTCTTGTTCTGAGGCTCCAGCTTCTTGGGCTGAGCAGCCACTGATTTCTCCACCTGTCCATCCTGCAGAGGGCCATTGTGGGACTCAGCTTCTGGTCCTCTAAGCCAACCTAATGAATATAATTTTTATAATCATGTGTGTTTAATTATTTTCATTTATGAGGCTTATGGAACTCCAAAAAATAAAATATAAAATATAAAAGAAATCAGTAAGTATGAGATGATGGGCCAAGAGAATTCATGAGGAATTAAGCATAGTGTTCCTGCTATGTGCATTACTTATTAAACATTATTTTACTTTTAAACAGGGATTGAATCTGAGGAAAAACATTTTGTATGTATCCTCTAGTTCTTAGGTCTTTAATATCAACAAGGTGTCCTTGTATTTTCTCACCAATTTCCTGTAAGAAATGAGTGTCATCATTGCCTGCTGTCTGTAATTGTTGAGGAATCTCCCTCTTTGCACATGGGAGTGTTTGCCTAAAATGGTTGTAAATAGTTAGTGTCCATTGTTTTAAGACAAAACTCAACTGCTACTTACAGATGCCTCCTATACACCTCTTTTGTATATTACTTTAGGCCATTATTTTCTCATTATCTTCCTTATTTTAAGCCTACATTCATGGAAATGTTGAGAATTCAGAGAATAAAATGAAAATTCTTAGGAAATAATAGCTATTTCTATAATGTTTGGAATCATGACTCTAATAAATGTGTACCACTTATGAACGCATCAAAAAATTAAAAGGGAATTCATGTTATGGATTTTAGCTTTTTCCCACTTATATGAGTAATGAAATATAATTGAATGTGAAAATGAATTCAATTTCATTTTTGTGTGTGTAGTTTGAAAATCACAGTATTTTTCCAAAGGTAAATAATGCCTGAAACATGTGTGACAATCGTCCCAACAGAACATGAATTATTAATAAAAGCAGAGGTCTGGGGGTGTTACTCCATGGAAGTTCACTTGTGTAGCATAGATGAGGGCTTGGTGTCCATGCCACAAAAAAAGCAACAACAACAACAAATAAAAAATAAGTAAATGAAAGAGCTGAAATCAGCCAGTGAGGATAGTATTCCAAGGAACCTACATTTGACATTCCAGCTCTATAAAAGATTAAAAATAGGGGCTGGGGTTGTGGCTCAGCAGTAGAACACTCGCCTAGCATGTGCGAGGCACTGGGTTCGATCATCAGCACCACATAAAAATAAATAAAATAAAGGCATTATGTCCAACTACAACTAAAAAATATTTTTAAAAGAAGTTTAAAAATAGATGGTTTAAGAATATTTGAGAATTTTTAAAAATAATCAAATAATTGTCATGTTCTATTCCAAAGTTCTGAGTAGTGATGAAAGTTATCTAGCATTAAAATAAAGTGCAGTTAACAAAACTAACTCTTTTTTTTTTTTAAAGAGAGAGTGAGAGAGAGACAGAGAGGGAGAGAATTTTAATATTTATTTATTTATTTTTTTTAGTTCTCGGCGGACACAACATCTTTGTTTGTATGTGGTGCTGAGGATCGAACCCGGGCCGCAGGCACGCCAGACTAGTGCGCTACCGCTTGAGCCACATCCCCAGCCCCCAAGACTAACTCTTAAAATAATTGTAAGTATACCTCACAAGTTGCTCCCAGATGTACACTGATGCAAAAACTGACTGCTGTAACAACTGTTTTCTTTTAGTTTTTGAGCAATCATCATGGGAATGAAACTGTAGCCGAGCATTCAGTATTGTACATTTGGAGAGACAAATAGCCATATTGAAAGCACTTCTGTAAAGTAGGACAATAATTTTATCCTCTGACCTGTTTCCCATCCAGAACATACAAATATTTATCTTAGGACTAATGTAGACTTGTAAATTGAGCAGGGTTTGAATTATTGCAAGCATGCTCACATATATGTAGGTCCATATATGAAGACCACAAATAATGTAAGATGGGACATAAATAACAGTGTTGATAATATGTGACAATATTCTGTTTCCATGATAGTTTCCTAGGTTTTATGGAACTTCATATGAAGCAACTGGAAGTTAAACATACAAAGCTCTGAAATCCTTTTGAAGTGGAGCTATTGAAGTGAAGCTTTGACTTCGCTAAGGAAAAGGGTACGGGTCTCATCTATCATTTCTAATTGGAAGCTTACTGTCTTTTTCAAAACCAGCACTCATTTTTACATCCTTGAATCACAAATTGAAATGAATGGAGACAGTTTTAAAATGCTTATACAATCAGTGCTTTCCACCTCAAAGCTTTATTCATATTTTTAAAATCATATAAAAAGTCAAAATCCTATTTATTATAAAATTAAAGAGCCTGACTTATTCTATCAATTTAATAACAACTGGAAATTGATTCATAATGATATTTTGTTCTATTTCAAATGATAAATCCTTTTCTCATTTTTTCTGTAAAACGTGCTTCAACAATATTACATGCCTCCTTAAAATAAAAGATTTATATATATGTGAGTATATATGTATTATATATGTGTACACACATATACACAAAAAGGTTTCTTCAAACACACATATAAGAAGCATTTGTTTATCTAATGCAGTGGAATATGTAATGTACTCTCCTCAATTGTAAAAATGAAGATTGTTTTTAAAGTAGATTTTACCTCTTTAATCATAATTTTTGAGGGACAGATGGTGGAAACACTCTTCTCTTGGGCCATTAAACCAAAAATTATTGTAACAATTTAATAGAACCTAGTGGAAGCCAGTTCTTCATACTTGGTTAAGTGTTTCCAGGTTCCCAGGAAGACAAACTTCATACAAAGCCACATCATATAGTCAAAGGGAAATGGGCATTCAGTGTTCAGCCCTGACCCAGTTCTTATCCTTCATGTCTAGTTAACTGTTGGCCTATTGATCTGAACTCCAACCCTACAAAACCCAATCTGGACATTATGGCCCGGGCTTGGTCTCATTGTTCCCCTAACTTTTTCTTTCTTTCTTTCTTTCTTTCTTTCTTTCTTTCTTTCTTTCTTTCTTTCTTTCTTTCTTTTCTGTACTGGGGATCAAACTCAGGGGTACTCAATCACTGAGCCATATCTCCGGCCCTATTTTGTATTTTATTTAGAGACAAGGTCTTGCTGAGTTGCTAAGCACCTTGCCATTGCTGAGGTTGGGTTTGAACTTGTGATCCCCCTGTCTCAGCCTCCCGAGCTGCTGGGATGTTCCCTTAACTTGGCTAGGATTTGGGAACAGAAAGTGAATAATCAGAGGCATGGTATTTTCCTATCCCTTTCTGCTTTAAGGATGATATACCCACCATCAGAAAACACGCGCGCGCGCGCACACACACAAAACCTCATATCTGGTTGATTTTATCCTCACCATCATGTACAAGGTTGGTACAAAATCTCTCTTTTACCCTAATGGCTATTTCCCAGCAGTATCCATAGTTCTTGAGACTTTGCAGATAGTTCTGAGATCTCTGGCCTCAACCTAATAAAACTGGCTGTCTAGGTCCACACTCTGTTGGTCCTTGTCTGGATCATCTCGATTGAATTTCTTGTTCAGATGGTGATAATAGTTCTGGTGCAGAGGTTTTTTTCCCTCAAACTCCCCTGAATGGGTCTGTTGACCTTCACTGTTGTCTTGGGCCCCCGAAAAGGACAACAGAGAGGTCACAAAAAGGCCCTGGTTCAGAGAAAGAGGGTAGAGGATGGGTGGGAATAGGGGCTTCATGAGAAGGAATGTGGCCAGGCAAGGACAGAGTTGGTGTGTTGGTGGGGAGGACTCAAGGGGAATTCAGAAAGAATTTGGGGTTGATATAGTGGCCTTGCTCTTCTTTCTTTTGTTGTTTGAAGTTGGTTGTTCAATATTTGTAATAGGTGTTGGTGGTTTATTGGTCATATTCTCCATATCAACACTGCCTAGGGATCTATCCCATGCCTGCTGTCTTCCCTTTGTATACAGAGCTGGGCCACACCCTTAGGATTGGTTTGGTCAGTAAACCACTTTCCCAGTCAACTATAGCTCGGTGGGGAGGGATGTAGACATCTGAACAGGTCTGTGGGAAAGTGGGTGTGATGATGTTATGGTTTGGATGTGAGGTGTCCTCAAAAAGCTCATGTATGAGATAATAGGAAAGGTTTAGAGGAGAAATGATTGGGTTGTGAGAGTCTCAACCCAATCAGTGAATTAATCCCCTGATGGTACTAACTGAGTGGTAACTGAAGGCTGGTAGGGTGTGGTTCCCTGGGGGTTCTCTCTCTCTCTCCTCTCTCTCTCTCTCTCTCTCTCTCTCTCTCTCTCTCTCTCTCTCTCCTTCATAATCATCACTTGAGCTGCTTCCTTCTGCTACACTCTTCCACCATGATGTCCTGCCTCACCTTGAGCCCTGAGAAATGGAACCTGCCCCCTATGGGCTAAGACCTCTGAAACTTTGAGCCCCCAAATAAACATTTCCTCCTCTATAATTGTTCTAGTTGGATCCTTTAGTCACAGTTAAAAAGTTGACTAAAACATATGAGGAGGCCAAGATGGCCTGGTTAGAGAAAGAAGGAATTTTCTTAGCACCCCTAAAGAGTTTTCCAAAGCAGACATGGCACTGAGAAACTGATGTGACTCCGTTTTTGAGAAACCAGCCTCTACCTCAGAGCAAAGCCTGTCCAAGGAAGGGGGCGTGACCCCACAGAGCACTCCTAGGCACATACCCACCCTGCTGAGTTGTTTGTCTGTAAATAACAGGAGAGGTCTGCAGCACCAGGTGTCCCTGACTCAGTCAGGCTAGGTGAGGACCCATGGCAACCCCCTAGCAGCCACCAATCAGCATGAGACAGGGAAAATACCTGGGATGCCAGATGACCCTCCCAGTAATTTATGGTGGTTGATAACATGTTGGGAAACCATGTAGTTTAGCACGTACTCCCCTCGTGGCCTAAACCAATCTGTTCAAAGGAATCCCCCTCTTGTACTAACCAATCACCCCTACCCAACTTGTTCCCGCCAGTGAATGTGCTAATCAATGTTAAGAGTTGTTGTTTGACTTTCCCGCGGTATGGAATGATTTGCTGTGTGATGTTGTGACGCATAGAGTATCCCCCCAAACCTATAAAATCTCACTGAACAAAGGACTGGGACTCACTCCCTGGGACCGCTGCGTCAGGAACAGTTGTGAGTCCAGGCTCGAGCTTGCAATAGACTCTTGTGTGCTTGCATCGGATTCGGCTCCTGGAGGTCTATTGGGGTCCCACGAATCTGGCATTACAGCACCCCTCCCAATCTCTCCACGTTTAATGTTGGTGTATCACATAGTAGGGAGGAGGAGTTTTTGCCACCCCTTTCAGTGGTTCATTTGTGTATGTCTTACCTGTAATCCCTCCATGTTCACCTGACCATATTTAAGAATATGTGGAGAAATGGATCATCCCACTTCTTTCTGACAAATTCTTCTATACACTCTTAATACTACTCACTTCTTGGCCCCTATGAGGAAACTTCTACCTCACCTCTTGCACCCATTGCCCACTTAGGTTCCCTCCAGTTGGGGTATTTATGCTTTAAATCACCAGCTTCAGGCTATGGACTTCAATGAATAAACTTGCCCAGCTGGATATTTGAATCGGGCTGTTTCTCTCTTCAGAGAAAGAAACAAAACAAATAGAATATGTGTGTAACTGGGTGTGTAGCTCTGCATGTATAATATATAACATGTGCCTTTATGTTTTTCACTTGTATGAATAATATTATGTATATAAATAAGACAACATATTAAGACTTGGGTCTCATCTGGGGGAGGCTAGTAATGTGAAATACAGAGAATACTGCTGGGAGGCTGAAAATTCAAGAAAATGTTGATGTTGCAGTTCTAATTTTCAAATACATGTGCCAAGCTTGCAGGCTAGAAACTGTAGGGCATGATGTAACGTGGGGCATGTTGCATCAGAAAAGAGGAAACCTATCTTGCTGGCTGCTACCTGCTTCCCAGTCCTGGGGCCACGTGTGGCTAAGAGAGCACCTAGCGATTAGCCAGAAGGCATTGCCATGGGTTGTGATGAAGAATCGGACCACCTCTAGGATAGGCTCAGAACCCTTCTGCCCTCACGGACAGCTCCTGTCTCCCATTACTGCCTGTAGGATGGGTGTACACATGAACTCTCCCCACCCTGCTGACCTTTATCCTGATTGGCTCCTGTACATTATATTAGCTGTGTGTGTTTTCTCATTAAAAGAGAGCCTGCTTTGACTGGTCTCCCTGGCGCCCTGGCGCGTCTGATTGTCCTCCCGCGAGGGAGGGCTGGGTGTGGGCGGCCAGTCGACCTTTACCTTTCTTGGTTCCTCCTGGTTGGGGCATGCTCCCCCAATCTCTCCTGCAGGTCAGGAGGGAACAGGGGGCTAAAAACCCCGACAAGAAACAAATGATGTTTATGTTGTATTCTTGATTTTGAAGTATACAGAGCACACTGGCATAAAAATGAACCTTATGCCAATGCAACAGGACACAGAACCCAGAAATGAACCCAAGCATACACAATCGGCTAAATTTGACAAGTCCACTAGGAAGACACAATGAGGAAATTACAGTTTCTCTAGTGGCGCTGAGAAAGCTGAATATCTCCATGCCAAAACAAAACAAAACAAAAACTATATCATTATCTTATACTGAATAAAAAAAAAAAAAAGAACACAAAATAGGTCAACGACCACAATGAAAGACCTCACACTAAAACTCAGAAGAAAGCATGGAAGAAGTTTCCTCGGTATTGGACATGTCCACTAGTTTTTAGATATCCCACCAAAAGCTTGGACAATGAAAACAAAAAGAAACAATTGGGACTACTATAATCATCATTTATTTAAGGTGTTGCTTTCCATTTTGGTCACCCACAATCAACAGTGATTTGAAGATATTAAATGGATAATTCCAGAAATAAAAAATTTATAAGTTTTAAATCATTTTTGTTACAGTGTATTGTTGTAATTGTCCTATTTTGTGTTATTGTCATTAACCTTTTACTTTGGCTACTGTGTAAAGCAACTTTATCAGAGGTATGTATGTATAGGAAAAACTATTAGGTATATACAATCTGTGGTTTCAGGCTTGCACTGGGGCATCTTGCAAATATACTTTGTGAATAAGGAAGGGCTACCATAAACCAAGCTGAACAGTTACTGCACAGCCAAAGAAATAATCAACAAAATGAAAAAGCAGTGTATGGGTTGGGGAAAATATCTGCAAGCCATATATCTTATAGGGGCTGATATAAGGTATATAAGGAACTCACACAACTCAATAGCAAAAAGAAAAGGCAAAAAACCCTCTGATTAATGAATAGGCAAGGGATCTGAATAGAGATGTTTTCCAAGGAAGACATATAGATGTTTGAAAGGATATAGGAAAAGGTGTCAGCATCACTAGTCATCAAAACATTGAAAATCAAAACCACATACCAGTTAGAGGGCTATTATCAAAAAGCTGTGAGATAACAAACATTGGTAAAGAGGTGGAGAAAAAAATAATGCTTACACACTGTTGACAGAGATTTAAATTGGTATAACCATTATGGAAAACAGTATGGCGATTCCTCACAAAGTTAAAGTTAGAACTACCATAATATCTGAAAATCATTATATTGAAAATGTACCCAGAGTAAATGGAACCAGCACTTCATAGAGATGTATCTATTATTAAATAGAACTTCTTACTCCCACAGGAAATAAAATTTCCTAAGGCAGCAGAATACAACAGACACCAGAATGGCAATATGTAAATCAATGGTTGTGCAACTGATGTGATTCTGCAATCTGTATATGGGGTAAAAATGGGAGTTCATATCCCACTTGAATCAAAGTGTGAAATATGATATATCAAGAACTGTGTAATGTTTTGAACAACCTACAATAAAAATTAATTTAAAAAATAAAAAAAAAGAATGCTTTTCACCATTCTGATATCGAATATTTGTCCTAGCTATCTCTTCTTGTTTCTTGTTTTGTAATTGCTTATGTACTCATGTAATTGCTTATGTAAATGCTTATTGTTTTGTAATTGCTTATGTACTACTATTCATCTACAGGGATAAGTCCTTATTGCAATGAGAAATGAGAATTGTGTCTTAGAAGGATGTGGTTTTTCTACTTTTTGTCCCAGTTTTGTGGAGGTAACTGTATTTGAATTTTACTTAGGCAACTCTATTTACCATATTCATATCGTTTCTAAGTCAGAATTTCTAGAAGAAATAAGAACATAGAGTTAACTAGAATGTGCTTTAAACTTGCTAAGTTTCAGTAGTTTCCCCAGTAATTGCTAGTTAACTATGGTAAGGTATCACTAAATATTTCTGAGAATAAATATTAAATAAATATAAAACACAGTATTTCAATAAGAAATAAATAACATTGAGAAGAACTGTAGGGCATGGCTGCCCACTTCCCGGTCTTGGGGCCACACATGTGGCTGAGACAGCTCCTGGCGATCAGCCAGGAGGCGGTGCTGTGTGTGGTGACAGAGGAGGTGGACCACCTCCAGGATAGGTCTGGGACTCTTTGGGCCTCGTGGACAGCTCGTGCCTTCCCTTATGGACTATGGGATGGGTGTACACGTGAACTTGCTCCACCCCTCTGACCTTTATTCTGATTGGCTCCTGTGCAGTATATAAGCTGTATGTACTTCCTCATTAAATGAGATCCTGCTTGGACTCATCAGCCTGGCGCGTCTGATTGTCCTCTGGTCAAGGAGGGCTGAGTGGGCCACCAGTCGACCTTTACCTCTCTTGGCTCGTCTTGGTCGGGGGCGTGCTTTTCCCGCTTCTCCTGCCAGTCAGGAGGAGATGGGGGGCTAAAAACCCCGACAAAGAACATGTCTTTTCCAAAAAATGACTGCATCTAGTTATCTCCAGTTACCTATTTACCTGGCCTAAGTAGATATTTTTTATCATATGAATAAGTATTTCTTACATAATGTAAGAATTTTGAGTTGATAAATTGGTTATTCTACTTCTTATAATAAACCAGTAATATTTAACTTCCTGATATCTCTTACGTAGTCTTCATACTTCTAGTTATCATTAGGTTGATAATTTCCTATTTATAATTAGATGTCTATAATCATTAGTTATTCCAACAAAACTTTATTCTCCAGTATTTCTCCATGTTCTTTCCTCCTGCATGCCTCTAGATCCCCTTTCTCTACTCCATTGGTCATCCTATTTTTTTGTGAGACCAAATTTTGATTTTGTTTTTAATTTACTTTTTTTCTCTCTCTCTCACTCTACCTTCTGCATATAAAAGAATACTCTCCAGCCCTGACTTTCTGGATCTGGCTTATTTCACTTAGCATCTAAGTTGCTTTCATAGCTTGGCTTTTGTGAATTCCACTGCTATAAACACTGATGTGGCTGTTTTACTATAGTATGCTGATTTTAGATTTTCTGGACATAAATTTAAGAGTGGGGTGGTTGGGTCATATGGTGGTTTCATTCCTAGTTTTTTAAGGTATCTCCATACCGTTTTCCAGAATGGTTGTACTAATTTGCAGTCTCACCAGCAATGTATGAGTGTACCTTTATCACCACATCTTTGTCAACACTTACAATTATTTGTATTCTTGATAATTGCCATTCTAACTAGAGTGAGACTAGTTTTGATTTGCATTTCCCTAATTCTATGTATGATGAACATTTTGGATGTATTTATTGGCTATTTCTATTTCTTCTTTTGAGAAATATGTATTTGATTCTTTCCCCATTTATTGATTGGGTTATTAGCTTTTTTTCTGTTGGTGTTAAGTTTTTTGAAGTCTTTATATATTCTGAATAAAAATTCTCTATCAGAAGTGTAGCTGAAAAATTTTTCTCCCATTCTGTAGGCTCTCTCTTCACACTCTTGTTTCCTTTGATGTGAAGAAGATTTTTAATTTCACTTCATCTCACTTATCAATTTTTGGTTTTATTTTTTGAGCTTTAGGAGTCTTAGTAAGAAAGTTAGTGCCTGCTCCAACATGTTGGAGTGTTGTGACTAAGATTTTTTTCCTAGCAGTTTTAGTATTTCTGGTCTACTTCCTAGATTTTTGATCCGCTGTGAATTGATTTTTTTACAGGGTGAAAAATAGGGCTCTAGCTTCATTCTTGTACATATAGATATTCAGTTTTCCAGCACCATTTGTTCAAAAAGATTATCTTTTCTCCAATGAATATTTTTGGCATTTTTGTCAAGCAGGAATTAAAAGACTGTATATATGTGAATTACTCTGTTTCCTCTAATCTGTTTCATTGGTTTTCATGTCAGTTTCTCTGCCGATACCATTCTATTTTTATTACTCTAGCTCTGTAGTATAATTTGAGATCTAATATTGTGACACCTCCAGTCTCCCTCTTATTGCTCAGGATTGCTTGGCTATTCTCAGTCTTTCATTCTTCCATGTGAATTTTAGTCTGTTTTTCTAGTTCTGTTAGTAATTTCATTGGTATTTTGACATGATTGTATTGAATCTGTAGATTGCTTTTAGTAATATGCCTATTTTTAAAATATCAATTCTGATAATCCATGGTACAACTATTCATCTTCTAATGTCTTCTTCAATTTCTTTCTTCAGTGTCCTGTAATTTTTGTGATAGAGGTATTTTACCTCCTTGATTAAGATTTACTCCCCCAATTTTTTTAGTCCCTTTGTGAATGGAATAGATTCCTTGATTTTTTTTCTCAGCATATTAATTATTGGAGGAAGCTAATGATTTCTGTATTTTGATTTGTATACTGGAAATTTGCTGATTTGTTTATCAGATCTAAAACTTTTCTGTTGACGTTTATTGGGTCTTCCATGTATATGATCAAGTCAGCAGGAAACAGAGGGTTTGATTTATTCTTTTTTTTTTTTGTATCCTATAAATATATTTCTCTTGCCTGATTTCTCTGGCTAGAGTTTCAAGAATTATTTTGAGTAGGAATGGTGACAGTGGACATTCTTGTCCTGTTCCTAATTTTAGAGGAAATTATTTCAGCTTTTCTATATTCAGTATGATATTGGCTTTGGGTTTGTCAAATATAGCTTTTATGATGTTAAGGTAACTTCCTTCTATCCATAGATTCTACTTATTTTTTAACATAAATGGGTGCTGAATTTTGTCAAGGGCTTTTTGTGCATCTATTGAGATGATTATGTGATTTTGGCCCTGATTATATTTGTGATGAATCACACATTTATTTACATATGTTGAATCAAACTTACATCCCTAGGATGAATTCAACTTGATATGGTGTACAATCTTTTAAATGTGTTTTTGAATGAGATTTGCTAATATTTTATAAAGAATTTTTTGTTTCTAAGTTCATCAGAGATACTAGTCTGTACTTTACTTGATGTGTCTCAATCTGGTTTGGGTATCAAGGTGATACTAGCTACATAGAATGAATTTGGGAATGTTCTCTCTCTTTACCTTTCATGGAATAATTTCAGGAGGGTTGGCATTACTTCTTCTTTAAAGGTCTGGTGGAACTTAGCTGAGAATCCTTTTGGTGCTGGGCTTTCCTTGTTGGAAGGTTTTAAATTACTGCTTCAATCTCTGTTTATGCTTTTGATGCCTTGTTAGTTCAATTTTTGTAGGTCATATGTGTCTAGGAATTTGCCAATATCTTTGATATTTTCCAATTTATTGGAATATGAGTTTTAAAAAATAGTCCATAACAATCCTCTAAATTTCAGGAATGTCTGTGTTAATATCTCTCTTTTTTTAATCTCTAATTTTATTGATTTGAGTCTTCTCTTTCTTTTGGTTAGCTTGGTAACAGGTTTATAAATCTTGTCTGTTTTTTCAAAGAAACAATTATTGTTGCATTGATGCTTTGCATTTTTAAATTCTTTTTTTCATTAATTTCAGCTATGAGCATAATTATTTCCTTTCTTCTACTGGATTTGTTTGTTCTTGTTTTCCTTAATCTTAAAATGCATTATTAAGTTGTTCATTTGGATTTTTCTGATTTTTTATTTTTTATGATTCTCTACGTCATTTATGCATAGCAATAAATTTTTTTATTAGAACTGCATTCATATTGTCCTAGAGCTTTGGTATGTCAAATTGCTATTCTCATTTATTCTAGGCATTTTTTCTACTTTTCCCCTTATGCTATCATCTAATCAATGTTCAATCTTCATGTGTTTATATAATTCATATGGGATTTTTTCTATTGATCTCGAATTACATTCCGTTTTCTGATAACTGATAAATGATAATTATATATCATTATTGGATATCTTTTATTTTTTTCATTTGCTAAGATTTGATTTTTGACCTACAACACGGCCTATTTTGGAAAAGGTTTCACAAGCTGCTGAGAAGCAAGTGAATTCAGTGATTTTTGGATGAAATCTTCTATAAATGTCTTCTAGAACCATTTAATTTATAGTATTATTTAGGTTAAAATTTACCCAGGCTCACTTCTGGCCGGGGCGCGGGAGGGTGCGGGTCATGGGCGGAGAAAAGCTAGTGGCTAGAGCGACGCGGGGCCAGGAGGGCCAGGTGGACTGCCAACTACAGCCAGTCCACCCTCCGCCCCGCGACGCGAGCCACCCTCTGGGCCGCCATCCTAGTGTTGTTGCAGCCGACCGGCCTGCCCGCGGTCTGTCTATCCCCTGCCGCCGAGTCCGACCTCTAAAAAAGCTGAAAGAATTATATTAGGAGCTATAGCCTGTAACCTCCTCCTTGCTCCCAGCCCTCAACGACGAAAGGACACATCGGCCCTAGGCCTCGCAGCACTGGAGAAAGCAGGGAGAGCGACCTCTGCCCCGGGCCCAGGACCACCCCAGCAGGAGAAGACACCTGGTGACCATCAGCCCATCCTGTCGCCGCGGAGATCCAAAACCATCTGGAGCCCAAGTCTGCCCATCTTACATCTGCAGCCACTTCCCTTGGCCTGTGCACGTGCCCAGCACTGATTCTCTGCCTAGGAAAGGACCATGCAGCTAGTGATTAAAGAGGCCCTGAACTTCATCATCTCCTATTTATACAACAAGCTGCCCCAGCGCCAGGCAGACCTGTTTGGAGAGGAGCTTGTGTGACTTTTGAAAAAGAAATATGAAGTCCACTGGAACCTGATAAGCCACTCAAAGGCTCTGGCTTCTGCTGGGTCCACATTTGGGAGATGGTGGACCCTGTGGTAGAGCTGGCTGCCAAGCCGAGCAGGCTGGCGGTGGAGGATGTGTGGGCCAATGTGCCTGAGGAACTGAGTGTCTGGATTGACCCTTTTGAGGTGTCCTACCAGATTGGTGAGAAGGGGGCTGTGAAAGTGCTGTACCTGCATGACAGTGAGGGCAGTGGTGCCCCAGAGCTGGACAAGGAGATCAAGAGCAGCTTCAACCCTGATGCTCAGGTATTTGTGCCCATTGGCAGCCAGGACAGCTCTCGGTCCAACTCCCCCTCGCCGCCCTTTGGCCAGTCACCCAGCCCCACCTTCATCCCTGGCTCTGCCCAGCCCAACACTTTCACCGCGGCCTCTTTTGCTGCCACCAAATTTGGCTCTACCAAGATGAAGAAGGGTGGTGGGGCATCTAGTGGTGGGGGCGTGGCCAGCAGTGGGGCAAGTGGCCAGCAGCCACCACAGCAGCAGCCTCCCATGGTCCGCTCGCCCACCAACAACCTGCTGAAGCACAAGAGCCTCTCTTTGTCTATGCATTCACTGAACTTCAATACAGCCACCTCGGCCCCTCAGTCCCAGCTCTCACCCAATGCCAAGGAGTTCATGTACAATGGTGGTGGCTCGCCCAGCCTCTTCTTTGATGTGGCTGATGGCCAGGGCAGTGGCACCTCAGCACCCTTTGCGGGTGGTGGGGCCAGCACCTGTAACAGCAGCAGCTTTGATGTGGCCCAGGTATTTGGAGGTGGCACCAACAGCCTTTTCCTGGAGAAGACACCCTTTGTGGGAGGCCTGAGCTACATGAACACCATGCAATACCCCAGCCAGCCGTTCCAGCCTGTTGTATTGGCCAACTGACCATTCCTCCACCCAGAGGGCCAAGAGCACCCACGACCACAGATAAGAAAAAGGAAAGGAGAGGAAAGGCCAAAAAAAGAGGAAAAGAAAACTGCACAAAAACATTTCCAATCTTCTCACTCTCGCTTCTAGAAAAAAGATCCAGCCCAGGCATGGAGTGGGAGGGGGCTCCTGAAGCATCGAATCGTGGTTAACTCCCCCCCCACCCCGCACCCCGACTGTTTTCCTGCCTGCCTTTGATTTATTTGGTTGGTTTGGGTTTTGTATTTCTTTCTTTCTTTCTTTTTTTTTTTTACGTGTACTTTTCTATATAGCATCTTTAATTAGTGTCTTCCCGTGCTAAGAATGGTTCAGATGTGAAAAGCCGTGCCCTGTTTCCTCCTCCCTCCTTCACACTCCTTTAAAATTGGTGTGTTCAAGCTCACCGGGAAGGAAGAGCTGCAGCTGGGGCCAAACCCTCCCAAGTAGGGAGAGGCTGGCCCATTTCACTGCCTGTCCCCCAGCTATCCTCTCACTCAAAGCCACCCAACCTCGGCAGGACTTCTTGGGCCCTGCCACCCAAATAGGTCTGACCCCAGCCCACACTCCCTCTCAGGCTGAGCCACAGGGAGTTTCTGGCTAGCCACTTGACAACCTCCCCCAAGAGCTAATGTCAGGGAGGTTTACACTTTGTCTTGTTGAAATCCTTTCATCTCTGTGCTGTGGCCCCATCCACTAACCGACCCCACCAGGCCTAGACGATTATCATGGCTCTGGACACCCAACATCCTTCATAAGCATGGCCTCTTTCTCTAATGCAGCCCTTCTTCCCTGGGCCTGAGGCTGTGGGCTAGGAGGTGGGAATAAGGGGTGTGTGTGTGTGTGTGTGTGTGTGTGTGCGCGCGCACGCACGTGCACACGTGCATGTGTGTATACACGTATATGTGTGTATACGTGTACACCCCTGTGAGTGTTTGTGGTTTGCTGTCCTGTTCTAAAAGATTCCAAGCCATGTGAAACCTCCCTCTGGATGTGATTCTGGGTTGTAGCAAGTGCTTATTTACGTATGAGGTTGGGGAATGGGCTGGGGGTGGGTTGTCAGCACCTGTAACAATTTTTGAGTACACATGGACTGGGTGACATTGGCTGAGCCTAAGGCACTCCCAGGGGAAAGCACTACAGAAGGAACTGGTTTCCAGACTGTAGAGGAATCTGCACTTTTGTTTGTTTTTGACCAAAAAGAAAAAAAAAAATATACACACACACACAGGTATATACACATAAGGAAAACACACACACACACACACATAAGCTCTGAAGGGTAGAAGGAATATCCAAGCCTCTGTTGCCCAAGAGAAGTCCCTAGACTTCAGTGACCCTGTTGTGCAACCTTACCCAGGATGGGAGCTGCTTACCTGAGTTCCATTGGTGGGGAGTTGGGGGCGGGGAGATAGGACCCATATTTGGAGTCAGTCAGTGCCTAACGTGGGCAGTCCTGAGCCTTGCATTGTGACCTTTTGGTCTTCTGGTTGTGTTATTTCAGTCCATCTGTGTCCCTACCTGAGAGTTTCTTGGTACCTCTCTCTTGCCATCTCCCTCACTGCCCTTACCCTGCCTACCCTGGACCTTGATGCTATGAGGCGTGGTCTCCTGGGTAGACCAGGCTGGACAGGCATGTGGTCCTCTCAGCCATTGTACTTGTGATACAGAAGGGCACTGGCTCCCCTTCCTCTACAGAAGAAAGGGTCTTTTCCAATCCATGGCATAGCTTCTGAGCCACAGTGCTTTGGTAATGGGGCACTTGGCATCAGGGCTCCATCACCAGAAAGCACCAAAGTCCTGGCACCCCACCCCACTCCATTCTTCCCGGGACCTCAAGTGGGTACTGCTGTGGTAGTGAGTCTGGCCCAGACAGACACTGCTGGCCTCCCCTCCCTATAATGGGCACCAGCTCTACCTCCCCATCATGGCAAGAAGAATGTAAACTGTCAATCCAGAATGATGTCTTTTTCTCAATGCAGGGAGCTATAGATTCTCTAATTATCTCCCTAAGAGTGGGAGGAGGCATTGAAGCAACTGTGGAGAGGAGCCAGGGGAGCAGGGTGATGACTTTTTTTTCTTTAGTGAAGGAGGAATACAATCAAGTGTTTTGTATTCAGAATGTTATGCAATATTTTGGAATGGGACAGTAGATGTTAGAGATTTAGTTTAAAAACAAGATTGGTCAAATCTGTAAAGTTTATATTGTTCCAGATTTTTTGAATTTGTATTAAGAGCATGATATATAATAGCCAAAAAAATAAAAATTAAAAAATTAAGTTTATCCAGATTATTATAATAGTATAAATCAAATATTATAAATATTTTAAATAAAATGAACCTAACAGACTTCTATAGAATATTTCATTAAACAACACTTGAATTCATTTTCTTCTTAGCTTCTCATGGAATCTTTTCCAAAATAGACCATATTTATGACACAAAGCAATTCTTAGCAAATGCAGAAAATTAATATAATCCCTTATATCTGATCAGATACAATCATAATTGAATTAAATTAGAAATCAACTGAAGAAAATAAGAGAACTTGTATAAAATATGGAGATTGAACAATATATTGATGAGCAATGAATGGATCATAGGTGAAATAAGGGGAGAAATTTTAAAATTCTGAGAACAAAATGAGAATGGAGAGGCTGCAAACCAGATTATCTGGGACCTTATGAATGTGGTTCTAACAGGAAAGTTTAGACCTATGAGTGCCTAAATAAAAATGTTTTCAGAAAAGGGCTGGTGGTATAGCACAGTGGTAGAGTGCATGCCTTGTATGAATGAGACACTGGGTTCAATCTGCAGGAACACACACACACACACACACACACACACACACACACACAAAGTGAGACAGAGAGAGAAAATAAAATGTTTTAGTCAGCTTTTTTGTTGTTGTTGCTGTGATCAAAAGATTTGACAAGAACAATTTTTGAGTAGGAAAAGTTTATTTGAGGGCTCGTGGTTTCAGAGGCCTCAGTCCATATTTCCAACTCTATTCCTCAGGGCTTGAGATAAGGCAGAATATTATGGCACAAGAGTGTGGTGGAGGAAAGTAACTCAGGACAAATTTGGCAAGTAGTGGTAGAGCTCTGCTTAACAAGGACAAAATGTAAACTCAAAGACTTACCCGCAGGGATCCACCTCCTCCAGCCACACCCTACCTCCCTACAGTTACCACTAATTGAATCCCTATCAGGGGATTAATTCACTGATGTGGTTAAGCCTTTCAAAACCCAGTCATTTTATGTCCAAAACTTCTTGTGTTGTTTCACACATAACATTGCGGGGGACACTTCACATACAAACTATAACAGAAAAAGAAAAATCCAAATAAACAACTTGATGATGATACATCCCAAGGTTCTAGAAAGACATAAAAGACATAAGAGCTGAATTTAATGAAATAGAGGATAAAAAAGGATCCATGTAATAAAGAGTCAGTTCTTTGAAAAGATAAACATTATTGGTGAACCCTTTGCCAAATAAAGCAAAAGAGAGATAGTGAAGTCCCAAATTCAGAGAATTAGAAGTGATGAAGGAAATGTAAGGACAGACTTCTCTGAAAACATGACGATATGTAGGGCCTGCTTTGAAAATGCATACTCCAATAAATTGGCAAATCTAGAAGAAATGAACAAATTTATAGACACATACGACCTATCCAAATTGAATCAAGAAGATAGAGAAAACATAAACATACTAATAATAAGCAATGAGACTGAAACAGTTATTAAAAAGCTTCTCAACAAAGAAAAGCCCAGGGCCAGAAGGATTCTCAGTTGAGGTCTAACATACATTTGAAGAAGAACTAATCCCATGAACTAGAAAGGAGGGAACAGTCCCAAATTCAATCTATGAAGACAGTATCACCCTTGAATCAATATCAGGTAAGAACATGTCATGGAATGGGAACTACAGACCAATATCTGGTGAATAGATGCAAAAACCATTAATAAAATACTACAAATCCATGTGCAAAACACATAAAAATTATTGTACGTCATGATCAAATTGGTTTCTGTTTTGGTTTGGATATGAGATGTTCCCCCCAAAGCCTATAACAATCTTATAGACCTTGAAAGCCTCCTTTACCAAGGTTGACAGAGGTGTCTGAGCTTCTGTCTCAAGCTTTTACAACTTTCTTCAAATGTCTTGGGAAGGCTGTGTCATAAAATGCATTAAGGTTCTTTCACCAATTCTGAATTGGTATATTTTTGGAAAGGCTCTGGCAAATAGTTCAAGAATACTGCAGGATTTTCTTCCTCTCCTTGGGTTACCTCCTTTACTTTATCATAATTAGCAAGTTTCACTAAACATCTCTTCATTACTTCAGAGACACAGTTTGTAAGGTACTCCACTCCAGCCATATGGATAGAGTTCTCAGAGTTCCAATGAGAGTCTGTATTGGGGACCACATCTTCCTTGCTCTCTGGACATTATGCCCTGGTGTGTTGACTGCTAGCAAATTAGCTTCCTCCGCAGCCTTTTCAAGAATTTGTTCCTTTTCGCCAGGAGCGCAGTAGTAGGTCACTAAGGCAATCACATCCCTCCAAGTCAAGAAAAAGCCAAGCTCAACTTAACGAATCCATCCCCAAATCTATCAGCTTGTTTCCTGACTTCAATCCCACCGAAGATGGGAATGGTGGGGTACGTAGTCTGAGGTGCAAAAACGAAGAGGTCCTTGACTTAGGTGAGAAGAAGCAGGAGAGAATGAGGTGCTAGTTGGTTCAGGAGATAGAGAAGAGGGCATCAGAGGAGGTACTGTAGGTTTCTGGGTTGGCTATAGGAAGGTACAAGATTCTTCAGAGGGGGCTAAGACTGATGTTGAGGCACTAGTTGGAAAGAGATGTCAGAATGTCTTGGTCAGGTTCTATATCCTAGGGGGCTTGTAGCCACATAGACCTTACAAGAGTTACTTAGGCCAGGATTCTAATATAATTTCATAAAGGCCTGGGCAATTTTCTTCTCTTTTATAGAAAAGATTAAGCTAGAGAATAGTATTATAATTTAAAAACCCATTTTCCATCCAATATTCTTGGTCTCCTAATTTGTATTGAGGCCAGGTGATGTTGCAAAAATAAATCAGTTTCTATCTTTTGGGGTCATCCAACTAAAATTGATCCAGTTGGTAATGAGGCACCCTAAATGTGAGTCATTTGAAATACTGGGAGGCTTTCCCATGCCTACAGTTGATGGCCAATAGCCCAAGGTCACTGTAATGTCCTTAAAGAACTCTGTGACTAATAGAAGAAAAAGTAGGCCCTAATCTTCATCATGTGGGATTAGGCCCCAACTTCCTTAATTAGGCTCCTACAACACAAGAATTAAAACCAAGAATCAATAAATGGGATGGACTCAAACTAATAAGTTTCTTCTCAGCAAAAGAAACAACCTATGAGGTGAATAGAGAGCCTACATCTTGGGAGCAATTTTTTACCCCTCATACATCAGATAGGGCACTAATCTCTATGATATATAAAGAACTCAAAAAGATAAGCACCAAAAAAACAAATAACCCAATCAATAAGTGGGCCAAGGACCTGAACAGATACTTCTCAGAAAAGGATATACAATCAATCAACGAATATATGAAAAAATGTTCATCATCTCTAGCAATTAGAGAAATGCAAATCAAAACTACTCTAAGATATCATCTCACTCCTGTCAGAATGGCAGCTATTATGAAGGCAAACAACAATAAGTGTTGGCGAGGATGTGGGGGAAAAGACACACTCATACACTGCTGGTGGGACTGCAAGTTGGTGCAGCCAATATGGAAAGGAGTACGGAGATTCCTTGGAAATATGGGAATGGAACCACCATTTGACCCAGCTATCCCACTCCTCAGTCTATACCCAAAGGACTTAAAAACAGCATACTACAGAGACACAGACACATCAATGTTCATAGCAGCACAATTCACAATAGCTAAACTGTGGAACCAAACTAGATGCCCTTCAGTAGATGAATGGATAAAAAACTGTGGTGTATATACACAATGGAATTTTACTCAGCAATAAAAGAGAATAAAATCATGGCATTTGCAAGTAAATGGATGGAGTTAGAGAAGATAATGCTAAGTGAAGTTAGCCAATACCCCCCCCCCCCCAGATACTGAATGTGTTCTCTGATATAAGGAGGCTGGTTCATAGTGAGGTAGGGAGGGGGAGCATGGGAGTAATAGATGAATTCTAGATAGGGCAGAGGGATGGGAAGGAAAGGGAGGAGGCAGGGGATTAGTAATGACGGTGGAATGTGATGAACATCATTATCCAAAGTACGTGTATGAAGACATGTATTGGTGTGAATATACTTTATATACAAACAGAGATATGAAAAACTGGGCTCTATATGTGTAACAAGAATTTTAATGCATTCCACTGTCATTCATTTTTTAAAAATCAATTAAAAATTTTTTAAATATGATCCCCCCAAAAATCTGTCACTAATACACCAATTCCCTTTTCTGTCACAGATATGGTTTTTGTCTTTCCTGATAAGCCCCAGGGGAAGCCTTACAATACTTTTCACATTGTTCCACATAACCAGTATCTGTCCAACCAGATGTCATTTTCTCATTACCCCCAACCAAAAATGGTTCACTCGATCATTCACCTATCATTGATAGGTGCAGATTTCTAAATGAGGTGATATATCTCCACTTCCACATCCCAGTGCTACATGAATATCATCTCACAAGTCTTTTTTTTATCTCACAAGTTTTAAAGTATCTTCAAACCAGAAAGGTACTTTCTAAGATTAAAACCTTAACTTAACGTAGAGGGGGATGAAAAGCCATACAAGGCTTGAAGATTACTTTTAATTCTGTTCTTCACCAACACCACAAAGGATGTTTCCTTCCCTCAAGGAAATGTAATTGAAAGATAATCTACATTTCCTCTTATATTAGTGATCTAAGAAAATCTAGTCTTTAGTCTCAGAAGAGAAAAGAAGAACAGCTAGCTTTCAGTGACTTTCCACCATTGTTCTAGACAACTGTTGCTTTTTAATAAGAGATTTTAGGATTCCAACTGTAGGCTAGAGGTATGAAAATTTTCCAGAAGATAGAGAAGATTACTGAGCTTTCAACATTGAGCCTCTAAACCTACTTTTATTTAAAAAAAAATCAGGAAGTAAGCTAGAAGAGTGATTTTGCTAACTTATCTTTTGTTAGAGGTCAAAGAGAAGTGTAAAAAAAGCAAGAAATAGGTGACTCCTCAGAAAGTAAGACTGAAGAATAAGAAATTCCAATTTGAGATCCAATCGCTAACTTCTGTAAGGCTTAACTCTATTCAGAAACCGCAATAATTACAAACATTTATTTAAAGGTATAGTGGTTGATAAAGTTTACTGAGATGAGGAGAGAGCTGGTGTCGAATGTTTCTCAGCCCCTTTTCTCCAGTTTTCCATTGCGGTTTTACCTGAACCATCATATCAAAATTTGATGTGTAAAGACATATGGCTCTCCAGAAGCCTATGCAGTGATAGCAACTACATACTAACAGTGTCATAAAATTCACCTGTAGTTGACCCATAATTGATCAATTGAGTTTTTAGATAACAATTATTTTGCCCGGCACTAGGTGAAAGGTGAACTTTTCAGTACCTCCACCATTTTCAGTTGAGGTCATATTTTCCTTGCCCACTAATCTATTGGTGTATTATGATTTGAAGTTAATTTTATTATCTTTCCTATTTCCAGTGCATGGATGGATAGAGCTTGAGAGCAGATGTGTGACTACTCCCAATCCCAGGAAGCCTGCTAATGATGTTGACAAAAAGGAGGAGCAGGTGAGAGTGGAGAGGAAGGAGAAAGATAACAGGGAAAATCAGGAAACCTCACGAAACAAGGACACAACAGATTCAGAACTTCCAAACCCAACAGCCTGCATAGATTCCAGAGAGGTACCACTTGAGTGGCAGCCTAAAATACCAGGGTGATGAGGCCTGGAGCTGTTAAAGCCTCAGTCTACCACCCTTCCTGTGGAAGTCTACTGTGTAGTAAAGATCTTTTGGGCAGTTATGAGCTACAGGAAGTTAGCAACTCACGTGGTTGCAAAGCCTTCTTGCCTTTACACCCCTACGTCTTACAATGTCATCACAAGAATCCATGGTTAGCTGTTTGTGCTCCATGTAAACCACAAGACTGTGATATAAATTGAGATTATATTCAGGGAGACTCACTCCCACCTGGATTAATTTCTTTCAGTTAATGGTTGTTTTGTAATTATCCATTATGACTCTAATATGTAGGATTTTCAATACTATAAACCTTGATAGGCTTCCCAGTAATGAATTTGAGGATTTTGAGATTTAGTGTTGTCAGGATGCACTGGAGCTTCTAGATTTGGCACAAAGATTTGTTTTAAAGCACCGCCATAAAAAGATTGTTTTTCAGAGCTTCCCTCTTCTGACTAGAAGCAGTAACTTCTGGGATTGAGCTCCCATGTATGGCTTCTTTTAGGCAGCTTCACTTCTGCAAGGGCATTTCTATTGCCAAGAAGAAGCAAACCACTGGCACCTGTGACAAAACGTTTCTGTAAAATGTTCTCTTCTACTTTGGGTTCTCTTTGAAGCTGCATGGGTCTTTCCTAGGGAGTCCTGTTGTACTCCCAGAGAGGCCTTTTTTCCTCCCTCCCACTCTTCTGTGAAGTCAGACATATCAACCTCCCTGTCACTATGCTGGCCATAGTGTGCATTCCTCACACACATAAATAAAGTGTGTCCTTTCTCCTGTTAGTCTATTGGCACCACTGACCCCAAGTCCCCAGAAAGCAAGTTTTTCCTCTCAACATAATCCCCACATAAAGGCTGCTATGGAATGTTTTTTATTTCTACAGTGTTAATATTGAATTACAGTTATGAATTCTCAGACCTGAAAAATAAATGTCCAAACATCCAAAACAGAACAGTGAAATAAGCAGGAAATTTCCTCCAAATTGCATTAATGTGATCTCATAGTTGTATGCATGGCTTACTTTCTTATAGAGAGCTCACATGACTAAAAGTGGACTGAATGTATGTGGATTCTCTAGGTTTGGGGTCCAGTCTTTTATTTTTAGACCAGTGCTTCAATATTATGGTAGATGAATATAGATGGATATGCTGTTCCATTGATAACACTTTCTTGCTACATTTTACTTATTTTCAAGAGATGTCAGGTAACATTATGATTAAGAACAATTTCCATGAGAGCAGCAGCCTCAGTTTCTTTTTTAAATGCAACAACATGGATGAATTTTAAATGGATGTTGCTAAGTGAAGAGGCACACATCAAAAGGGGCTTGACTTTATTGTATTAATCCATTCATATGATTCTGGAAAAGGCAAAATTTTAAGGGTGAAAAACAGATTAATGATTTCTAGGCAAAGAAGTATTTGGGGACAGAAGTAGTTGAGTACAAAAGGGATACCAGGGGGACTTTTAGAGTGAAGGAATGATTATGTATGGTACATGATGCTATATATTTCTCAAAACTCTGGAACTATATCATAAAGAGGAAAAATTAATGTATGTCAACTAAACATGCACACATATATACATCACCTAAGATGTTGGATCCCAAGATGGAATACAGCCTGCGACTAATGAATCTAATAGCAGTCTCAATTTCTCTATGGTAAATGTTTCTGAATTTTATTTAAAATGACTTCTTTTAATTTGTAAACCTTTCTCCACATGGAGCATCAAACCATATATTAGAGGCCATACTCCCCCAACACCTTACACTCTTGAAAACACCATTTACCTCCCAAATACCTCTACTATTCTCCATCAAACACAGTGCAAAGAGGGCTGGGACTGTGGCTCAGTAGTAGAGCACTTGCTTAGCATGTGAAGACACTGGGTTCCATCCTCAGCACCCCATAAAAATAAATACATAAAATAAAGATATTGTGTTCATCTGTAACTAAATTAAAAAAACATGAAAAAATTTTAAAAAGAACAGTGCAAAGATGTCAAAATCACTTTAATCTGTCATGGGACTATAGGCACTGGTTAGTGTTAGACTTTACTTAACCAACTTGATACCACTATGGGGTTATTCCTGGTTTAGAGAACACAGCTATCAAATTTGATGGGGCTAGTACTATCAGAAGTGTACATTATTGGATCAAGCACTGTCAGCTAACATTGAGGAAACTAACCTGATCACACAGTACTACCAAATACAGGATTGATTTGTATTCAAATTATGACTATGAGTCCTCAAGGACAGGATAAGTTCTTGATTATAACATCCTGCTTAATAAAGGAATGTGGGTAAGGTGTAGATAAGATTTTATTTAAATATTTTAGGGCTGGGGCTATAGCTCAGTGGCAGAGCGCCTGCCTTGCATGTGTGAGGCACTGGATTCGATCCTCAGCACCACATAAAAATACATAAAATAAAGGCATGCTGTCTACCTACAACTACAATTTTTTTAAAAAAATTTAAAGAATTTCAGAATGCATACAGAATTATTGTCCTTAACACAGAAACTTGGTCACTGGAGTAAAATTATTATTATATGTGCTAAGTACTGCATTATTAAGTTTCCTATTTTGTTAGGTTATTTTAATTCTACAGTTGGCTGCTCAATAAATGGAGCATCTAAAGTTTTTGTTTTTGTTTTTGTTTTTGTGTGTGTGTGTGTGTGTGTGTGTTTTTCTGTACCTCTGGACCTCACTGGCTTTTATCAAGTTGCTGGTGATGAATAAACACACATGAAAGTGCATGAAAATAAACACGGCAGTAAGTCTTTTTAAGGGATTTGAAAGGTCTCACACTATTTGATAAACTTAGGATTTTAAAGACTTCTGTTATGTGCTAAGTTCATACAATGAGGTACTACATAAATGGTTTTTTACCAAGTTTCATGATGTTATTACATTTTTTCAGGAATAAACTCATAAACTAATATCTAATCTATTTAAAATTCTTTCCCTCTGCTTACGGTAGTTGACATGTAATTTTTATTCCTGAGGTGGTCAAAGAACACTTTTCCGGGCAGTATTAAAAAAACCCTGAAAACTGAAATATTTGATCCGTTACCCCAAATAACCCAAATTTAAGACAGAGTGTGATTATTCAAAATATATTCGTGTCCAGGTTACAACTTCTTTAACTGTATTTAGATATTCATTACCTTATGAACCTATGTAACATATCTAAAATATTAGTAAGCAAAAACCCAATACTTTTTTTAAAAGGAAATTGGCCTAGTTTTTCCCTGATGGGCACTATGGTGAAATAAGGATGCAAACCTTTATCTATAGGGGTCAAAGTAGAATTTTATGTAAAAGATTATGGAAACCAAACAAAACAGATATACCCTCAGCTATCATTAATAGTGTTCCAAAAAGGATAAGTTTGCAGCATCAGAGAGCCAAGAGCAACATGGAGCTTTTCCATTAAAGTCAAGGAGATGAGATAGTGATCTCTCCTCCTGGGTCAGGAGAACACCTCTCTAAAAGATGAGGCAGGAAGTTCCTTTTCTTCTGGGCTTTGGTAGCTGAAGGAAAGCATTTCCCCCTGGTTGGAGGACAAATATTTAAAGAAACATTTTTGAGCCTACCCCCCGAATTTTATTCACTGCATCATTGTTATGAGGACATATTTACTACTTTGTGACTGCAAATTTCAAGACAGCTTCTTTTATATTTTCACTTGATCAAGTTCACAAACCTACTGAGCACATAGTAGTCCAAGAAGAAAGGTAGCAACCGAAGGAATCTGTGAGGGACTTTGTCAGAAGGCCTATGTACTTTCAAGTGAGCTTGTCTTTGAACATAAAACAGGAGAAAGTCCTGAAGATCCCATCATGTATATTTTTGTTATGCAGCTCTCATGGCCATCATCAGCATTTAGGTTCAAAGTAGAACAATCTATACATTAATGAGAAACATGACCAAAGAAATGCATTTCAATCCTGAGGATCAGAAGGTGAACCAGTATAGAATGAGTAGGAATCTCAGTATCTAAGAAATCAGAAAGTATCCTTCCCAGATCCTTGGGGTTTTGTTGCTGAAGGATTATATAACAATTCAGGACCTGAGGGATTTTAACCCTCTTGAGGGTTAAAATGTTCACCATGAATAGAAATGTGGGATCATATTTCATGAGTGCAAGTCTTCTACTACTGCAAATGTTGACTGAGTCAAATGGTATTAGAAGACACAACTTTCTTGATATTAGTTATTTTCAAAGGTGATTATTATGGAACAAAATAAAGTATGTAAATTATTCTAACAACTAGAATTTTAAAAAGGCTGACAATAAATTTCTTATAATTTGTACTTAGTAAAGAACAACTGTCTTACTGTTTCTGGGAGAAAAAAAATAAGTATTTATATTTATTAATTAAAATGACTTCTTCCTGATGCTGAGTTAAAATTCCATCACAAAAATGAACAAAATACTCACATCCTTTTTAAATAATATTTTTAGTTGTAGATGAACACAATACCCTTATTTAATTTATTTATTTTTATGTGGTGCTGAGGATGGAACCCAGTGCCTTGCATGTGCCAGGCGAGTGCTCTACTGCTGAGCCACAACCCCAGCCCCTCACTCCCTTAAAAAAAATTTGTAGTTGTAGATGAACAGAATGCCTTTATTTTATTTGTTTATTTTTATGTGGTGCCAAGGATCAAACCCAGTGCCTCACACATGCTAAGCAAGTGCTCTGCCACTGAGCTACAGCCCCAGCCCTCACTCCCTTTTTTGAAATCTAAAATAGTGGCTATAGCACAAGTGTCGTGTAAGAAAACTAGTTACTGAAAAATATGGCAACCAACAGTGTATTCTAATATAAACCATGGACTTCCAATGACAATAATGTCAGTGTTAACCTCATGGATTTTAACAACTGTGTCACTCTGGTGCATAATGTTGATGGTAAGGTTCTACAAGTATGGGACAGGAAGTATATGGGAATCTTTGTACATTCCAAGTCATTTAGTATGAACCTGAAACTATTCAGAAAAAAAATCTCATGTACACACACACACATTCTTATACACATCCCTCTAGTAATTTTTGATGGCCAAAAAATTCTTCCCTTTAGAATATCAACCAATGCTACTTTAAGTATGCCTTTACTCATTGTGATAGTAAGGAGATGAACTAAATATCAACTATTATATTACATCCTGATACTTGCCTTTCTATTCTCAAATAAAATTAGATAGCTCTGTATGAATGCCAGAAATATCACAAGGACCTTTGTAATACCTACTTTCCATCTATACTTAATGAAAAAATGTCTCAAAGAATCTTAGAAATTTGAAGTAGTGCTTAAGATTTATTTAGGGGCCCATGCTTTGACTTCAGAGGAAATTCCTTTATAAAAATGTAAAACATGAGAATTACATTCTCCTCATAATGTCAAATATTGTATCATGGTAGGGGACACACTTATTCCTATAAAAGTCATTGCAAGTTGGAAGAGTCTATATGGAATTTTTTTTTTTTTTTAATGTGGAGGGGGCACAATAGTGCCTGCCTGTAATTCTAGTGACTGCAGTGGCTGAGACAGCAGAATCACAATGTTCAAGGCCAGCCCCATCAACTTAACAAAAAGCTCTAAGGGGTGGGGATGTAGCTCAGTGGTAAATAACCCCTGGGTTAAATCTCCAGATACCGGCCCCAAATAAATAAAAACTTGGAAAGAAAGAGGGTATATCAGGGAAAACGAAAATAGAAAGCACATGGAAAAATGAGAGAAAGTCACTCCTCTCCTCTCAGTGGGCATAATTTTTTATTTTTGGTACAGGGAATTGAAACCAGGGGCAGTCTACCACTGTACTACATTCCCAGTCATTTTTATTTGGAGAGCCAGCCTCCCTAAGTTGCCTAGGGTCTTGCCAGTTACTGAGGCTGGCCTCAAACTTGTAATCCTCTCATCTAAGCCTCACAAGTCATTGAGATTACAGGCATGTGCTAGCATGCCCCATCCAATGAGAGTCATTTTGTTTTGAATGATTAATGAAAGCAACTTCAGTTACTCAACAAAAGAATAAATCTGACTTATTCACATTTTTCTTTTGTACCAGGAATTGAACCCAAGGGCACTTAACCACTGAGCCACATACACAGCCTTTTTTATAGTTTATTTTGAGACAGACCCTTGGTAACTTGTTTAGGGCCTTGCTAAATTCCTTAAGCTAACTTTATACTTGTGATCCTCCTGCCTCAGCCTCCCAAGCACTGGGATTACAGGTTATTCATGTTTTTAAAATAAAATATTTCCAAATGAAATTTTTATGTTGCTAAATGTAAAAAGTGAATGAGAAAAGGACAGCTATGAGAATTAATGATTCAAGTGTTTAAATGCATGTACATTTAAACTTCCACATGCTTGTTGAGTATTAAACTTCAGAAACAGAGCACTTTAGATCACTTTAAAAGAGATGGTTAAACCCCAAATAATTAAGAATAACTACATGTTAATAAAATACTTTCAATCAATTGTAAGACAAGTGGGATTTGAGGGTAGAGCAAAACCAAGTAAATGAAATTGGGATATCTTTGTGGAAATGCTACAACCATAAGCACAAAGTTCAGCACTGACGTTTTTGTATCTTGTTCAGTTGACAGAATCATTTTTAGCAGTTTAATTCTTTCAAGAACACAGATGTAGTGTGTTTAATAATTTTATAAGACCATCGAGTTGATTTTCTTTTGAAATCATATTTGCATTGGAATTGGCTTTGTAAGCTAATGAATCAATACAAAGGGGTACACAGGTAAAATAGACTTTGTCTTTTTTTCCTCAAGGAATAAATAATGTAAATGTCCATGTTTTGGGACTGATATCGATTCACTGAGGCCAAATATTAAAGTGAATAATCTTTATTAAAATGTACTTGCAAGCATTAGAGAAGAAGTCACCATTACTGCCAAAGGGCTAGAAGTTTGATATGTACAACTTTGTAATTGCTGCTACTTACAAAACCGTTTAGGGTTCAATTGATAGTTAACAGAGTGAGCATCTTGTGTTTAACAAAATGACAAACATGTACTGCATTATATTAGAATGTCTATTGTTGTAACTAATGTTATATTTAACTTAGGTAACTTAGGTTTGAGTTTTTTAACTGTAGGTAACGTAGGTTTGAGTTTTTTCTTCAGAGCCATCAGTATAACAGAGAGTGAAGAGACTTTTCAACAACTGCCACCTCTTGCTGTTGCTGTTTCAAAAAAGGAAATTTAGATAGCTGTTATACATATTTCTATATTTAAAATATTCCAAGGTTTATAGCAATTCTTGGGTTTTGATATTAAATACAAGCTACTTACAGTCTCCCTAAGAATTTTTTCCTGCAACTCAGCCATTTCTTTTTTCACTTTACTTTGTTCACCAATAACAAGACTTTCATGATACTCCTCCAGGTCTTTGATACTCTAAAACAAAAAAAGTCAACTTCAGTTAGAAGCTTCCACTTCTTATTTCATATTCCAAATGTGTAAATTAAATTTCAAAAGTAACAACTTTTGATATTCAGAGAGTTTGCTATTAATTCAAACTGAAATTATAATTAATATATGCAGATATAAATATCCCCTTAACTTTTTTTTTGCAGTGCCAAGGACTAACCCTATGGCTTCAACATGGTAGGTTTGTGCTCACACTGAGCTGCTTCACCAGCCCCAAGAAATTTTTTAAATGTCAGATCTGAGTGGAAGAATATTTATATGAGAGGAACAACAATCACGTACTTAGTTTACAAAAATGGGTTGGTGAGCAGTTGTCAACATGGAACAGACATAGAAAGAGACTGGTAGACCTGCATTATGAAATGCCACACTTCTTAACGGGGTAATGACTCATTTGTTATCACTAACAGTTCATGTAACATGATTTCCTTAGAATAAAACAGACTATCATATGACCCTTCTAAATATTTATCATTCATTCAATAGTGACATCCAGTACACTATGGAAAAAGTACTGGGTTACATGCTGTGGAAGAATTAAAAAATGACTACAATCTCTTCTGTATTCATATATATGAGCAAACATTTAAACAGAAATAATATAAAAACTTTAAAATAGGTATGGAAGAAGAATTTATTGGGGTATGAGGGTGACAAGCGAGGTTCAGTGAGATTTAGAGGGCAAAATAATAAAATGTCAATAGGTAAAGAAAAGAAGTTAAAAATACTGTAAGGGAAGAATATAAGCAAAATGAGGAAATGTAATGGTGAGTTCCTGCACATGGAAGAGGGTATCAGAATAACAGAATTAAGAAGGGGAAGCCACTGATAGTTTTAGAAGAAGGAAGCGCCATGTTTTAGGAAGATGATACTACAAAATCTTGAAGGATGGATCGAGAAGAGAGAACTCAGAAAAAGAGTACTTAATATTACAGGCAAGGAATAATGAAGTCCTGAACTAGGGCAGCAACAGCAGAAATTAAAGCAATAAAAGGTCCGCTAGCATGGGCCAGGCTCTGGGTTCAATCCCCAGCACAGGAAAAAAAAAAAAAAAAAAAAAGGTGCCACAGCAGGGGTAAGACTACAGGACCTACTGATAACTGGATGGGAAGGATAATTAAATTCAGGAGGCTAAATAATAAAGTTCCTACCATAACTATTAACATTTATCAATAACATTTAGAAGAAAACTTTTCTATTTACTTCTTCATACCAACTTGTTAATGGTTCTAAGGGAACATTAGAGCTGCATGTTCTCAACTTGCAAGCTCTTTCTAAATAAGTGCTTTGTATACAGATGACTCTGAAGTTCCTGAAAGAATTTTTAGAATAATTTAATTATTTACTGAAACACCTCAATTAGTTAAGAGTGACATTTTAATGTACATCTTAAAGGGACTATTAAAAAGAACCCCCCAAAGGATTTTTAACTCCTAAATAATATGCATCTACATGAATAAGAGGCCAATGTTATTGAGGAAAATTAGCTGATGCGCAAATATGACAGAAGAACATTCTCAATTCACAAAGGGTTAATCTTCCACCTGTTTTTTCATCCTGGTAATCGTAAGTTGGAACATAAAACCATTCTTACTCATTAATAATTCTATAAATAAATATGCCATAGAACACTTATGAACTACACTAGAAAATGAAAGAGTTATATTTGCCTACTTCCTATTTAATGAAAGCTGTCCATAAAAGACAAGTAAAAGAAAAGTAGAAATGATTTATCGACTTGCTGCTCTTCACTATATATTATCAATTTGAACATAAAAACATCATTATAGTGTTAATAAAGCATCAATGTTATGGACAAAATGTATATTTCTAGGTAAAATTCCCAATTTTACTTCTGTTTTAAATAACTCTCACAACTATTAATGGTTTCTAAAATTAAAAGTTCATGTAAAAAGTATGGTAATTCTAGAAAAATAAATTTGAGATAGAGTATGATTAACAATTTTTAAATACATAATCAAACTGCTTCACCATAAATTCAGAAAGAACCAATCAGTCTTGTAATTCTACATATATATTGTATTTGATGAGAATGTACTGTTTCCTCCAAGTACAACACAACAGACCTTTAGCAATTGCTCGTACAAATTTTTAATTTCTTTAACTTTCTCACGCTGAATAATTCTAGATTGAAGAAAAAGCTTTCTTTGCTCTTGAAACATATTCTAAAAAGATAAAATGAAAAGTGATAAAATTTGAATAAAATTTAACATTTTAAAAACAAATCTATAAATCTTAGTTGAAAGAAATACACTTTAAATTAATAACTGTTAATTTGTTTTACTGTTTATATCCAATTTTAAATAATTGCATTTCAACTCCAATAAACCCAAACAAAATAATAAAATCATCTTTTGTATCACTCATTGAATAGGACATTTTTTTACCAATATTCAAATAAATGTATTTAATTATTGATTTCAAATTCAACAGATGACACTTCTAATAATCTGTTTACCACAGGCAGACAAAATCTAAAGTCCTACCTAGCAGAAATTAAGAAGGGAATATTTCTTCTTATCCAATATTCAAAAATAATACTAATTCCTGCTCATTTCAATATACACAGGGCTGGAACTTCCAGTGATGCAAGCCTCTCTATTCCTTGACCCACTTTCCAACAATAATTTCATACTGTTCCCTACTTGCCACTCCCAGAGTCAAACTCTAGATTTTTCATGCTCAATAACTGCAGAATCTACATAATACAAACAACAGCAAAGATATATAGGAAACTTATGTTAAAATACTGTTTCGAAGCATTTTAAACTAACTCATCAAAAAAGAACTCATTTACTATTCAAAACAACTTCGTGAGGTAGATACTCTTAGTGTGTCCTCTTTCACTAAAAAGAAAACAGAGCACAGATATAAATAATTTGCTGGTGGTTTCACAGTGAGCAGCTACCTGAAATACTTTTGGATCCCAAACAGTATGATTCCAGAGTCCAGGCTCCTGACCACTGTACTGCACCATATCTCCATTTTTACAACGTTCAGCCACTACTTCCCTACCTTTGTAAGTCACTCTCTTCAATACTGTGGCTCAATAGTCTTAAAAGACCTAAATTCCCTCGAATGGAGCACTTTTCATTGTCTAATATGCTGTCCCCATGTCCTCACTTTTCTCAGTCCCAGATGACATTCCATAGTCAGTCATCAGACACCCATCATTGCCTATACACTGTGACCCCTTCTCCCTTCATTAATGTACTTGGATAAACCCAAACCTCTCAAATCCAACTCTCTACACGTTCTGCCAAGCCAAGCTGCCTGCTCCCGCTGTAAAGTCATGATCACTATGTTATGAACTTAAGTTGAACCCTATCGCCTCTTGGCATTTCTATTTCCCTTGTCTGTCCACAGAACCACTCTCAAGAAACAATTCCCTGCCTTCTCTTTTGTCCTAAAAGCAGCATCTGCTCCCCATCCTTAGTCCCAGATGATGACCTCACCACTTCTCTGAAGAAACACAAGCAATCCTAACAGGAAGTCCTGTCTCCCATCACCACATCTTCCACCCACCTTTGCCCAGCTAGCCTTAAGTCCTCTACCTTCTCTCCTGAATTTTTGCATGAACTGTTGCTACTTGAGATTTTGATATAATAGATTAATCATAAAGCTAAGCCTGATACCAACAGCTAGTTTTTCTTCTTGCTCCTCAGCTTTCTGTACTTCTATGTCCCACTGTTGAAACAAAGGCAGAAATTGCTGAGAATATTTATAATGAAGATTCTGCCTGTAAAACATAATAATGAACATGGTCATACTGCATAAAGTATGAAAAATATATTCAAAACAAAAGTGATTGACATAATTTCACATAATTTATACCATGAAAGGAAAATAAAAGTAGCTAAAATCTTCTCATGAGAAAGAGAAAAGCAAAATGATTTACTCTCATTATAAAAATATTTATTCCTAAGTGACTACTAGAGAAGCTAGTTCATCTGCTTAACAGCTTGAAAACTGAGGACTGCAGTATAAATTTTCCACAAATACTTAATTGATATAAAAGCAGTTTAATTTTCAATTCCTCTTACTAAATAACATAGATTCTGGCATTAGAAGTTAGATTTAATGTGGATAACATATCCATTCACTGTGTAACACTTCCAGACAGGAATATTTCTCTTAACTATTTCTCCTTATTGCCACAATTAATTTTGCAAAAAGAGCAGAGAATGAAATTCAGCTAAAAACATAAATTATTTGCAATATGAATTACCTTTTCTATATAACTGAATACTGTTAACACTCACAGGATTGATGATTGGACATTTGTCTTATATTCAGTTAACATATTATAATAAATTTATATAAATCAACTTTATAGGGAAAATACTATTATCTCAAAGGCAAAAGAGGTAATCTTATTGTCTTCTAGGTAATATACTTCAGTACTGTGAAACTAAGGTTCGAAAATTATCTGTTTAGAGAAAATCAAGCAAAATATTTTGTCATATCAGGGATTGAACCCAGAGGCCCTCTACCACTGAGCCACACCCCCGCCCTTTTTATTTTAAGACAGAGTCTTAATAAATTTCTCAGGCTGGCCTTGAAGTTTCAATCCTTCTGCCTCAGTCTCCCAATTTGCTGGGATTATAGGTGTGCGCCACCACACCCAGCTACAAAACACATTTTTAACTGGAGATTCTAATAAATGCATGGTGATAATTGGAGTGCAAAGATTTATGCATGAATAGTTATATGTATACACACACACACACACACACACACACATATATGTATGCATATATGTATACACACACACACATACCAGTATTGTAATTCCAAAAACAAAACAAAACTTTACCTTTGCTCTTGTTGTATTTTGCGAATATGCTCAATATTTTCATTAATAATTTTGAGAGAAGCATCTGTATTCATTTCAAACCGTTTTCTTCTAGCAAGAAGAGCTTGTGTGATGTCAGCTATATATAAAATAAATTTTCATTAAGTGGCTATTGAAAATTACTTTGCTCCCATATATTTGTACCCATATGGGAAATGTTGATTCAGCAATATTGGAAAGACATTTAAAATTTATAAAACAGTCATCATTTAAAAGCAAGATTTGCTCACTTATATTCTATGAACATATTTAGGTAATAGTAATACACTTCTCATTTATCAAACTGCAGGTCACCTTTTAAATTAGATAAAAATTCTAATAGTCAAAATAATTTATATTTTTAAAAATGTATACAAAGAAGCATAAAAAATAATTTAATTTCCTCTTGAGAAGCAGTTAATGAGTCAAATTTTATAATTTATTAAATGTCCTCTAATTCAAAGGACACTCCTAGGATGGAATATTGTTAGAGTTCATTTCATAAAATACACAAAAGTACTTTACTTAAAAAGTCTGTCAAAGAGCGAGAAATAAATATACTATAATAAAAATATTTATAAATCATGCAGTGGGTGATGCTTTTAACTATATTTTACTAAGAGACAGTGTTCATGGTTATAAGAATTCCAGGTTTACATAAGTAAATGAATATACATAAGAGCACTTTTTAAATATTTTCATGGATGTTGTAAAAGATGTTTATTTGTAACTGCAGTGTTTCTCATAAAATATTACAACTAGAAAGTAATACAATACTAAGGATATGACTTTACATCAAGACCTACTACCAATAGCTATTTATCAATACTCATGGTGTCCATCTATAACAAATAATTAATTGCACACCTCACAATACAAGCACTTTCAGCACCAAATAAACCAAAGCTTTCAAAACATAATCCTTTGTATGAATTATCTCTATAGCAGAGCCAAAAGTTGATAAATACGCTGTTAACATTATAGACTTTACAGTATATAGAAATAAAAGAAATTTATTCAGTTTGTTTGTTTGCTTGTTTATTTATGGTACTGGGGATTGCCCAGGGGTGTTTTACTACTGAGTTACATCCCCAGTCCTTTTTTTAAATCTTATTTTGAAACTGGATCTCACTAAGTTGATGAGGCTGGACTTGAACTTGCCATCTTCCTACCTTGGCTACCTGAGTTGCTGGGATCATAAACCTGTGCCAATACATCTAAAACAGTGTGGCTGACAAATAACAAGCAAATGGAAAATTTGTGAGTTTTTGGATACAATCATACATTTTCTCACTAGGTATAAAAGTAGTCTTCAATTTTCTGCTGGGCGTGGTAGCATATACCTGTATTCCTAGAGGCTCAGGAGGCTGAGACAGGAAGATTGCAAGTTCAAAGCCAGTCTCAGTAACTTAGTGAGGCCCTAAGCAACTCAGTGAGACTCTGTCTTTAAATAAAATACAAAAAAGGCTTGGGAATGTGACTCAGTGGTTAAGCGCCCCTGAGTTCAATACCTGGTACCAAACAAACAAACAAAAAAGTAGTCTTCAATTTTCTACTACATGATTAACTAAAGTAAAAATACTAACAGCTATTTCAGAGGAACTCTTAAAGATAAAAACTTATCTTAAAGATAAAAACTGCTCCAAAGATAAAAACTTCAGAAAGTCATAAAATTAAATTAAATACATAAAATTCTGTATATGAGAAAAAAAGACTTTAGGCAGAGTCCTGTAGGCCAGTGTTTAGTAAATCCTACACTAACAGTTGTACAGTTGAACACAATTTGTTTTAAGTAAAAATATCTTCCAAAACATACCTCCAACTTCCCGTAACATCTTTTGTACATCCTCCCTATAAAAAAATGACAGGAAATTTTTAAGTGAGGCAAAAAATTGTTACTCTGGAAGAAGACCCCTAGGCACTTAAGGTTAGCTAGGTGCTATGTGAGCAGAAGGCAGACTTTTCTGAAATCACACTATGTGGCACAGCAGGCTAAAACTGCTTTAAACACATTACCCCACGGCTTGCTCATGTCGTCCAGTGAGAGAATTATCTTCCCCACTGTCATCAAGTCCTGAACTGGTTGCTGCATAGAAAAGAGAAAGGAAAGATGTTTTTCAAGCAAGTGTGCTATTTGATCCACTCTTTGCAGAGATATCCTCTCCCTTGTGCAATTTTCCTGGCTCTTCAGGCCAAGGAAAAGATCTTGATGCAGAGAGACAGAGGTGGAATCCCTTAGGTGTAGGCCACAATAAATTAGGTCAGGGCCTGGAGCCATTGGAAGGAGGCATCTGTACCAGGGCCAAAGTCAGGGTAAAGTATGTCCTGCATCTGGGACAAGTAGGAAGTGAGGGCTACCAGGGGTCCAGAGGAGCATGAACCAGAAATCAGAAGCCCTGAAGGTGCTACTCGGCGCTGAAAACGTGGGGCAGCCCCAACCCACGACCAGGAACTCCAGCAGCCCACGTGCTTCATGGGCCCAACAGGACAAGAGGGGGACCCTGGGAACCTGGGATGCTTAGAGCAGAACCTCCCCACTGGAGGGACCCCTGGGACAGGAGCGTTTTTCACCTGGGCACACAAAGTCATAGATGGACAGATCCTGAGGCTCCGCCTGGGCCTTGGCAGCTCTCCCCAAGCTCTTCCTTGCCGTGGGTGCCATGGCTACCACTGCCTCGCTTTGCACAGGAGCCCAGAAGCTTGAGAGGGCAGGGATGCACTAAAGAAAGCAGGAGGTGTCAGAGGAGAAGCAGGGCACAGGGCTTTGTGGCTGTAGATTGGTGTGGCCTCACGCGTGCCCTGGAGCCAGCAGGGACAGGAAGGATGGATCCAGGGTTGAGTCCCGCCCCGTCCAATACTGTCCCTGTGTATGTGTGCTGGAGTCAGACGGGATGGGAAGGATGGGGCCACGCCATGATCAAGTCCCACCCTGCCCCGTCCAGTCCCATCCCACTGCAAGAGAGCTGGAGTCCTAGGAGAAGGGAAGGATGGCACCAGGGGTCCAGTCCGATCCCACTGCAGAAGGGCTGGAACCCAAGCAGACGGAAAAAATGGAGGGGATGGGAAAATGGCGTCAGGGTCAACTCCCTCCCCGACCTGATGACGCCAGGCCAGGGTCTAGTCCCGTCCAGTCCTGTTCCCTTCCCAGTCCTGCTCCACTGCAGGAGGGCTAGAACCCCAAGGGATGGGAAGGATGGCCCCAGGGTCAAGCCCTGACCTGTCCAGTCCCAGTCTCGCTGGAACCTGAGGGGACATGGGAAGGATGGCCCCAGGGTCGAGCCCTGCACATTCCTGTCCCTCTGGAACATTAGAAGGGAAGGATGGACCCAGGGTCCAGCCCCGCCCCGCTCCTCCAGTCCCTCCCCCCCCACCACCAAAGGAGAAGGAAAGAATGGCCCCAGGGTCAAGCCCCACCCTGCCCTGCCCCACCCTGCCAGAACTTGAGGGGTCTGGAAGAATGGCCCACAGGTGAGTCCCCCCTGGCCTGTCCACTCCAACCCGGCTGGGACAAGAAGGATGGCCCCAGGCTCAAGTCCCGCCCTGCCCCGTCCAGTCCAGTCCTGTCCTAGTCCTGCTGGAACCCTAGGGGAAGGGAAGGATGGCCCTAGGGTCTAGTCCTGCCCCACCCGGCCCCATCCTGTCCCACCCAACCTGTCCAGTCCCATCCCGCTACACGAGGGCTGGTACGAGCCCCAACTGCCCCGCGCCCCCCCAACCCTCCACCTCAGGCGCCTCTGCGGGATCTCACTGCTCGGGTCCCCAGATGACCCCGGCTGGTGGCCGCTGAGGAGGACAGACCCAAGGGCAGACGGTGGCCGCACGACTCACTAAATGACTCCTCAGTAAGTTCCATGGGAAGGGACCCCTCTGCCTGCACCAGTCTGGCACATCAAGGGAGGACACAGCCCCTCTCTGTTCTCTCCCTTGGGAAAGCCCCAGGGTCTCCTCAGGGGCCCGCGTGTCCCCTGATGAGGGCGGCCCAGCACCAGGGACAGCATGGCTGGATCCTCTGGGCCAGGGCTCTCGCCGCCATCAAGGTCCTTTCCTTCCAGACTCCTGGGCCGGCCTCAGGGGCCTCTCTCACCCCAGGCCCTTGCGACATCCGGGAAGTCACCTCACACCTTTGTCCCTACCTTCTGAGAGCCCCACACCATTGGCCCCCGCAGAACCACACGCCAATCCCACCTCCACAGGCCTGGTGGCGCCTCACCTCAGGGTCCGAGATCTTTAACCCTCACTTAGCTGGGCGACCCGCAACCATGAAGATCCTCTCAGAGCCTTGGTGTCCTCCTAGTGGCAGCAGCCAGCCTGTTGTGGGTAGATGCCTCACTTGCTGATTGGCTGAGGCAGTGCGCATGCGGGAGGCGGGGTCGCTTGGAGCCACGCCCCTGAAGCTCCGCCTCCCGCCACCGAGGAAAGGGGCGGTGCTGTCATGGGCTGGGGAACCTGGGGCCCTGTGGCGCCAAGCCTTGGCAGCACCTAGTCATGCTCCTGACCCCAAGAGGACAGGGCATCGAATGAATGACAGCGAGCCCTGCACCTCATGCGGGAAGGACAGGCCAGTGGACAGCACTGCCGTCTCCCTTACCCACCTTCTCTGCACAGGAGGCGTCTTCGCCATGACCATGGTGTCTTGGCCTCCCTTTCCCTGTTCTAGGAAGTGGGGGTATGCATGCTGGATGGAACCTGAATACTTAGGCAGCAGAGCCATCCTTCGAGCTACTTTGTGGCATCACTATTGATGCTATCGTGTTGCACATACTCTTCTGACAATTCTGCTTTTGTTCAACATTGGTTCCCCACCAGACTATTGCACTACCATATTGTGCCCTACAGCCGCTACCCTCGTGTTGCCTGTTCTGGCATGTGCCATTGTGGGTACCTCAGGGCTCTTCAGCCCCTTTCTTGTTAGTATACTGCTGGGCAGGGCTCCCGTAAAAGAGTTGTTGCTGTTATTTAAATTAAGTATTGTTTTTCTTTTTTATATTTATTTATTTATTTTTAATTATAGTTGGACACAATACCTCTATTTCATTTATTTATTTTTATGTGGTGCTGAGGATCAAACCCAGGGCCCTGCACATGCAAGGTGAGTGCTCTACTGCTGAGCCACAAACCCAGTCCCTAAGTATTGTTTTTCAGTAGGTATAGGATGTAGTTTGTAAGATGAAAATGTTCTTGATATCTACAGTACAGCACTTTCTGTAATTAATCCTGTATTGTACACTTAAAAAATGTCTCATATGGTAAATTGCCATTTAAGTTGTTGTAAGGAGACCACTAAGAAAACACTGACTGAATTTGAAACAATTGGACAGTTTATCACCTGGCCAGGGACTGATTCCTGTAGAGACTGAAGTTCTGTGGGAGAACAGCAATTTCCTGGCTTGTATCTTGGGAATTTAAGGATGAAAATCATAGCTCAGGGACTTTACTTAGGGTCATGCAAGCAGGCCAATCACAGAAGCTAAAACAGCAGTTAGTAGAGCAACTCAGACAACCACATCTTGGGTTGTTAGAAAGGTGTTAGACAACCTTATCCTGGGTTCAAGCAGGTGGTCAGCAGGGGCATGAATCTATTTCAAAGTCATATAGTTCACCAGGACCATCAAATCCTGGGTTGACTGCATTTTGTGGGGTACAAAGTACAGAAGACAATATAGACAATTTAGCAGAAAACAGCTTTCATTTTGTTTTCTCAGAAATGGGTCCTGCAGTTGTCTCTTCACAGAGCATTAACAGAAAAACTAAGGTGGAGTCTAGAACAGATGACATGCAATCCCTACGGCCATACCTGCCTGCTCCTATAGCCATAGTGACTCCTTTCTTGCTACTGCAGCAAGGAGGGAACTGTTACAAGTAATCAGGTAGTTTTACCACGGCAATTGCTTTAAACAACCAATATTAGTCTATAACCTATACCTATAACTCATATTCTTATTGACCTTATTGATTAGTCCACACCACAACAAAGTGTTATTTCTCTTCCCAATATAAAGGACAGTTGAAGTGTGATTTCTGCAGGTGATGGCTCTGCTTATTACCTTGTTTATGCTGATAGTTTTGTGATTGTATGTATGTGATCAAACTAAATATAGTTTATATTAGATATATGTTGTATATATATTTGAATATCAATTACATCTCCTTCTAGCTGTTTAATAAAATATAAGGAGGCAATACAAGACCCTGAGAGTGAAAAAATTCCACTCCTAAAATGTTTTACTGTTTTTAATAGTTGCTTTTGTTACTTTATGGAACATAATTTTCAAAAATGGCTTCACTGAGGTCTACTGACTTATACTGAACTGTACAAGATGCACCATTTGATAGTCAAAACATCACCCTAACCCAACCAAATCAGTGACAGTTCTGCCACCCACAAAGGTTTTTCCAGGCCTCCTGTATAATTCTTTTCTCAAACACTTCCTTTTACTCTAATATGCTAGCAATCACAGCTGTTTTCTTCTACAAGAGATCATAATTATAATTCTCAGCAAACCCTTGTGGCTCTGTTTCACATCTCTGACCTTGTGATCTACAGTTGAGTGCCTTCTTTATGTGTTTGATATAGTGTGGACTGCAGTGCACAGAGCCTTGGGAGCATGCCCTACATTTTAAAGAATGGATCTTGCCAACAGAGCCATGGACTTGAAACCCCATCCCTGGAAAGCCATGGGGCCCAGACCCAGAGACACTGCAGGACCAGGGACATCCAAAGGAGTATGGATAGGTCTATGATAGACCCAACTTGATTTTCTCTTAAAATTGGGAGCCATCTTGCTACAAAGCCATGAAAAGCTAATTTTGGCTTTACTATAAATTACTGAAAATTCTGAATCTGCTTGGAATGCCTGCCTGTGCCTTGAACTTACCCATGCCTGGCTCTCTGACCAGATAGCAGCCCTCTGTGAAACTTTAGTGACGCCTCATAAATCTTGGCCTTCTCTGGCCAGATAATGACCCTCTGTGAGGCTCTAATGACCTTCATAAATTCTGATGCCGGGGCCAGCAAAAATGTTATGCTCGTCAAAGTTTCGTTATCTGTAACCCCCCTTTGTGTAACTTTCTGGGCTATAAAGCTGGACTGCAAGAAAGCTGCGGGGCTATCTTGTTCCCATGGTTTTGGGTGGGAGAGGCAGCCTGGCCAGTTGAAATAATAATCTTGCTTTAATTTGATTTTAATTGGAGTCAGTGGTCTTTTCTTGCATCCTGGTTTAACACTTTGGAGGCCCCAGTGAGATGACCCTGCCAGACCAGACCACAAGAGCAGACTGCTAGAAATTCTAAAGCCAGCTTTCGCTCCAGGGCTCCAGTCTGAAGAGCTACTCTAGGGGGTGTGCACCTTGAGATGTTCCAAGGCCTCGGAGTGAGCCTTCAGTCCCCAGAGTACTGCACTGAACTGTCACACTAAAACAATTAGCAAGCACCTGGTGGAGGAGGCCTCTATAGGTAAGTTGTGCCTTTATAACATCTGTATTCGGTTAAGGGAGATCTCTTCTGAAGACAGAGAGGTGGCCTGGCGAGGCTCACATATACTCCTGTCTGGGACAGTAACGAGATATTGTTCGGTCCTCTGTTCTGTTCTGTAGGGAATTCCTCTGGAAGGATAGAGAGGTGCCGACGGGCACACACGTGCTCCTACCCTGGAGCTTTAGCAAGACGTTGCATTGCTCCTCTGTTTTTCTGTTTTGGTGCTGGGTTTCTGTTTTGTTGTGTTTTGTTCTGTGTTCTATATGGTTTTTTTGTTTGTTTGTTTCTGTGCCTTTTGTTGTGTGACTTCTGTGGTAAAAACTTAAGGATATTGGACATGAAAATAGGTAATAAGCAAGTAAGCCTGACACCTCTTTGAACTGTGTTTTAAGGAACTGCAATGAACTTTACCCCCCTTTGTTAAACAGAATGTGAGAAGCCCCTAGTTGGTTGCCTGGAGCACACCCACTGCACAGGGAAATGCCTGCTGGGGATCTGAATATCTGAATATCTCCTAGATTAACAAGTGAAACTCCTTTAAAACCCCTTGCCCCTCTAGATCAAGAGAGTCACAACCTTTGGGGCAGAGTCCCCTGTGTTTCTCCTTTGTTAGCAAAGCAATAAACCCCCCTTTTTCTTTTTCTCAAAACCCTGTCCTCTTTATTAAATTGGCATTAATTGGCTTCAAGGTCAGGAACTGAACTTCAAGGTCAGGAACTGAACTTTCAAATTTTGACACCTCAGAGGGAACTCTAAAGGAGCCCCGGGGAACTTTTCGAGAGCTGACTACTGAAATGTTAGGAGATATGGAGCATGCCTGGGGTGGAACCTAACCAGAGGAGTTAATCCTGTAAGTAAAAGGAGGGACTGAGGGACTTCCAGCAGCTGCTGAAGCCTTTTTGCTTTGGGAAACTCCCTCCTTCCTTCCCTGCACTGTAAGGATTATGCTACCTCTGTCTACTTAAAAAAAGAAAAAGAGAAAAAGAAAAAGGGGACACTAAATGCAGTAAAGTCACCACCGAGACCCTTGATTTTACATTTCAGGTTGCCCCTCTGTGAAAACATTTGGTCCACTCATGGGGACATCTGTGGTGCCTCTGGTGTAGGAATCAAATGGGAGTTAGAAACTTGGGGAGATTTTTCTCTTATCTGCTCTCTTTTAAAGGTTCCTGTCTGTCAGCCATAGTCTGGAGCTCCTTTCTGTCTATCCTGTGTCTTTGTTTCTGGCCCTTTAAGACGTGTGCAATAATGTGTTGATATTATAAATTGTTTCTTGGGAATGATCTTGGCTGAATGTGTGTCCAGAAGATGATGTTTTATTGTAACAATCTGGTATCTGAATGGGTTTTTGAAGCATTGCACAATCTTGTACTTAAAAGTTGGGTTTAGGTAATTGTTTAGTTTATGATTTCAGATAATTCATGCCAGAGAACTTAAATACTTAGGATGGAAAACTAAATAACTCTACTTCCAAGTTGGCAAGTAACTCCCAATCATTCAGTTTTTTTTTTTCACCAATTTTTGAATTTGGTAGCCTGGGAAAATGTCACTGTGTTTACCAGTGCATTAATTTGGACAAGGATAGTAAATCATAGTATGGTATCTGTTCCCCTCAGTGTGTAGGGCTTGGGGAAAGAAAGTGTTGGATTGGGGGTTGGTCTGGCTTATTAAAATGATGTTGAATAGCAACATTCTTTGCTGAGAGCCATAGCCAAGTAGGTATGATGCATGGCAGTTTTGGTTGAAAGGAGACCCCAGCAAGCCATTCAGATGATAATGATTATGTTAAGATGTGCATTCAATTGGAGATTAGACCCCTGCTGTCCACCTCTGCCTGCTACTTTGGAGCTCGGGACTCCCGGAGAGTTCCCATTGGTTGGGGAAGTGCGGTAGGAGGGAATTCCGGAGGAGGCATTTCCTTTTGGTGTAGTGTGTCCTGGGAGAAGGCCGCGTGCATGGCATTCGCGGGAGTTTTGGAAATAAAGTTTGTTCCTGCTTGAGTGGCTCATGATTTTGTGCCCAGCCAGACTGCGGCAAGTCTTAAAAATTTTTAAAGCTTAATTTTGTATATAGATGGTAGTGTGTGGTTCTCTTTAGGAACTTCAGAGCAAAGAAAGTAGCTTAATGATCCTGAAGGGATTTCTTCTGATGGTAGCTTTTATATTATCAAGTAAGATCCTATTTTCAGTTTTGTGTGAGCAAGTTTTTCTAGTGTAGAAAAAAAAAATTTTCCTTTGACAAAACAAGATGTAAAGGTATAAAATTTTGTAAGTTGTATCTTAAACTTGTATCATAATTTTCAACATCAGAACCTGAAAATTATGACTTAAGGTTAAAATGCCTTAGGCATGAGGTGTCTGCTCAGAATAGCAGTTTTCCCTGCTCCTTCCTGACCTCAGCCAGGACTTACATTGAAATGCAAATGGAAGAAACCTGCAAGCTCAGTAGGAGACTGATCTGAGGCCCAAGGAAAAAAGAGTAAAGGTGTGTTTTACCTGAACTCAAATTAGTTTAAACCAAAAAGTAAATTGTATGGTATTTACTAATTACTGGCCGTTCATTTTTTCTAGGACTCTTGATTTTTCTTAGATTCTGTATTTTTTTTTTTTTTTGAGCTCATGATTTTGATCCTACGGATCTAGGTCAATGTTTTTCTGATCAGTTCTTTGATCATTTGTGGGGTTTTTAAACATTGCAATGGAGATTACACCTGCGAAAAGCCACAAGGCTTTTACTACTGTGTTATGTGTGCACACTTGTGTTATGTGTTGTATGTCTATATGTACATATGTCTGTATATCATATATATGATATACAAATTAACAGATATAAGGAGCACTCATAAAAAATTTTAAAAAATGGATCCAAAGATCTTTAATTCACGTGATTTAAATGGTTCAATTTAAATTGGATAAACAGATAAAAATAAATGTCTTTAAATTTAAGCTGACAAGTTTTTCTAGGTGTTCAAAAAACTAATAAAACATTAATGTCTATAAAATGTCTAATATGCCTTGGTTTTAGGACTTTCCTTCAACAACAACAAAAAAATGGCTAATGCTGTTTAATACACTTGTCTAATATTTTGATAAAATAAGTAAAGTAATTGATATGGGATTACTCATTCATGAGTACTTTTGTTAGATATCTGATTGATTTACTAAGGTCTGTATAAGTTTTTTTTTACAATCAGTCATGTGTTAAAAAGAAAAAAAATTCTTAAAACATAAGTTTACCCATAACATTGTGTTTATTAAGTTTTATTTTTTTTTTCTAGAGCAAGCATCCATAAAAATTAAACAACTGGTTAAATAAGAACTGTTATTTTAGAGCATTGTACTGTCATTTCTTTAAAAGCTAAACTTGGTTAATATAAAAACATGAATGTAATTGTGATGCTATTAATGTGCTCATAGCTTCCAGGTATACAAATCTGTATGGCAGAAGCTTTAAAAAAGCATTATATCAAGCTGGTGTTCTAAAGTTTTATGGTAATTTTAAGCTTAAAAAACATATTGGGGATTTTTTTTTTACCTGTTATCAATAAGATATGTAAAGTTCTATATTACTTTTTACATTGGGGAACAATTTAAATGTATTTTTAAGTTGATGAGAGCCTAATCTATATAAAGGTTAATATTGTAAAGCACAAAGTATTTTGCTACCTTTTCACAAAAGTTAAATATTTTCAGCCTTTCTTTAATTCATGTTTTAAATGTGATATCATATGGTGTTAGCTAATATTCATGTGACCTCAAACAACTTATGTAAACTTTGTAAAATGATATTTAAAAGGTAAAGATCAGCTTTAGAACTAGAACACTTAAGATTTATAAAGAGCCCTGCCTTACCTGAGAATAGGCTCTGTGTCCCATCTTACTACATGTGAGAATGACTATGAAAGCAGTAGGCCAGATTTTAGTTCATTTAAAGTTATATTCAAAAGGTTTTTTTTTTTTTTTTTTTTTTTTTTTTTTCTGTCAGGATTACTAGGATCTCAATCAGGGGATATAATGTATAACTCAGCCAAACTTCAAGGTAGCTATTACACGAACTAAATAAGTTTTCACTATTATTAATTTTATTTTGTAGGTTTCTTATAAATGGTCTAAAGATTGCCTGTTAATGTTTTGCAGAGGTACTGATTTAAGAACACACAACCTGAGTTGATTTAAGATAATAAGTTGTCACCTACAGGATAGAGAGATAGACATGAAAGCCCTGTACTCTGGTGAGATTGATTTGCTGGGTGTTTAAGATTAAGATTTAAGGGCTAGGGATGTGGCTCAAGCGATAGCACGCTCGACTGGCATGCATGAGGCCTGGGTTCGATCCTCAGCACCACATACAAACAAAGATGTTGTGCCCACCGATAACTAAAAAATAAATACTAAAATTAAAAAAAGATTAAGATTTAAAATTAAAGTAAATCAAAAGGGCCAAGAAAACCAATATTTGGCTCTTGCCCTCTGAGTCAGTCTGAATCCAGGGAACAGGGGACTTCTCTAAAGAGCTTTGCAACTCTGGGCCACATAACCTCCCAATCAGGGAGATCAATGAGACCACTGGAGGACAGAAAGCCAGTCAGTGCATTTGCTATGAAGAGGAGGGTCATCAGAGAAGGGAGACATCCCTGATGCTTTCAAGGGAAGCCACATGGTCAAACAAGACCTGGACCCATCCTAGCGCAAATGGCACTAGCAGAACCGAGAAGCTGCTCTCAAGTTTCCCCAGGAATGACTCCCATAAAAACTCAGCTGACTGTTAACAGTAGATAGAAACAAAAGTCAGTTTGACTGCTTCATCTTAAACACTTAGCAAAGACAGTTAAAACCAAAACACAGCCATCCCTGGACATTTTAAATAATAATAATAATAATCATTATTATTATTATTTAAGATATACACCTTATGTTAGCCTCCCAAAATAAGTAAGACTGGAGGCTACAAAGAAGGATTCTCAGACAGAAATGCCTGGTAACTATAAAAAGAGACTATCAAGAGGAGCTGCCAGAGGCAGAGGTTTTTAGTTTAAGTTCTACAGATATTTCTAACCTACACAGGTAGGCTTGGTGTTTGCTACTATGATTATCCTGCCCTGAGCAACAAAATTAAGGGTTTCTCTATTAGCCACAGAGGTCATACTAGTAAAAGGATTTTATAAGATCAGATGATATTAAATTATTAAACTATATCTTATGGAAAAGGACATCTGTAACACTAAAAGTTTAATGTTGTGTTTACATTCCTCATAACTTTAAAAATGTTAAAGATTTACATTTCTATATAAAGACCTTGTCCACTCTGGCCTTATTATGGAGACAGCTTCTCCTGGTAAATATATATATATATGCTAACTTCTCAGCCCTCACACCTCCTGGTGAGAGGACTTCTACTATACAGCGACATGTTCCAGCTGCTGCAACATTTATTTAGTACTCATGGTTTTTGTTTCTCTCATAGAAGAACCCATCCCCAGATGACTTTACAACCTGTTCTTCCCCAACCAGACTTCAAACCAAAGTGAATTCTAAAAGGAAACTCACATCCCTCACACCGTGCCCCCTCACGTCACCCCGCTCTCAGCTCAGAAGAAGCCAAAATGAGTGACGCCCCTCTTCTTACAACAATGGAGCCAAAATAAATAGACTGTCAATATAAATAATTAATTAAGTCAGGTCAAATCAGGGAGACCGGTTATGGGTGAGTTCAAAAAAGTTGGAGACTGTTACCTGAGGGATTAAAATTTCCCTACCCTATCAAAGATTTGAAAGGGACACATAAGAAAAGGGGGGAATGATAGACCCAACCTAATTTTCTCTTAAAACTGGGAGCATCTCACCACAAAGTCATGAAAAGCTAATTTTGGCTTTTCTATAAATTACTGCAAATTCTGAACCTGCTTGGAATGCCTGCTTGTGCCTTGAACTTACCCATGCCTGGCTCTCTGTCCAGATAGCAGCCCTCTCTGAAACTGTAGTGATGCCTCATAAATACTGCCCTTCCCTGGCCAGATAACAACCCTCTGTGAGGCTCTAATGACCTTCATAAATTCTGATGTCAGGCCAGCAAAAATGTTATGCTCGTCATAGTTTTGTTATCTGTAACCCCCCTTTGTGTAACTTTCTGGGCTATAAAGCTGGGCTGTGAGAAAGCTGTGGGGCTGTCTTGTTCCCACCATTTTTGTGGGGAGAGGCAGCCTGGCCAGTCGAAATAATAAGCTTGCTTTAATTTGATTTTAATTGGAGTCAGTGGTCTTTTCTTGCATTCTGGACTAACAGTCTACAAGGAAGCCCTAGTAACTGTGGGGACCAAACTGCCTCATCGGAGTCCGTACAGTGGGACCTCATCCTCACCAAGACTGAGAGGTACAGCACTGAATGAAGAAGGATTTTTCTTGACCCTTGAATTCTAATGGCATTTACCCCATTAGATTTTTGACTGGGTTCATATCTATCACTCCTTCTTTCTTTCACTATTCTCCCTTTTAGAATGTGAATGTGTATCCTGGTGAGACAATAAGAAAGGCCTGATTTCTCATTCATGTCTCTCATCTTTTTTTCCACATAAATATTTACATTTATTTCACATATGCAGTTTACACACTCATTACTGAACAAAACTGGAATGGAAACAAATGTACAAATACCATTAATAAGCATCATCAAATAAAATAACTGGCACTAGTGTTATATCATGTTTTTCATCTTTAATGAGAAACAGTAAAGTCTTATTTATGCCACTTGTTTTCTTTAAAGCTTGTAATATGACTTTCCTACAGATGCTGCATGCACAGGATTACCAGCTCTGACATTCCTAGGGTGGCAATATTGAGCACCTCTGCCATCTTTTGTGAACCCAGTGGAAACAGACTCAAGACACGTGAGTGGATCACCATAGGGAGCATAGTGCCTGGTGCTGAGTACAAAGAGCAGATGAGATGTGCACAGAAATACTAAGCCATGTGCAGCAGCCCTCATCAACTTAGTGAGATCCAGTTTCAAAATAAGATTTAAAAAAAGGACTGGGGATGTAACTCAGTAGTAAAACACCCCTGGGCAATCCCCAGTACCATAAATAAACAAGCAAACAAACAAACTGAATAAATTTCTTTTATTTCTATATACTGTAAAGTCTATAATGTTAACAGCGTATTTATCAACTTTTGGCTCTGCTATAGAGATAATTCATACAAAGGATTATGTTTTGAAAGCTTTGGTTTATTTGGTGCTGAAAGTGCTTGTATTGTGAGGTGTGCAATTAATTATTTGTTATAGATGGACACCATGAGTATTGATAAATAGCTATTGGTAGTAGGTCTTGATGTAAAGTCATATCCTTAGTATTGTATTACTTTCTAGTTGTAATATTTTATGAGAAACACTGCAGTTACAAATAAACATCTTTTACAACATCCATGAAAATATTTAAAAAGTGCTCTTATGTATATTCATTTACTTATGTAAACCTGGAATTCTTATAACCATGAACACTGTCTCTTAGTAAAATATAGTTAAAAGCATCACCCACTGCATGATTTATAAATATTTTTATTATAGTATATTTATTTCTCGCTCTTTGACAGACTTTTTAAGTAAAGTACTTTTGTGTATTTTATGAAATGAACTCTAACAATATTCCATCCTAGGAGTGTCCTTTGAATTAGAGGACATTTAATAAATTATAAAATTTGACTCATTAACTGCTTCTCAAGAGGAAATTAAATTATTTTTTATGCTTCTTTGTATACATTTTTAAAAATATAAATTATTTTGACTATTAGAATTTTTATCTAATTTAAAAGGTGACCTGCAGTTTGATAAATGAGAAGTGTATTACTATTACCTAAATATGTTCATAGAATATAAGTGAGCAAATCTTGCTTTTAAATGATGACTGTTTTATAAATTTTAAATGTCTTTCCAATATTGCTGAATCAACATTTCCCATATGGGTACAAATATATGGGAGCAAAGTAATTTTCAATAGCCACTTAATGAAAATTTATTTTATATATAGCTGACATCACACAAGCTCTTCTTGCTAGAAGAAAACGGTTTGAAATGAATACAGATGCTTCTCTCAAAATTATTAATGAAAATATTGAGCATATTCGCAAAATACAACAAGAGCAAAGGTAAAGTTTTGTTTTGTTTTTGGAATTACAATACTGGTATGTGTGTGTGTGTATACATATATGCATACATATATGTGTGTGTGTGTGTGTGTGTGTGTGTATACATATAACTATTCATGCATAAATCTTTGCACTCCAATTATCACCATGCATTTATTAGAATCTCCAGTTAAAAATGTGTTTTGTAGCTGGGTGTGGTGGCGCACACCTATAATCCCAGCAAATTGGGAGACTGAGGCAGAAGGATTGAAACTTCAAGGCCAGCCTGAGAAATTTATTAAGACTCTGTCTTAAAATAAAAAGGGCGGGGGTGTGGCTCAGTGGTAGAGGGCCTCTGGGTTCAATCCCTGATATGACAAAATATTTTGCTTGATTTTCTCTAAACAGATAATTTTCGAACCTTAGTTTCACAGTACTGAAGTATATTACCTAGAAGACAATAAGATTACCTCTTTTGCCTTTGAGATAATAGTATTTTCCCTATAAAGTTGATTTATATAAATTTATTATAATATGTTAACTGAATATAAGACAAATGTCCAATCATCAATCCTGTGAGTGTTAACAGTATTCAGTTATATAGAAAAGGTAATTCATATTGCAAATAATTTATGTTTTTAGCTGAATTTCATTCTCTGCTCTTTTTGCAAAATTAATTGTGGCAATAAGGAGAAATAGTTAAGAGAAATATTCCTGTCTGGAAGTGTTACACAGTGAATGGATATGTTATCCACATTAAATCTAACTTCTAATGCCAGAATCTATGTTATTTAGTAAGAGGAATTGAAAATTAAACTGCTTTTATATCAATTAAGTATTTGTGGAAAATTTATACTGCAGTCCTCAGTTTTCAAGCTGTTAAGCAGATGAACTAGCTTCTCTAGTAGTCACTTAGGAATAAATATTTTTATAATGAGAGTAAATCATTTTGCTTTTCTCTTTCTCATGAGAAGATTTTAGCTACTTTTATTTTCCTTTCATGGTATAAATTATGTGAAATTATGTCAATCACTTTTGTTTTGAATATATTTTTCATACTTTATGCAGTATGACCATGTTCATTATTATGTTTTACAGGCAGAATCTTCATTATAAATATTCTCAGCAATTTCTGCCTTTGTTTCAACAGTGGGACATAGAAGTACAGAAAGCTGAGGAGCAAGAAGAAAAACTAGCTGTTGGTATCAGGCTTAGCTTTATGATTAATCTATTATATCAAAATCTCAAGTAGCAACAGTTCATGCAAAAATTCAGGAGAGAAGGTAGAGGACTTAAGGCTAGCTGGGCAAAGGTGGGTGGAAGATGTGGTGATGGGAGACAGGACTTCCTGTTAGGATTGCTTGTGTTTCTTCAGAGAAGTGGTGAGGTCATCATCTGGGACTAAGGATGGGGAGCAGATGCTGCTTTTAGGACAAAAGAGAAGGCAGGGAATTGTTTCTTGAGAGTGGTTCTGTGGACAGACAAGGGAAATAGAAATGCCAAGAGGCGATAGGGTTCAACTTAAGTTCATAACATAGTGATCATGACTTTACAGCGGGAGCAGGCAGCTTGGCTTGGCAGAACGTGTAGAGAGTTGGATTTGAGAGGTTTGGGTTTATCCAAGTACATTAATGAAGGGAGAAGGGGTCACAGTGTATAGGCAATGATGGGTGTCTGATGACTGACTATGGAATGTCATCTGGGACTGAGAAAAGTGAGGACATGGGGACAGCATATTAGACAATGAAAAGTGCTCCATTCGAGGGAATTTAGGTCTTTTAAGACTATTGAGCCACAGTATTGAAGAGAGTGACTTACAAAGGTAGGGAAGTAGTGGCTGAACGTTGTAAAAATGGAGATATGGTGCAGTACAGTGGTCAGGAGCCTGGACTCTGGAATCATACTGTTTGGGATCCAAAAGTATTTCAGGTAGCTGCTCACTGTGAAACCACCAGCAAATTATTTATATCTGTGCTCTGTTTTCTTTTTAGTGAAAGAGGACACACTAAGAGTATCTACCTCACGAAGTTGTTTTGAATAGTAAATGAGTTCTTTTTTGATGAGTTAGTTTAAAATGCTTCGAAACAGTATTTTAACATAAGTTTCCTATATATCTTTGCTGTTGTTTGTATTATGTAGATTCTGCAGTTATTGAGCATGAAAAATCTAGAGTTTGACTCTGGGAGTGGCAAGTAGGGAACAGTATGAAATTATTGTTGGAAAGTGGGTCAAGGAATAGAGAGGCTTGCATCACTGGAAGTTCCAGCCCTGTGTATATTGAAATGAGCAGGAATTAGTATTATTTTTGAATATTGGATAAGAAGAAATATTCCCTTCTTAATTTCTGCTAGGTAGGACTTTAGATTTTGTCTGCCTGTGGTAAACAGATTATTAGAAGTGTCATCTGTTGAATTTGAAATCAATAATTAAATACATTTATTTGAATATTGGTAAAAAAATGTCCTATTCAATGAGTGATACAAAAGATGATTTTATTATTTTGTTTGGGTTTATTGGAGTTGAAATGCAATTATTTAAAATTGGATATAAACAGTAAAACAAATTAACAGTTATTAATTTAAAGTGTATTTCTTTCAACTAAGATTTATAGATTTGTTTTTAAAATGTTAAATTTTATTCAAATTTTATCACTTTTCATTTTATCTTTTTAGAATATGTTTCAAGAGCAAAGAAAGCTTTTTCTTCAATCTAGAATTATTCAGCGTGAGAAAGTTAAAGAAATTAAAAATTTGTACGAGCAATTGCTAAAGGTCTGTTGTGTTGTACTTGGAGGAAACAGTACATTCTCATCAAATACAATATATATGTAGAATTACAAGACTGATTGGTTCTTTCTGAATTTATGGTGAAGCAGTTTGATTATGTATTTAAAAATTGTTAATCATACTCTATCTCAAATTTATTTTTCTAGAATTACCATACTTTTTACATGAACTTTTAATTTTAGAAACCATTAATAGTTGTGAGAGTTATTTAAAACAGAAGTAAAATTGGGAATTTTACCTAGAAATATACATTTTGTCCATAACATTGATGCTTTATTAACACTATAATGATGTTTTTATGTTCAAATTGATAATATATAGTGAAGAGCAGCAAGTCGATAAATCATTTCTACTTTTCTTTTACTTGTCTTTTATGGACAGCTTTCATTAAATAGGAAGTAGGCAAATATAACTCTTTCATTTTCTAGTGTAGTTCATAAGTGTTCTATGGCATATTTATTTATAGAATTATTAATGAGTAAGAATGGTTTTATGTTCCAACTTACGATTACCAGGATGAAAAAACAGGTGGAAGATTAACCCTTTGTGAATTGAGAATGTTCTTCTGTCATATTTGCGCATCAGCTAATTTTCCTCAATAACATTGGCCTCTTATTCATGTAGATGCATATTATTTAGGAGTTAAAAATCCTTTGGGGGGTTCTTTTTAATAGTCCCTTTAAGATGTACATTAAAATGTCACTCTTAACTAATTGAGGTGTTTCAGTAAATAATTAAATTATTCTAAAAATTCTTTCAGGAACTTCAGAGTCATCTGTATACAAAGCACTTATTTAGAAAGAGCTTGCAAGTTGAGAACATGCAGCTCTAATGTTCCCTTAGAACCATTAACAAGTTGGTATGAAGAAGTAAATAGAAAAGTTTTCTTCTAAATGTTATTGATAAATGTTAATAGTTATGGTAGGAACTTTATTATTTAGCCTCCTGAATTTAATTATCCTTCCCATCCAGTTATCAGTAGGTCCTGTAGTCTTACCCCTGCTGTGGCACCTTTTTTTTTTTTTTTTTTTTTCCTGTGCTGGGGATTGAACCCAGAGCCTGGCCCATGCTAGCGGACCTTTTATTGCTTTAATTTCTGCTGTTGCTGCCCTAGTTCAGGACTTCATTATTCCTTGCCTGTAATATTAAGTACTCTTTTTCTGAGTTCTCTCTTCTCGATCCATCCTTCAAGATTTTGTAGTATCATCTTCCTAAAACATGGCGCTTCCTTCTTCTAAAACTATCAGTGGCTTCCCCTTCTTAATTCTGTTATTCTGATACCCTCTTCCATGTGCAGGAACTCACCATTACATTTCCTCATTTTGCTTATATTCTTCCCTTACAGTATTTTTAACTTCTTTTCTTTACCTATTGACATTTTATTATTTTGCCCTCTAAATCTCACTGAACCTCGCTTGTCACCCTCATACCCCAATAAATTCTTCTTCCATACCTATTTTAAAGTTTTTATATTATTTCTGTTTAAATGTTTGCTCATATATATGAATACAGAAGAGATTGTAGTCATTTTTTAATTCTTCCACAGCATGTAACCCAGTACTTTTTCCATAGTGTACTGGATGTCACTATTGAATGAATGATAAATATTTAGAAGGGTCATATGATAGTCTGTTTTATTCTAAGGAAATCATGTTACATGAACTGTTAGTGATAACAAATGAGTCATTACCCCGTTAAGAAGTGTGGCATTTCATAATGCAGGTCTACCAGTCTCTTTCTATGTCTGTTCCATGTTGACAACTGCTCACCAACCCATTTTTGTAAACTAAGTACGTGATTGTTGTTCCTCTCATATAAATATTCTTCCACTCAGATCTGACATTTAAAAAATTTCTTGGGGCTGGTGAAGCAGCTCAGTGTGAGCACAAACCTACCATGTTGAAGCCATAGGGTTAGTCCTTGGCACTGCAAAAAAAAAGTTAAGGGGATATTTATATCTGCATATATTAATTATAATTTCAGTTTGAATTAATAGCAAACTCTCTGAATATCAAAAGTTGTTACTTTTGAAATTTAATTTACACATTTGGAATATGAAATAAGAAGTGGAAGCTTCTAACTGAAGTTGACTTTTTTTGTTTTAGAGTATCAAAGACCTGGAGGAGTATCATGAAAGTCTTGTTATTGGTGAACAAAGTAAAGTGAAAAAAGAAATGGCTGAGTTGCAGGAAAAAATTCTTAGGGAGACTGTAAGTAGCTTGTATTTAATATCAAAACCCAAGAATTGCTATAAACCTTGGAATATTTTAAATATAGAAATATGTATAACAGCTATCTAAATTTCCTTTTTTGAAACAGCAACAGCAAGAGGTGGCAGTTGTTGAAAAGTCTCTTCACTCTCTGTTATACTGATGGCTCTGAAGAAAAAACTCAAACCTACGTTACCTACAGTTAAAAAACTCAAACCTAAGTTACCTAAGTTAAATATAACATTAGTTACAACAATAGACATTCTAATATAATGCAGTACATGTTTGTCATTTTGTTAAACACAAGATGCTCACTCTGTTAACTATCAATTGAACCCTAAACGGTTTTGTAAGTAGCAGCAATTACAAAGTTGTACATATCAAACTTCTAGCCCTTTGGCAGTAATGGTGACTTCTTCTCTAATGCTTGCAAGTACATTTTAATAAAGATTATTCACTTTAATATTTGGCCTCAGTGAATCGATATCAGTCCCAAAACATGGACATTTACATTATTTATTCCTTGAGGAAAAAAAGACAAAGTCTATTTTACCTGTGTACCCCTTTGTATTGATTCATTAGCTTACAAAGCCAATTCCAATGCAAATATGATTTCAAAAGAAAATCAACTCGATGGTCTTATAAAATTATTAAACACACTACATCTGTGTTCTTGAAAGAATTAAACTGCTAAAAATGATTCTGTCAACTGAACAAGATACAAAAACGTCAGTGCTGAACTTTGTGCTTATGGTTGTAGCATTTCCACAAAGATATCCCAATTTCATTTACTTGGTTTTGCTCTACCCTCAAATCCCACTTGTCTTACAATTGATTGAAAGTATTTTATTAACATGTAGTTATTCTTAATTATTTGGGGTTTAACCATCTCTTTTAAAGTGATCTAAAGTGCTCTGTTTCTGAAGTTTAATACTCAACAAGCATGTGGAAGTTTAAATGTACATGCATTTAAACACTTGAATCATTAATTCTCATAGCTGTCCTTTTCTCATTCACTTTTTACATTTAGCAACATAAAAATTTCATTTGGAAATATTTTATTTTAAAAACATGAATAACCTGTAATCCCAGTGCTTGGGAGGCTGAGGCAGGAGGATCACAAGTATAAAGTTAGCTTAAGGAATTTAGCAAGGCCCTAAACAAGTTACCAAGGGTCTGTCTCAAAATAAACTATAAAAAAGGCTGTGTATGTGGCTCAGTGGTTAAGTGCCCTTGGGTTCAATTCCTGGTACAAAAGAAAAATGTGAATAAGTCAGATTTATTCTTTTGTTGAGTAACTGAAGTTGCTTTCATTAATCATTCAAAACAAAATGACTCTCATTGGATGGGGCATGCTAGCACATGCCTGTAATCTCAATGACTTGTGAGGCTTAGATGAGAGGATTACAAGTTTGAGGCCAGCCTCAGTAACTGGCAAGACCCTAGGCAACTTAGGGAGGCTGGCTCTCCAAATAAAAATGACTGGGAATGTAGTACAGTGGTAGACTGCCCCTGGTTTCAATTCCCTGTACCAAAAATAAAAAATTATGCCCACTGAGAGGAGAGGAGTGACTTTCTCTCATTTTTCCATGTGCTTTCTATTTTCGTTTTCCCTGATATACCCTCTTTCTTTCCAAGTTTTTATTTATTTGGGGCCGGTATCTGGAGATTTAACCCAGGGGTTATTTACCACTGAGCTACATCCCCACCCCTTAGAGCTTTTTGTTAAGTTGATGGGGCTGGCCTTGAACATTGTGATTCTGCTGTCTCAGCCACTGCAGTCACTAGAATTACAGGCAGGCACTATTGTGCCCCCTCCACATTAAAAAAAAAAAAAAATTCCATATAGACTCTTCCAACTTGCAATGACTTTTATAGGAATAAGTGTGTCCCCTACCATGATACAATATTTGACATTATGAGGAGAATGTAATTCTCATGTTTTACATTTTTATAAAGGAATTTCCTCTGAAGTCAAAGCATGGGCCCCTAAATAAATCTTAAGCACTACTTCAAATTTCTAAGATTCTTTGAGACATTTTTTCATTAAGTATAGATGGAAAGTAGGTATTACAAAGGTCCTTGTGATATTTCTGGCATTCATACAGAGCTATCTAATTTTATTTGAGAATAGAAAGGCAAGTATCAGGATGTAATATAATAGTTGATATTTAGTTCATCTCCTTACTATCACAATGAGTAAAGGCATACTTAAAGTAGCATTGGTTGATATTCTAAAGGGAAGAATTTTTTGGCCATCAAAAATTACTAGAGGGATGTGTATAAGAATGTGTGTGTGTGTACATGAGATTTTTTTTCTGAATAGTTTCAGGTTCATACTAAATGACTTGGAATGTACAAAGATTCCCATATACTTCCTGTCCCATACTTGTAGAACCTTACCATCAACATTATGCACCAGAGTGACACAGTTGTTAAAATCCATGAGGTTAACACTGACATTATTGTCATTGGAAGTCCATGGTTTATATTAGAATACACTGTTGGTTGCCATATTTTTCAGTAACTAGTTTTCTTACACGACACTTGTGCTATAGCCACTATTTTAGATTTCAAAAAAGGGAGTGAGGGCTGGGGCTGTAGCTCAGTGGCAGAGCACTTGCTTAGCATGTGTGAGGCACTGGGTTTGATCCTTGGCACCACATAAAAATAAACAAATAAAATAAAGGCATTCTGTTCATCTACAACTACAAATTTTTTTTAAGGGAGTGAGGGGCTGGGGTTGTGGCTCAGCAGTAGAGCACTCGCCTGGCACATGCAAGGCACTGGGTTCCATCCTCAGCACCACATAAAAATAAATAAATTAAATAAGGGTATTGTGTTCATCTACAACTAAAAATATTATTTAAAAAGGATGTGAGTATTTTGTTCATTTTTGTGATGGAATTTTAACTCAGCATCAGGAAGAAGTCATTTTAATTAATAAATATAAATACTTATTTTTTTTCTCCCAGAAACAGTAAGACAGTTGTTCTTTACTAAGTACAAATTATAAGAAATTTATTGTCAGCCTTTTTAAAATTCTAGTTGTTAGAATAATTTACATACTTTATTTTGTTCCATAATAATCACCTTTGAAAATAACTAATATCAAGAAAGTTGTGTCTTCTAATACCATTTGACTCAGTCAACATTTGCAGTAGTAGAAGACTTGCACTCATGAAATATGATCCCACATTTCTATTCATGGTGAACATTTTAACCCTCAAGAGGGTTAAAATCCCTCAGGTCCTGAATTGTTATATAATCCTTCAGCAACAAAACCCCAAGGATCTGGGAAGGATACTTTCTGATTTCTTAGATACTGAGATTCCTACTCATTCTATACTGGTTCACCTTCTGATCCTCAGGATTGAAATGCATTTCTTTGGTCATGTTTCTCATTAATGTATAGATTGTTCTACTTTGAACCTAAATGCTGATGATGGCCATGAGAGCTGCATAACAAAAATATACATGATGGGATCTTCAGGACTTTCTCCTGTTTTATGTTCAAAGACAAGCTCACTTGAAAGTACATAGGCCTTCTGACAAAGTCCCTCACAGATTCCTTCGGTTGCTACCTTTCTTCTTGGACTACTATGTGCTCAGTAGGTTTGTGAACTTGATCAAGTGAAAATATAAAAGAAGCTGTCTTGAAATTTGCAGTCACAAAGTAGTAAATATGTCCTCATAACAATGATGCAGTGAATAAAATTCGGGGGGTAGGCTCAAAAATGTTTCTTTAAATATTTGTCCTCCAACCAGGGGGAAATGCTTTCCTTCAGCTACCAAAGCCCAGAAGAAAAGGAACTTCCTGCCTCATCTTTTAGAGAGGTGTTCTCCTGACCCAGGAGGAGAGATCACTATCTCATCTCCTTGACTTTAATGGAAAAGCTCCATGTTGCTCTTGGCTCTCTGATGCTGCAAACTTATCCTTTTTGGAACACTATTAATGATAGCTGAGGGTATATCTGTTTTGTTTGGTTTCCATAATCTTTTACATAAAATTCTACTTTGACCCCTATAGATAAAGGTTTGCATCCTTATTTCACCATAGTGCCCATCAGGGAAAAACTAGGCCAATTTCCTTTTAAAAAAAGTATTGGGTTTTTGCTTACTAATATTTTAGATATGTTACATAGGTTCATAAGGTAATGAATATCTAAATACAGTTAAAGAAGTTGTAACCTGGACACGAATATATTTTGAATAATCACACTCTGTCTTAAATTTGGGTTATTTGGGGTAACGGATCAAATATTTCAGTTTTCAGGGTTTTTTTAATACTGCCCGGAAAAGTGTTCTTTGACCACCTCAGGAATAAAAATTACATGTCAACTACCGTAAGCAGAGGGAAAGAATTTTAAATAGATTAGATATTAGTTTATGAGTTTATTCCTGAAAAAATGTAATAACATCATGAAACTTGGTAAAAAACCATTTATGTAGTACCTCATTGTATGAACTTAGCACATAACAGAAGTCTTTAAAATCCTAAGTTTATCAAATAGTGTGAGACCTTTCAAATCCCTTAAAAAGACTTACTGCCGTGTTTATTTTCATGCACTTTCATGTGTGTTTATTCATCACCAGCAACTTGATAAAAGCCAGTGAGGTCCAGAGGTACAGAAAAACACACACACACACACACACACACAAAAACAAAAACAAAAACAAAAACTTTAGATGCTCCATTTATTGAGCAGCCAACTGTAGAATTAAAATAACCTAACAAAATAGGAAACTTAATAATGCAGTACTTAGCACATATAATAATAATTTTACTCCAGTGACCAAGTTTCTGTGTTAAGGACAATAATTCTGTATGCATTCTGAAATTCTTTAAATTTTTTTAAAAAAATTGTAGTTGTAGGTAGACAGCATGCCTTTATTTTATGTATTTTTATGTGGTGCTGAGGATCGAATCCAGTGCCTCACACATGCAAGGCAGGCGCTCTGCCACTGAGCTATAGCCCCAGCCCTAAAATATTTAAATAAAATCTTATCTACACCTTACCCACATTCCTTTATTAAGCAGGATGTTATAATCAAGAACTTATCCTGTCCTTGAGGACTCATAGTCATAATTTGAATACAAATCAATCCTGTATTTGGTAGTACTGTGTGATCAGGTTAGTTTCCTCAATGTTAGCTGACAGTGCTTGATCCAATAATGTACACTTCTGATAGTACTAGCCCCATCAAATTTGATAGCTGTGTTCTCTAAACCAGGAATAACCCCATAGTGGTATCAAGTTGGTTAAGTAAAGTCTAACACTAACCAGTGCCTATAGTCCCATGACAGATTAAAGTGATTTTGACATCTTTGCACTGTTCTTTTTAAAATTTTTTCATGTTTTTTTAATTTAGTTACAGATGAACACAATATCTTTATTTTATGTATTTATTTTTATGGGGTGCTGAGGATGGAACCCAGTGTCTTCACATGCTAAGCAAGTGCTCTACTACTGAGCCACAGTCCCAGCCCTCTTTGCACTGTGTTTGATGGAGAATAGTAGAGGTATTTGGGAGGTAAATGGTGTTTTCAAGAGTGTAAGGTGTTGGGGGAGTATGGCCTCTAATATATGGTTTGATGCTCCATGTGGAGAAAGGTTTACAAATTAAAAGAAGTCATTTTAAATAAAATTCAGAAACATTTACCATAGAGAAATTGAGACTGCTATTAGATTCATTAGTCGCAGGCTGTATTCCATCTTGGGATCCAACATCTTAGGTGATGTATATATGTGTGCATGTTTAGTTGACATACATTAATTTTTCCTCTTTATGATATAGTTCCAGAGTTTTGAGAAATATATAGCATCATGTACCATACATAATCATTCCTTCACTCTAAAAGTCCCCCTGGTATCCCTTTTGTACTCAACTACTTCTGTCCCCAAATACTTCTTTGCCTAGAAATCATTAATCTGTTTTTCACCCTTAAAATTTTGCCTTTTCCAGAATCATATGAATGGATTAATACAATAAAGTCAAGCCCCTTTTGATGTGTGCCTCTTCACTTAGCAACATCCATTTAAAATTCATCCATGTTGTTGCATTTAAAAAAGAAACTGAGGCTGCTGCTCTCATGGAAATTGTTCTTAATCATAATGTTACCTGACATCTCTTGAAAATAAGTAAAATGTAGCAAGAAAGTGTTATCAATGGAACAGCATATCCATCTATATTCATCTACCATAATATTGAAGCACTGGTCTAAAAATAAAAGACTGGACCCCAAACCTAGAGAATCCACATACATTCAGTCCACTTTTAGTCATGTGAGCTCTCTATAAGAAAGTAAGCCATGCATACAACTATGAGATCACATTAATGCAATTTGGAGGAAATTTCCTGCTTATTTCACTGTTCTGTTTTGGATGTTTGGACATTTATTTTTCAGGTCTGAGAATTCATAACTGTAATTCAATATTAACACTGTAGAAATAAAAAACATTCCATAGCAGCCTTTATGTGGGGATTATGTTGAGAGGAAAAACTTGCTTTCTGGGGACTTGGGGTCAGTGGTGCCAATAGACTAACAGGAGAAAGGACACACTTTATTTATGTGTGTGAGGAATGCACACTATGGCCAGCATAGTGACAGGGAGGTTGATATGTCTGACTTCACAGAAGAGTGGGAGGGAGGAAAAAAGGCCTCTCTGGGAGTACAACAGGACTCCCTAGGAAAGACCCATGCAGCTTCAAAGAGAACCCAAAGTAGAAGAGAACATTTTACAGAAACGTTTTGTCACAGGTGCCAGTGGTTTGCTTCTTCTTGGCAATAGAAATGCCCTTGCAGAAGTGAAGCTGCCTAAAAGAAGCCATACATGGGAGCTCAATCCCAGAAGTTACTGCTTCTAGTCAGAAGAGGGAAGCTCTGAAAAACAATCTTTTTATGGCGGTGCTTTAAAACAAATCTTTGTGCCAAATCTAGAAGCTCCAGTGCATCCTGACAACACTAAATCTCAAAATCCTCAAATTCATTACTGGGAAGCCTATCAAGGTTTATAGTATTGAAAATCCTACATATTAGAGTCATAATGGATAATTACAAAACAACCATTAACTGAAAGAAATTAATCCAGGTGGGAGTGAGTCTCCCTGAATATAATCTCAATTTATATCACAGTCTTGTGGTTTACATGGAGCACAAACAGCTAACCATGGATTCTTGTGATGACATTGTAAGACGTAGGGGTGTAAAGGCAAGAAGGCTTTGCAACCACGTGAGTTGCTAACTTCCTGTAGCTCATAACTGCCCAAAAGATCTTTACTACACAGTAGACTTCCACAGGAAGGGTGGTAGACTGAGGCTTTAACAGCTCCAGGCCTCATCACCCTGGTATTTTAGGCTGCCACTCAAGTGGTACCTCTCTGGAATCTATGCAGGCTGTTGGGTTTGGAAGTTCTGAATCTGTTGTGTCCTTGTTTCGTGAGGTTTCCTGATTTTCCCTGTTATCTTTCTCCTTCCTCTCCACTCTCACCTGCTCCTCCTTTTTGTCAACATCATTAGCAGGCTTCCTGGGATTGGGAGTAGTCACACATCTGCTCTCAAGCTCTATCCATCCATGCACTGGAAATAGGAAAGATAATAAAATTAACTTCAAATCATAATACACCAATAGATTAGTGGGCAAGGAAAATATGACCTCAACTGAAAATGGTGGAGGTACTGAAAAGTTCACCTTTCACCTAGTGCCGGGCAAAATAATTGTTATCTAAAAACTCAATTGATCAATTATGGGTCAACTACAGGTGAATTTTATGACACTGTTAGTATGTAGTTGCTATCACTGCATAGGCTTCTGGAGAGCCATATGTCTTTACACATCAAATTTTGATATGATGGTTCAGGTAAAACCGCAATGGAAAACTGGAGAAAAGGGGCTGAGAAACATTCGACACCAGCTCTCTCCTCATCTCAGTAAACTTTATCAACCACTATACCTTTAAATAAATGTTTGTAATTATTGCGGTTTCTGAATAGAGTTAAGCCTTACAGAAGTTAGCGATTGGATCTCAAATTGGAATTTCTTATTCTTCAGTCTTACTTTCTGAGGAGTCACCTATTTCTTGCTTTTTTTACACTTCTCTTTGACCTCTAACAAAAGATAAGTTAGCAAAATCACTCTTCTAGCTTACTTCCTGATTTTTTTTTAAATAAAAGTAGGTTTAGAGGCTCAATGTTGAAAGCTCAGTAATCTTCTCTATCTTCTGGAAAATTTTCATACCTCTAGCCTACAGTTGGAATCCTAAAATCTCTTATTAAAAAGCAACAGTTGTCTAGAACAATGGTGGAAAGTCACTGAAAGCTAGCTGTTCTTCTTTTCTCTTCTGAGACTAAAGACTAGATTTTCTTAGATCACTAATATAAGAGGAAATGTAGATTATCTTTCAATTACATTTCCTTGAGGGAAGGAAACATCCTTTGTGGTGTTGGTGAAGAACAGAATTAAAAGTAATCTTCAAGCCTTGTATGGCTTTTCATCCCCCTCTACGTTAAGTTAAGGTTTTAATCTTAGAAAGTACCTTTCTGGTTTGAAGATACTTTAAAACTTGTGAGATAAAAAAAAGACTTGTGAGATGATATTCATGTAGCACTGGGATGTGGAAGTGGAGATATATCACCTCATTTAGAAATCTGCACCTATCAATGATAGGTGAATGATCGAGTGAACCATTTTTGGTTGGGGGTAATGAGAAAATGACATCTGGTTGGACAGATACTGGTTATGTGGAACAATGTGAAAAGTATTGTAAGGCTTCCCCTGGGGCTTATCAGGAAAGACAAAAACCATATCTGTGACAGAAAAGGGAATTGGTGTATTAGTGACAGATTTTTGGGGGGATCATATTTAAAAAATTTTTAATTGATTTTTAAAAAATGAATGACAGTGGAATGCATTAAAATTCTTGTTACACATATAGAGCCCAGTTTTTCATATCTCTGTTTGTATATAAAGTATATTCACACCAATACATGTCTTCATACACGTACTTTGGATAATGATGTTCATCACATTCCACCGTCATTACTAATCCCCTGCCTCCTCCCTTTCCTTCCCATCCCTCTGCCCTATCTAGAATTCATCTATTACTCCCATGCTCCCCCTCCCTACCTCACTATGAACCAGCCTCCTTATATCAGAGAACACATTCAGTATCTGGGGGGGGGGGGGTATTGGCTAACTTCACTTAGCATTATCTTCTCTAACTCCATCCATTTACTTGCAAATGCCATGATTTTATTCTCTTTTATTGCTGAGTAAAATTCCATTGTGTATATACACCACAGTTTTTTATCCATTCATCTACTGAAGGGCATCTAGTTTGGTTCCACAGTTTAGCTATTGTGAATTGTGCTGCTATGAACATTGATGTGTCTGTGTCTCTGTAGTATGCTGTTTTTAAGTCCTTTGGGTATAGACTGAGGAGTGGGATAGCTGGGTCAAATGGTGGTTCCATTCCCATATTTCCAAGGAATCTCCGTACTCCTTTCCATATTGGCTGCACCAACTTGCAGTCCCACCAGCAGTGTATGAGTGTGTCTTTTCCCCCACATCCTCGCCAACACTTATTGTTGTTTGCCTTCATAATAGCTGCCATTCTGACAGGAGTGAGATGATATCTTAGAGTAGTTTTGATTTGCATTTCTCTAATTGCTAGAGATGATGAACATTTTTTCATATATTCGTTGATTGATTGTATATCCTTTTCTGAGAAGTATCTGTTCAGGTCCTTGGCCCACTTATTGATTGGGTTATTTGTTTTTTTGGTGCTTATCTTTTTGAGTTCTTTATATATCATAGAGATTAGTGCCCTATCTGATGTATGAGGGGTAAAAAATTGCTCCCAAGATGTAGGCTCTCTATTCACCTCATAGGTTGTTTCTTTTGCTGAGAAGAAACTTATTAGTTTGAGTCCATCCCATTTATTGATTCTTGGTTTTAATTCTTGTGTTGTAGGAGCCTAATTAAGGAAGTTGGGGCCTAATCCCACATGATGAAGATTAGGGCCTACTTTTTCTTCTATTAGTCACAGAGTTCTTTAAGGACATTACAGTGACCTTGGGCTATTGGCCATCAACTGTAGGCATGGGAAAGCCTCCCAGTATTTCAAATGACTCACATTTAGGGTGCCTCATTACCAACTGGATCAATTTTAGTTGGATGACCCCAAAAGATAGAAACTGATTTATTTTTGCAACATCACCTGGCCTCAATACAAATTAGGAGACCAAGAATATTGGATGGAAAATGGGTTTTTAAATTATAATACTATTCTCTAGCTTAATCTTTTCTATAAAAGAGAAGAAAATTGCCCAGGCCTTTATGAAATTATATTAGAATCCTGGCCTAAGTAACTCTTGTAAGGTCTATGTGGCTACAAGCCCCCTAGGATATAGAACCTGACCAAGACATTCTGACATCTCTTTCCAACTAGTGCCTCAACATCAGTCTTAGCCCCCTCTGAAGAATCTTGTACCTTCCTATAGCCAACCCAGAAACCTACAGTACCTCCTCTGATGCCCTCTTCTCTATCTCCTGAACCAACTAGCACCTCATTCTCTCCTGCTTCTTCTCACCTAAGTCAAGGACCTCTTCGTTTTTGCACCTCAGACTACGTACCCCACCATTCCCATCTTCGGTGGGATTGAAGTCAGGAAACAAGCTGATAGATTTGGGGATGGATTCGTTAAGTTGAGCTTGGCTTTTTCTTGACTTGGAGGGATGTGATTGCCTTAGTGACCTACTACTGCGCTCCTGGCGAAAAGGAACAAATTCTTGAAAAGGCTGCGGAGGAAGCTAATTTGCTAGCAGTCAACACACCAGGGCATAATGTCCAGAGAGCAAGGAAGATGTGGTCCCCAATACAGACTCTCATTGGAACTCTGAGAACTCTATCCATATGGCTGGAGTGGAGTACCTTACAAACTGTGTCTCTGAAGTAATGAAGAGATGTTTAGTGAAACTTGCTAATTATGATAAAGTAAAGGAGGTAACCCAAGGAGAGGAAGAAAATCCTGCAGTATTCTTGAACTATTTGCCAGAGCCTTTCCAAAAATATACCAATTCAGAATTGGTGAAAGAACCTTAATGCATTTTATGACACAGCCTTCCCAAGACATTTGAAGAAAGTTGTAAAAGCTTGAGACAGAAGCTCAGACACCTCTGTCAACCTTGGTAAAGGAGGCTTTCAAGGTCTATAAGATTGTTATAGGCTTTGGGGGGAACATCTCATATCCAAACCAAAACAGAAACCAATTTGATCATGACGTACAATAATTTTTATGTGTTTTGCACATGGATTTGTAGTATTTTATTAATGGTTTTTGCATCTATTCACCAGATATTGGTCTGTAGTTCCCATTCCATGACATGTTCTTACCTGATATTGATTCAAGGGTGATACTGTCTTCATAGATTGAATTTGGGACTGTTCCCTCCTTTCTAGTTCATGGGATTAGTTCTTCTTCAAATGTATGTTAGACCTCAACTGAGAATCCTTCTGGCCCTGGGCTTTTCTTTGTTGAGAAGCTTTTTAATAACTGTTTCAGTCTCATTGCTTATTATTAGTATGTTTATGTTTTCTCTATCTTCTTGATTCAATTTGGATAGGTCGTATGTGTCTATAAATTTGTTCATTTCTTCTAGATTTGCCAATTTATTGGAGTATGCATTTTCAAAGCAGGCCCTACATATCGTCATGTTTTCAGAGAAGTCTGTCCTTACATTTCCTTCATCACTTCTAATTCTCTGAATTTGGGACTTCACTATCTCTCTTTTGCTTTATTTGGCAAAGGGTTCACCAATAATGTTTATCTTTTCAAAGAACTGACTCTTTATTACATGGATCCTTTTTTATCCTCTATTTCATTAAATTCAGCTCTTATGTCTTTTATGTCTTTCTAGAACCTTGGGATGTATCATCATCAAGTTGTTTATTTGGATTTTTCTTTTTCTGTTATAGTTTGTATGTGAAGTGTCCCCCGCAATGTTATGTGTGAAACAACACAAGAAGTTTTGGACATAAAATGACTGGGTTTTGAAAGGCTTAACCACATCAGTGAATTAATCCCCTGATAGGGATTCAATTAGTGGTAACTGTAGGGAGGTAGGGTGTGGCTGGAGGAGGTGGATCCCTGCGGGTAAGTCTTTGAGTTTACATTTTGTCCTTGTTAAGCAGAGCTCTACCACTACTTGCCAAATTTGTCCTGAGTTACTTTCCTCCACCACACTCTTGTGCCATAATATTCTGCCTTATCTCAAGCCCTGAGGAATAGAGTTGGAAATATGGACTGAGGCCTCTGAAACCACGAGCCCTCAAATAAACTTTTCCTACTCAAAAATTGTTCTTGTCAAATCTTTTGATCACAGCAACAACAACAAAAAAGCTGACTAAAACATTTTATTTTCTCTCTCTGTCTCACTTTGTGTGTGTGTGTGTGTGTGTGTGTGTGTGTGTGTGTGTTCCTGCAGATTGAACCCAGTGTCTCATTCATACAAGGCATGCACTCTACCACTGTGCTATACCACCAGCCCTTTTCTGAAAACATTTTTATTTAGGCACTCATAGGTCTAAACTTTCCTGTTAGAACCACATTCATAAGGTCCCAGATAATCTGGTTTGCAGCCTCTCCATTCTCATTTTGTTCTCAGAATTTTAAAATTTCTCCCCTTATTTCACCTATGATCCATTCATTGCTCATCAATATATTGTTCAATCTCCATATTTTATACAAGTTCTCTTATTTTCTTCAGTTGATTTCTAATTTAATTCAATTATGATTGTATCTGATCAGATATAAGGGATTATATTAATTTTCTGCATTTGCTAAGAATTGCTTTGTGTCATAAATATGGTCTATTTTGGAAAAGATTCCATGAGAAGCTAAGAAGAAAATGAATTCAAGTGTTGTTTAATGAAATATTCTATAGAAGTCTGTTAGGTTCATTTTATTTAAAATATTTATAATATTTGATTTATACTATTATAATAATCTGGATAAACTTAATTTTTTAATTTTTATTTTTTTGGCTATTATATATCATGCTCTTAATACAAATTCAAAAAATCTGGAACAATATAAACTTTACAGATTTGACCAATCTTGTTTTTAAACTAAATCTCTAACATCTACTGTCCCATTCCAAAATATTGCATAACATTCTGAATACAAAACACTTGATTGTATTCCTCCTTCACTAAAGAAAAAAAAGTCATCACCCTGCTCCCCTGGCTCCTCTCCACAGTTGCTTCAATGCCTCCTCCCACTCTTAGGGAGATAATTAGAGAATCTATAGCTCCCTGCATTGAGAAAAAGACATCATTCTGGATTGACAGTTTACATTCTTCTTGCCATGATGGGGAGGTAGAGCTGGTGCCCATTATAGGGAGGGGAGGCCAGCAGTGTCTGTCTGGGCCAGACTCACTACCACAGCAGTACCCACTTGAGGTCCCGGGAAGAATGGAGTGGGGTGGGGTGCCAGGACTTTGGTGCTTTCTGGTGATGGAGCCCTGATGCCAAGTGCCCCATTACCAAAGCACTGTGGCTCAGAAGCTATGCCATGGATTGGAAAAGACCCTTTCTTCTGTAGAGGAAGGGGAGCCAGTGCCCTTCTGTATCACAAGTACAATGGCTGAGAGGACCACATGCCTGTCCAGCCTGGTCTACCCAGGAGACCACGCCTCATAGCATCAAGGTCCAGGGTAGGCAGGGTAAGGGCAGTGAGGGAGATGGCAAGAGAGAGGTACCAAGAAACTCTCAGGTAGGGACACAGATGGACTGAAATAACACAACCAGAAGACCAAAAGGTCACAATGCAAGGCTCAGGACTGCCCACGTTAGGCACTGACTGACTCCAAATATGGGTCCTATCTCCCCGCCCCCAACTCCCCACCAATGGAACTCAGGTAAGCAGCTCCCATCCTGGGTAAGGTTGCACAACAGGGTCACTGAAGTCTAGGGACTTCTCTTGGGCAACAGAGGCTTGGATATTCCTTCTACCCTTCAGAGCTTATGTGTGTGTGTGTGTGTGTTTTCCTTATGTGTATATACCTGTGTGTGTGTGTATATTTTTTTTTTTCTTTTTGGTCAAAAACAAACAAAAGTGCAGATTCCTCTACAGTCTGGAAACCAGTTCCTTCTGTAGTGCTTTCCCCTGGGAGTGCCTTAGGCTCAGCCAATGTCACCCAGTCCATGTGTACTCAAAAATTGTTACAGGTGCTGACAACCCACCCCCAGCCCATTCCCCAACCTCATACGTAAATAAGCACTTGCTACAACCCAGAATCACATCCAGAGGGAGGTTTCACATGGCTTGGAATCTTTTAGAACAGGACAGCAAACCACAAACACTCACAGGGGTGTACACGTATACACACATATACGTGTATACACACATGCACGTGTGCACGTGCGTGCGCGCGCACACACACACACACACACACACACACACCCCTTATTCCCACCTCCTAGCCCACAGCCTCAGGCCCAGGGAAGAAGGGCTGCATTAGAGAAAGAGGCCATGCTTATGAAGGATGTTGGGTGTCCAGAGCCATGATAATCGTCTAGGCCTGGTGGGGTCGGTTAGTGGATGGGGCCACAGCACAGAGATGAAAGGATTTCAACAAGACAAAGTGTAAACCTCCCTGACATTAGCTCTTGGGGGAGGTTGTCAAGTGGCTAGCCAGAAACTCCCTGTGGCTCAGCCTGAGAGGGAGTGTGGGCTGGGGTCAGACCTATTTGGGTGGCAGGGCCCAAGAAGTCCTGCCGAGGTTGGGTGGCTTTGAGTGAGAGGATAGCTGGGGGACAGGCAGTGAAATGGGCCAGCCTCTCCCTACTTGGGAGGGTTTGGCCCCAGCTGCAGCTCTTCCTTCCCGGTGAGCTTGAACACACCAATTTTAAAGGAGTGTGAAGGAGGGAGGAGGAAACAGGGCACGGCTTTTCACATCTGAACCATTCTTAGCACGGGAAGACACTAATTAAAGATGCTATATAGAAAAGTACACGTAAAAAAAAAAAAGAAAGAAAGAAAGAAATACAAAACCCAAACCAACCAAATAAATCAAAGGCAGGCAGGAAAACAGTCGGGGTGCGGGGTGGGGGGGGAGTTAACCACGATTCGATGCTTCAGGAGCCCCCTCCCACTCCATGCCTGGGCTGGATCTTTTTTCTAGAAGCGAGAGTGAGAAGATTGGAAATGTTTTTGTGCAGTTTTCTTTTCCTCTTTTTTTGGCCTTTCCTCTCCTTTCCTTTTTCTTATCTGTGGTCGTGGGTGCTCTTGGCCCTCTGGGTGGAGGAATGGTCAGTTGGCCAATACAACAGGCTGGAACGGCTGGCTGGGGTATTGCATGGTGTTCATGTAGCTCAGGCCTCCCACAAAGGGTGTCTTCTCCAGGAAAAGGCTGTTGGTGCCACCTCCAAATACCTGGGCCACATCAAAGCTGCTGCTGTTACAGGTGCTGGCCCCACCACCCGCAAAGGGTGCTGAGGTGCCACTGCCCTGGCCATCAGCCACATCAAAGAAGAGGCTGGGCGAGCCACCACCATTGTACATGAACTCCTTGGCATTGGGTGAGAGCTGGGACTGAGGGGCCGAGGTGGCTGTATTGAAGTTCAGTGAATGCATAGACAAAGAGAGGCTCTTGTGCTTCAGCAGGTTGTTGGTGGGCGAGCGGACCATGGGAGGCTGCTGCTGTGGTGGCTGCTGGCCACTTGCCCCACTGCTGGCCACGCCCCCACCACTAGATGCCCCACCACCCTTCTTCATCTTGGTAGAGCCAAATTTGGTGGCAGCAAAAGAGGCCGCGGTGAAAGTGTTGGGCTGGGCAGAGCCAGGGATGAAGGTGGGGCTGGGTGACTGGCCAAAGGGCGGCGAGGGGGAGTTGGACCGAGAGCTGTCCTGGCTGCCAATGGGCACAAATACCTGAGCATCAGGGTTGAAGCTGCTCTTGATCTCCTTGTCCAGCTCTGGGGCACCACTGCCCTCACTGTCATGCAGGTACAGCACTTTCACAGCCCCCTTCTCACCAATCTGGTAGGACACCTCAAAAGGGTCAATCCAGACACTCAGTTCCTCAGGCACATTGGCCCACACATCCTCCACCGCCAGCCTGCTCGGCTTGGCAGCCAGCTCTACCACAGGGTCCACCATCTCCCAAATGTGGACCCAGCAGAAGCCAGAGCCTTTGAGTGGCTTATCAGGTTCCAGTGGACTTCATATTTCTTTTTCAAAAGTCACACAAGCTCCTCTCCAAACAGGTCTGCCTGGCGCTGGGGCAGCTTGTTGTATAAATAGGAGATGATGAAGTTCAGGGCCTCTTTAATCACTAGCTGCATGGTCCTTTCCTAGGCAGAGAATCAGTGCTGGGCACGTGCACAGGCCAAGGGAAGTGGCTGCAGATGTAAGATGGGCAGACTTGGGCTCCAGATGGTTTTGGATCTCCGCGGCGACAGGATGGGCTGATGGTCACCAGGTGTCTTCTCCTGCTGGGGTGGTCCTGGGCCCGGGGCAGAGGTCGCTCTCCCTGCTTTCTCCAGTGCTGCGAGGCCTAGGGCCGATGTGTCCTTTCGTCGTTGAGGGCTGGGAGCAAGGAGGAGGTTACAGGCTATAGCTCCTAATATAATTCTTTCAGCTTTTTTAGAGGTCGGACTCGGCGGCAGGGGATAGACAGACCGCGGGCAGGCCGGTCGGCTGCAACAACACTAGGATGGCGGCCCAGAGGGTGGCTCGCGTCGCGGGGCGGAGGGTGGACTGGCTGTAGTTGGCAGTCCACCTGGCCCTCCTGGCCCCGCGTCGCTCTAGCCACTAGCTTTTCTCCGCCCATGACCCGCACCCTCCCGCGCCCCGGCCAGAAGTGAGCCTGGGTAAATTTTAACCTAAATAATACTATAAATTAAATGGTTCTAGAAGACATTTATAGAAGATTTCATCCAAAAATCACTGAATTCACTTGCTTCTCAGCAGCTTGTGAAACCTTTTCCAAAATAGGCCGTGTTGTAGGTCAAAAATCAAATCTTAGCAAATGAAAAAAATAAAAGATATCCAATAATGATATATAATTATCATTTATCAGTTATCAGAAAACGGAATGTAATTCGAGATCAATAGAAAAAATCCCATATGAATTATATAAACACATGAAGATTGAACATTGATTAGATGATAGCATAAGGGGAAAAGTAGAAAAAATGCCTAGAATAAATGAGAATAGCAATTTGACATACCAAAGCTCTAGGACAATATGAATGCAGTTCTAATAAAAAAATTTATTGCTATGCATAAATGACGTAGAGAATCATAAAAAATAAAAAATCAGAAAAATCCAAATGAACAACTTAATAATGCATTTTAAGATTAAGGAAAACAAGAACAAACAAATCCAGTAGAAGAAAGGAAATAATTATGCTCATAGCTGAAATTAATGAAAAAAAGAATTTAAAAATGCAAAGCATCAATGCAACAATAATTGTTTCTTTGAAAAAACAGACAAGATTTATAAACCTGTTACCAAGCTAACCAAAAGAAAGAGAAGACTCAAATCAATAAAATTAGAGATTAAAAAAAGAGAGATATTAACACAGACATTCCTGAAATTTAGAGGATTGTTATGGACTATTTTTTAAAACTCATATTCCAATAAATTGGAAAATATCAAAGATATTGGCAAATTCCTAGACACATATGACCTACAAAAATTGAACTAACAAGGCATCAAAAGCATAAACAGAGATTGAAGCAGTAATTTAAAACCTTCCAACAAGGAAAGCCCAGCACCAAAAGGATTCTCAGCTAAGTTCCACCAGACCTTTAAAGAAGAAGTAATGCCAACCCTCCTGAAATTATTCCATGAAAGGTAAAGAGAGAGAACATTCCCAAATTCATTCTATGTAGCTAGTATCACCTTGATACCCAAACCAGATTGAGACACATCAAGTAAAGTACAGACTAGTATCTCTGATGAACTTAGAAACAAAAAATTCTTTATAAAATATTAGCAAATCTCATTCAAAAACACATTTAAAAGATTGTACACCATATCAAGTTGAATTCATCCTAGGGATGTAAGTTTGATTCAACATATGTAAATAAATGTGTGATTCATCACAAATATAATCAGGGCCAAAATCACATAATCATCTCAATAGATGCACAAAAAGCCCTTGACAAAATTCAGCACCCATTTATGTTAAAAAATAAGTAGAATCTATGGATAGAAGGAAGTTACCTTAACATCATAAAAGCTATATTTGACAAACCCAAAGCCAATATCATACTGAATATAGAAAAGCTGAAATAATTTCCTCTAAAATTAGGAACAGGACAAGAATGTCCACTGTCACCATTCCTACTCAAAATAATTCTTGAAACTCTAGCCAGAGAAATCAGGCAAGAGAAATATATTTATAGGATACAAAAAAAAAAAAGAATAAATCAAACCCTCTGTTTCCTGCTGACTTGATCATATACATGGAAGACCCAATAAACGTCAACAGAAAAGTTTTAGATCTGATAAACAAATCAGCAAATTTCCAGTATACAAATCAAAATACAGAAATCATTAGCTTCCTCCAATAATTAATATGCTGAGAAAAAAAATCAAGGAATCTATTCCATTCACAAAGGGACTAAAAAAATTGGGGGAGTAAATCTTAATCAAGGAGGTAAAATACCTCTATCACAAAAATTACAGGACACTGAAGAAAGAAATTGAAGAAGACATTAGAAGATGAATAGTTGTACCATGGATTATCAGAATTGATATTTTAAAAATAGGCATATTACTAAAAGCAATCTACAGATTCAATACAATCATGTCAAAATACCAATGAAATTACTAACAGAACTAGAAAAACAGACTAAAATTCACATGGAAGAATGAAAGACTGAGAATAGCCAAGCAATCCTGAGCAATAAGAGGGAGACTGGAGGTGTCACAATATTAGATCTCAAATTATACTACAGAGCTAGAGTAATAAAAATAGAATGGTATCGGCAGAGAAACTGACATGAAAACCAATGAAACAGATTAGAGGAAACAGAGTAATTCACATATATACAGTCTTTTAATTCCTGCTTGACAAAAATGCCAAAAATATTCATTGGAGAAAAGATAATCTTTTTGAACAAATGGTGCTGGAAAACTGAATATCTATATGTACAAGAATGAAGCTAGAGCCCTATTTTTCACCCTGTAAAAAAATCAATTCACAGCGGATCAAAAATCTAGGAAGTAGACCAGAAATACTAAAACTGCTAGGAAAAAAATCTTAGTCACAACACTCCAACATGTTGGAGCAGGCACTAACTTTCTTACTAAGACTCCTAAAGCTCAAAAAATAAAACCAAAAATTGATAAGTGAGATGAAGTGAAATTAAAAATCTTCTTCACATCAAAGGAAACAAGAGTGTGAAGAGAGAGCCTACAGAATGGGAGAAAAATTTTTCAGCTACACTTCTGATAGAGAATTTTTATTCAGAATATATAAAGACTTCAAAAAACTTAACACCAACAGAAAAAAAGCTAATAACCCAATCAATAAATGGGGAAAGAATCAAATACATATTTCTCAAAAGAAGAAATAGAAATAGCCAATAAATACATCCAAAATGTTCATCATACATAGAATTAGGGAAATGCAAATCAAAACTAGTCTCACTCTAGTTAGAATGGCAATTATCAAGAATACAAATAATTGTAAGTGTTGACAAAGATGTGGTGATAAAGGTACACTCATACATTGCTGGTGAGACTGCAAATTAGTACAACCATTCTGGAAAACGGTATGGAGATACCTTAAAAAACTAGGAATGAAACCACCATATGACCCAACCACCCCACTCTTAAATTTATGTCCAGAAAATCTAAAATCAGCATACTATAGTAAAACAGCCACATCAGTGTTTATAGCAGTGGAATTCACAAAAGCCAAGCTATGAAAGCAACTTAGATGCTAAGTGAAATAAGCCAGATCCAGAAAGTCAGGGCTGGAGAGTATTCTTTTATATGCAGAAGGTAGAGTGAGAGAGAGAGAAAAAAAGTAAATTAAAAACAAAATCAAAATTTGGTCTCACAAAAAAATAGGATGACCAATGGAGTAGAGAAAGGGGATCTAGAGGCATGCAGGAGGAAAGAACATGGAGAAATACTGGAGAATAAAGTTTTGTTGGAATAACTAATGATTATAGACATCTAATTATAAATAGGAAATTATCAACCTAATGATAACTAGAAGTATGAAGACTACGTAAGAGATATCAGGAAGTTAAATATTACTGGTTTATTATAAGAAGTAGAATAACCAATTTATCAACTCAAAATTCTTACATTATGTAAGAAATACTTATTCATATGATAAAAAATATCTACTTAGGCCAGGTAAATAGGTAACTGGAGATAACTAGATGCAGTCATTTTTTGGAAAAGACATGTTCTTTGTCGGGGTTTTTAGCCCCCCATCTCCTCCTGACTGGCAGGAGAAGCGGGAAAAGCACGCCCCCGACCAAGACGAGCCAAGAGAGGTAAAGGTCGACTGGTGGCCCACTCAGCCCTCCTTGACCAGAGGACAATCAGACGCGCCAGGCTGATGAGTCCAAGCAGGATCTCATTTAATGAGGAAGTACATACAGCTTATATACTGCACAGGAGCCAATCAGAATAAAGGTCAGAGGGGTGGAGCAAGTTCACGTGTACACCCATCCCATAGTCCATAAGGGAAGGCACGAGCTGTCCACGAGGCCCAAAGAGTCCCAGACCTATCCTGGAGGTGGTCCACCTCCTCTGTCACCACACACAGCACCGCCTCCTGGCTGATCGCCAGGAGCTGTCTCAGCCACATGTGTGGCCCCAAGACCGGGAAGTGGGCAGCCATGCCCTACAGTTCTTCTCAATGTTATTTATTTCTTATTGAAATACTGTGTTTTATATTTATTTAATATTTATTCTCAGAAATATTTAGTGATACCTTACCATAGTTAACTAGCAATTACTGGGGAAACTACTGAAACTTAGCAAGTTTAAAGCACATTCTAGTTAACTCTATGTTCTTATTTCTTCTAGAAATTCTGACTTAGAAACGATATGAATATGGTAAATAGAGTTGCCTAAGTAAAATTCAAATACAGTTACCTCCACAAAACTGGGACAAAAAGTAGAAAAACCACATCCTTCTAAGACACAATTCTCATTTCTCATTGCAATAAGGACTTATCCCTGTAGATGAATAGTAGTACATAAGCAATTACAAAACAATAAGCATTTACATAAGCAATTACATGAGTACATAAGCAATTACAAAACAAGAAACAAGAAGAGATAGCTAGGACAAATATTCGATATCAGAATGGTGAAAAGCATTCTTTTTTTTTATTTTTTAAATTAATTTTTATTGTAGGTTGTTCAAAACATTACACAGTTCTTGATATATCATATTTCACACTTTGATTCAAGTGGGATATGAACTCCCATTTTTACCCCATATACAGATTGCAGAATCACATCAGTTGCACAACCATTGATTTACATATTGCCATTCTGGTGTCTGTTGTATTCTGCTGCCTTAGGAAATTTTATTTCCTGTGGGAGTAAGAAGTTCTATTTAATAATAGATACATCTCTATGAAGTGCTGGTTCCATTTACTCTGGGTACATTTTCAATATAATGATTTTCAGATATTATGGTAGTTCTAACTTTAACTTTGTGAGGAATCGCCATACTGTTTTCCATAATGGTTATACCAATTTAAATCTCTGTCAACAGTGTGTAAGCATTATTTTTTTCTCCACCTCTTTACCAATGTTTGTTATCTCACAGCTTTTTGATAATAGCCCTCTAACTGGTATGTGGTTTTGATTTTCAATGTTTTGATGACTAGTGATGCTGACACCTTTTCCTATATCCTTTCAAACATCTATATGTCTTCCTTGGAAAACATCTCTATTCAGATCCCTTGCCTATTCATTAATCAGAGGGTTTTTTGCCTTTTCTTTTTGCTATTGAGTTGTGTGAGTTCCTTATATACCTTATATCAGCCCCTATAAGATATATGGCTTGCAGATATTTTCCCCAACCCATACACTGCTTTTTCATTTTGTTGATTATTTCTTTGGCTGTGCAGTAACTGTTCAGCTTGGTTTATGGTAGCCCTTCCTTATTCACAAAGTATATTTGCAAGATGCCCCAGTGCAAGCCTGAAACCACAGATTGTATATACCTAATAGTTTTTCCTATACATACATACCTCTGATAAAGTTGCTTTACACAGTAGCCAAAGTAAAAGGTTAATGACAATAACACAAAATAGGACAATTACAACAATACACTGTAACAAAAATGATTTAAAACTTATAAATTTTTTATTTCTGGAATTATCCATTTAATATCTTCAAATCACTGTTGATTGTGGGTGACCAAAATGGAAAGCAACACCTTAAATAAATGATGATTATAGTAGTCCCAATTGTTTCTTTTTGTTTTCATTGTCCAAGCTTTTGGTGGGATATCTAAAAACTAGTGGACATGTCCAATACCGAGGAAACTTCTTCCATGCTTTCTTCTGAGTTTTAGTGTGAGGTCTTTCATTGTGGTCGTTGACCTATTTTGTGTTCTTTTTTTTTTTTTTATTCAGTATAAGATAATGATATAGTTTTTGTTTTGTTTTGTTTTGGCATGGAGATATTCAGCTTTCTCAGCGCCACTAGAGAAACTGTAATTTCCTCATTGTGTCTTCCTAGTGGACTTGTCAAATTTAGCCGATTGTGTATGCTTGGGTTCATTTCTGGGTTCTGTGTCCTGTTGCATTGGCATAAGGTTCATTTTTATGCCAGTGTGCTCTGTATACTTCAAAATCAAGAATACAACATAAACATCATTTGTTTCTTGTCGGGGTTTTTAGCCCCCTGTTCCCTCCTGACCTGCAGGAGAGATTGGGGGAGCATGCCCCAACCAGGAGGAACCAAGAAAGGTAAAGGTCGACTGGCCGCCCACACCCAGCCCTCCCTCGCGGGAGGACAATCAGACGCGCCAGGGCGCCAGGGAGACCAGTCAAAGCAGGCTCTCTTTTAATGAGAAAACACACACAGCTAATATAATGTACAGGAGCCAATCAGGATAAAGGTCAGCAGGGTGGGGAGAGTTCATGTGTACACCCATCCTACAGGCAGTAATGGGAGACAGGAGCTGTCCGTGAGGGCAGAAGGGTTCTGAGCCTATCCTAGAGGTGGTCCGATTCTTCATCACAACCCATGGCAATGCCTTCTGGCTAATCGCTAGGTGCTCTCTTAGCCACACGTGGCCCCAGGACTGGGAAGCAGGTAGCAGCCAGCAAGATAGGTTTCCTCTTTTCTGATGCAACATGCCCCACGTTACATCATGCCCTACAGTTTCTAGCCTGCAAGCTTGGCACATGTATTTGAAAATTAGAACTGCAACATCAACATTTTCTTGAATTTTCAGCCTCCCAGCAGTATTCTCTGTATTTCACATTACTAGCCTCCCCCAGATGAGACCCAAGTCTTAATATGTTGTCTTATTTATATACATAATATTATTCATACAAGTGAAAAACATAAAGGCACATGTTATATATTATACATGCAGAGCTACACACCCAGTTACACACATATTCTATTTGTTTTGTTTCTTTCTCTGAAGAGAGAAACAGCCCGATTCAAATATCCAGCTGGGCAAGTTTATTCATTGAAGTCCATAGCCTGAAGCTGGTGATTTAAAGCATAAATACCCCAACTGGAGGGAACCTAAGTGGGCAATGGGTGCAAGAGGTGAGGTAGAAGTTTCCTCATAGGGGCCAAGAAGTGAGTAGTATTAAGAGTGTATAGAAGAATTTGTCAGAAAGAAGTGGGATGATCCATTTCTCCACATATTCTTAAATATGGTCAGGTGAACATGGAGGGATTACAGGTAAGACATACACAAATGAACCACTGAAAGGGGTGGCAAAAACTCCTCCTCCCTACTATGTGATACACCAACATTAAACGTGGAGAGATTGGGAGGGGTGCTGTAATGCCAGATTCGTGGGACCCCAATAGACCTCCAGGAGCCGAATCCGATGCAAGCACACAAGAGTCTATTGCAAGCTCGAGCCTGGACTCACAACTGTTCCTGACGCAGCGGTCCCAGGGAGTGAGTCCCAGTCCTTTGTTCAGTGAGATTTTATAGGTTTGGGGGGATACTCTATGCGTCACAACATCACACAGCAAATCATTCCATACCGCGGGAAAGTCAAACAACAACTCTTAACATTGATTAGCACATTCACTGGCGGGAACAAGTTGGGTAGGGGTGATTGGTTAGTACAAGAGGGGGATTCCTTTGAACAGATTGGTTTAGGCCACGAGGGGAGTACGTGCTAAACTACATGGTTTCCCAACATGTTATCAACCACCATAAATTACTGGGAGGGTCATCTGGCATCCCAGGTATTTTCCCTGTCTCATGCTGATTGGTGGCTGCTAGGGGGTTGCCATGGGTCCTCACCTAGCCTGACTGAGTCAGGGACACCTGGTGCTGCAGACCTCTCCTGTTATTTACAGACAAACAACTCAGCAGGGTGGGTATGTGCCTAGGAGTGCTCTGTGGGGTCACGCCCCCTTCCTTGGACAGGCTTTGCTCTGAGGTAGAGGCTGGTTTCTCAAAAACGGAGTCACATCAGTTTCTCAGTGCCATGTCTGCTTTGGAAAACTCTTTAGGGGTGCTAAGAAAATTCCTTCTTTCTCTAACCAGGCCATCTTGGCCTCCTCATATGTTTTAGTCAACTTTTTAACTGTGACTAAAGGATCCAACTAGAACAATTATAGAGGAGGAAATGTTTATTTGGGGGCTCAAAGTTTCAGAGGTCTTAGCCCATAGGGGGCAGGTTCCATTTCTCAGGGCTCAAGGTGAGGCAGGACATCATGGTGGAAGAGTGTAGCAGAAGGAAGCAGCTCAAGTGATGATTATGAAGGAGAGAGAGAGAGAGAGAGAGAGAGAGAGAGAGAGAGAGAGAGAGAGGAGAGAGAGAGAGAACCCCCAGGGAACCACACCCTACCAGCCTTCAGTTACCACTCAGTTAGTACCATCAGGGGATTAATTCACTGATTGGGTTGAGACTCTCACAACCCAATCATTTCTCCTCTAAACCTTTCCTATTATCTCATACATGAGCTTTTTGAGGACACCTCACATCCAAACCATAACATCATCACACCCACTTTCCCACAGACCTGTTCAGATGTCTACATCCCTCCCCACCGAGCTATAGTTGACTGGGAAAGTGGTTTACTGACCAAACCAATCCTAAGGGTGTGGCCCAGCTCTGTATACAAAGGGAAGACAGCAGGCATGGGATAGATCCCTAGGCAGTGTTGATATGGAGAATATGACCAATAAACCACCAACACCTATTACAAATATTGAACAACCAACTTCAAACAACAAAAGAAAGAAGAGCAAGGCCACTATATCAACCCCAAATTCTTTCTGAATTCCCCTTGAGTCCTCCCCACCAACACACCAACTCTGTCCTTGCCTGGCCACATTCCTTCTCATGAAGCCCCTATTCCCACCCATCCTCTACCCTCTTTCTCTGAACCAGGGCCTTTTTGTGACCTCTCTGTTGTCCTTTTCGGGGGCCCAAGACAACAGTGAAGGTCAACAGACCCATTCAGGGGAGTTTGAGGGAAAAAAACCTCTGCACCAGAACTATTATCACCATCTGAACAAGAAATTCAATCGAGATGATCCAGACAAGGACCAACAGAGTGTGGACCTAGACAGCCAGTTTTATTAGGTTGAGGCCAGAGATCTCAGAACTATCTGCAAAGTCTCAAGAACTATGGATACTGCTGGGAAATAGCCATTAGGGTAAAAGAGAGATTTTGTACCAACCTTGTACATGATGGTGAGGATAAAATCAACCAGATATGAGGTTTTGTGTGTGTGCGCGCGCGCGCGTGTTTTCTGATGGTGGGTATATCATCCTTAAAGCAGAAAGGGATAGGAAAATACCATGCCTCTGATTATTCACTTTCTGTTCCCAAATCCTAGCCAAGTTAAGGGAACATCCCAGCAGCTCGGGAGGCTGAGACAGGGGGATCACAAGTTCAAACCCAACCTCAGCAATGGCAAGGTGCTTAGCAACTCAGCAAGACCTTGTCTCTAAATAAAATACAAAATAGGGCCGGAGATATGGCTCAGTGATTGAGTACCCCTGAGTTTGATCCCCAGTACAGAAAAGAAAGAAAGAAAGAAAGAAAGAAAGAAAGAAAGAAAGAAAGAAAGAAAGAAAGAAAGAAAAAGTTAGGGGAACAATGAGACCAAGCCCGGGCCATAATGTCCAGATTGGGTTTTGTAGGGTTGGAGTTCAGATCAATAGGCCAACAGTTAACTAGACATGAAGGATAAGAACTGGGTCAGGGCTGAACACTGAATGCCCATTTCCCTTTGACTATATGATGTGGCTTTGTATGAAGTTTGTCTTCCTGGGAACCTGGAAACACTTAACCAAGTATGAAGAACTGGCTTCCACTAGGTTCTATTAAATTGTTACAATAATTTTTGGTTTAATGGCCCAAGAGAAGAGTGTTTCCACCATCTGTCCCTCAAAAATTATGATTAAAGAGGTAAAATCTACTTTAAAAACAATCTTCATTTTTACAATTGAGGAGAGTACATTACATATTCCACTGCATTAGATAAACAAATGCTTCTTATATGTGTGTTTGAAGAAACCTTTTTGTGTATATGTGTGTACACATATATAATACATATATACTCACATATATATAAATCTTTTATTTTAAGGAGGCATGTAATATTGTTGAAGCACGTTTTACAGAAAAAATGAGAAAAGGATTTATCATTTGAAATAGAACAAAATATCATTATGAATCAATTTCCAGTTGTTATTAAATTGATAGAATAAGTCAGGCTCTTTAATTTTATAATAAATAGGATTTTGACTTTTTATATGATTTTAAAAATATGAATAAAGCTTTGAGGTGGAAAGCACTGATTGTATAAGCATTTTAAAACTGTCTCCATTCATTTCAATTTGTGATTCAAGGATGTAAAAATGAGTGCTGGTTTTGAAAAAGACAGTAAGCTTCCAATTAGAAATGATAGATGAGACCCGTACCCTTTTCCTTAGCGAAGTCAAAGCTTCACTTCAATAGCTCCACTTCAAAAGGATTTCAGAGCTTTGTATGTTTAACTTCCAGTTGCTTCATATGAAGTTCCATAAAACCTAGGAAACTATCATGGAAACAGAATATTGTCACATATTATCAACACTGTTATTTATGTCCCATCTTACATTATTTGTGGTCTTCATATATGGACCTACATATATGTGAGCATGCTTGCAATAATTCAAACCCTGCTCAATTTACAAGTCTACATTAGTCCTAAGATAAATATTTGTATGTTCTGGATGGGAAACAGGTCAGAGGATAAAATTATTGTCCTACTTTACAGAAGTGCTTTCAATATGGCTATTTGTCTCTCCAAATGTACAATACTGAATGCTCGGCTACAGTTTCATTCCCATGATGATTGCTCAAAAACTAAAAGAAAACAGTTGTTACAGCAGTCAGTTTTTGCATCAGTGTACATCTGGGAGCAACTTGTGAGGTATACTTACAATTATTTTAAGAGTTAGTCTTGGGGGCTGGGGATGTGGCTCAAGCGGTAGCGCACTAGTCTGGCGTGCCTGCGGCCCGGGTTCGATCCTCAGCACCACATACAAACAAAGATGTTGTGTCCGCCGAGAACTAAAAAAAATAAATAAATAAATATTAAAATTCTCTCCCTCTCTGTCTCTCTCTCACTCTCTCTTTAAAAAAAAAAAAGAGTTAGTTTTGTTAACTGCACTTTATTTTAATGCTAGATAACTTTCATCACTACTCAGAACTTTGGAATAGAACATGACAATTATTTGATTATTTTTAAAAATTCTCAAATATTCTTAAACCATCTATTTTTAAACTTCTTTTAAAAATATTTTTTAGTTGTAGTTGGACATAATGCCTTTATTTTATTTATTTTTATGTGGTGCTGATGATCGAACCCAGTGCCTCGCACATGCTAGGCGAGTGTTCTACTGCTGAGCCACAACCCCAGCCCCTATTTTTAATCTTTTATAGAGCTGGAATGTCAAATGTAGGTTCCTTGGAATACTATCCTCACTGGCTGATTTCAGCTCTTTCATTTACTTATTTTTTATTTGTTGTTGTTGTTGCTTTTTTTGTGGCATGGACACCAAGCCCTCATCTATGCTACACAAGTGAACTTCCATGGAGTAACACCCCCAGACCTCTGCTTTTATTAATAATTCATGTTCTGTTGGGACGATTGTCACACATGTTTCAGGCATTATTTACCTTTGGAAAAATACTGTGATTTTCAAACTACACACACAAAAATGAAATTGAATTCATTTTCACATTCAATTATATTTCATTACTCATATAAGTGGGAAAAAGCTAAAATCCATAACATGAATTCCCTTTTAATTTTTTGATGCGTTCATAAGTGGTACACATTTATTAGAGTCATGATTCCAAACATTATAGAAATAGCTATTATTTCCTAAGAATTTTCATTTTATTCTCTGAATTCTCAACATTTCCATGAATGTAGGCTTAAAATAAGGAAGATAATGAGAAAATAATGGCCTAAAGTAATATACAAAAGAGGTGTATAGGAGGCATCTGTAAGTAGCAGTTGAGTTTTGTCTTAAAACAATGGACACTAACTATTTACAACCATTTTAGGCAAACACTCCCATGTGCAAAGAGGGAGATTCCTCAACAATTACAGACAGCAGGCAATGATGACACTCATTTCTTACAGGAAATTGGTGAGAAAATACAAGGACACCTTGTTGATATTAAAGACCTAAGAACTAGAGGATACATACAAAATGTTTTTCCTCAGATTCAATCCCTGTTTAAAAGTAAAATAATGTTTAATAAGTAATGCACATAGCAGGAACACTATGCTTAATTCCTCATGAATTCTCTTGGCCCATCATCTCATACTTACTGATTTCTTTTATATTTTATATTTTATTTTTTGGAGTTCCATAAGCCTCATAAATGAAAATAATTAAACACACATGATTATAAAAATTATATTCATTAGGTTGGCTTAGAGGACCAGAAGCTGAGTCCCACAATGGCCCTCTGCAGGATGGACAGGTGGAGAAATCAGTGGCTGCTCAGCCCAAGAAGCTGGAGCCTCAGAACAAGAGGGACCAAAGATACAGCCCCAGGCTGGGACCAAAGGCCTGGTAACTCCCTGGAGAGCTGCCCAGCAGGACCTGCTTTGGAAGAGGGAGGGAGCACAGTCTGATGTCCTCAGGTGGGAAGAAGTGAGCTCTGTCTGCTGCAGCTTCCTCCTTCTTCCAGCTTGTTATTCCACGCAGGCCCCCAACCCTCTGGAAAGTGCTGCCCACCCTCAGGGTGGGTCTCCCCCTCGGCTTGCTCTCCCTCCTGCCAATCATCCCTAGAAGACCCTCATGGACACATGCAGAAGCCGCTTACCCTCAGGCTTCTCTTAATCCGATCAGGCTGACAATTCATGTAACCCATCATAGCCGCCCATTGTGCTTTTAGTCACGCGAATCGAATTGGGGTTCACTCTGTTGCTCCCGCAAAACACTGAAATCACTCATGTAGCAAGGCTTCCAAATCTACAGCCCTCCTTGCGAATGTGTGTTCCCTGAATCAGATTTGCTCCTATTTATATGTAAAAGTGAGCCAGAGGATATTGTCTGTGTCACAGGATTTTAGTGCAGGTCGAAGGAAAGGGGAAGGGGGAGAGCACTCAGAAGAGGGTGGGAAACAGAGGCTTTAGCTTCCAGTCGGTTTCCCTCCTCTTCTTCTACAAGCCAGGGTCATGTCACTGTGAGTCGCTCAGCCAGGCGTGTGCACTGAGGTTGGGATGACGGAATGCTTTGGACACTCATATGATGGCCTCCTGCAGAGTGTGACTTGATGACAGCGGCCTCCCAAGGACCAACTTTTATCAGACTACCGAGGGCAACAACTAAGCCAACATAAAATGCTCCTTAATACAGCAGCCTTCCCCTCCCTGTAGGCCATGAAATATGCACGTTAGCAACTTTTCTGTCCTAACATTGAGTTACAACTTTCAAGTGAAGGATATAACCTGGGTTCTTTTACTTATTTCAATATTTAATTCATGAGGTACACTATGGCTTCAAAAAGTAGTTAAAGTGGTGAATTAATTTGGAGCCTAAAATGATCGACTTGATGAAAAAGCCAATCCAAAATCACGTGACTCCTGCTGCAGGGGAGCGAACATGCTGTAAGAAGACAGGCCCTGTGTTGTGCACAAACACCAGTACAGGAGCAGAGTTTACGTGTAGACCTAGTGTGTTCTTCAGAAACCATGTCAAGGAAAATATCAGGGGCCAATGGGTCCCTGGTTGCCTGAACACGATCTTTATTTAATGGTTGACGATCACAGAAAAAAGCAGTCGTTCACTGAAGGCTTTCAGCTTAGAGGAGAAAATGCAATGTCACATTCATATTTGCATTACCATATACATCTCCTGAAAGATAGAACATGAAGCCATTGAAACAGTCTGCCTAAGACAACATTACTTTATGTCAATTGACAAAAGTGCTTCTGTGTTCATAACTGAAACGCAAGTTAAATGTTGCATGATTCTTGAATAAAATGAAACCCTAAATTATTGCTTATAATAACTTCCTTTCCAGCACACACATCCTTTCCCAGAAAATCAATGTTTTGTCAGTGACTCTTACTGACTGATATGAAACACAAGTCTTGTTCTATTTTTAGTGACGGTTTTCAGTGTCCTCAGGAGAAAATTAATGTTCAGAAGAAACAGAACTATGAGCAAAACAGGAGGACATCATAGCAGCAAACCTCACCAAGTAACTCCACGCTCCCAGCTCTGCACCAATCTTTCTATCTCTTTCTATCTGAGACAGTGATGATGATGATCCACATGACAAGTGCAGAAACAGAAGTGAAGGAACCTGACTCACTTCCAGGCACACAACAGTTGTGTGCAGACAGAATTGGATGGTGCCACAAAGTCTGAGGCCAGAGACTGTGTGTTGAGCTAGTATTATTTTTGAGCACAACTGGAACAGACTAGTATAGGGTAGTAAAGGGCTTTCAACTGTGGAGAAAAACTAGGAAATTAGGTATAAAATGTATAAGAGTATATATCAAGCTCTCAGTACTTTAGCCCAGTTAAAAGAATCTTCAATTTGGCATATATTTTCATTCTGCTTAGTTTTTGAGGAGCCTGGATTTTTGTTATCAGTACTTTAGAGTTATACATAATATTGGTGTTCATCTTGACACAGTTAGACAAGCATGGAGTGCAGTTGGCTCCAATTCAGCCTCCTCTCCCTCCCTGCCGCCTCCCCTGTTCCCTTTCCTCTCTTCTGCCAGTCTTTCTTTTGTTTATTTACAGCATGTAATGTTAAACAAATTCTCTTAGCACACATGCTATAATATCTCTGGCAATAAATTTTATAGCTTCATGGGCCAGTGGAAGGAATTCTAACTCAAAGACTGCAGCAAACATTGCCAAATGATTGGCTAGCAAGTGCATTGTGAACATGCCACATTACTAATATCTGCCCTTTATGTCCATCCCCCAACTTACTCTATTGCACTTGAAGTGCACTGATCAGGGGAAGTCTTTATGAAACACAGCCCCTGCAGAACAGGCAACTTTTTCGAGTTGTAGTTTGTGGGTTTTGCACGGAGTGCCTTCTCACAAACAACACAGCTGAGCTCCTTTACCATATGAAAATATACAAACCTCAGCTCACAACCCCACAACATGCTTAGTGGGAAAACCCTACCTAACTGGAAGACTTCCCACTAAAGTCAGAAAGAAAAAATTGCCTAGTATCTCATTATTGTTTAACATCGCAGTGCAAGTACTCACTCACCAAAGTAATTAGACTTCATAAAAGTATAAAGGAAGACTTAATGAAAAACATTGGAACTAATGAAAGAATTTGGGAAGAAAGAATCAGGTAACAAAATTCACCTCAAACAAAAGCCTGTGTCCACGTAGGAGTAACCTGGAGGAGATGTAATGGAACGTCCCTTTAATAGTGGCAAATGCAAAGTACCTAGGCCTAAGCTGAACAAGAACTATCCAGAATCCAAAGGTGGTCAGCTATAGTGCATTCTGAAAGACACAGAAGCAGGGATGGGCAGAAGAGCCATGCCATCACCTTGGAGCACAAGACTCCACCTCAGAGTGCTTTCCCATTATATTTGTTAACATACAATCGAATTAAAGAGACCATGAGGTTTTTCTCTGTTGGTGGACAGTTTTGATTTTAAGGGTCAGCTAGCAAAAACATTTGAGAAAATACACACAGGGAAACAGCAAAAAAGGAGAATGAGAGGAGCCACTCCCACGGATATTAGAAGCCACTGTGAAATGGCTATAATTGAAGCTGCTCTGTCATTGCCGCAGTCTGGCTGGGCACAATTCAGGAGCCACTTGTCAAAAGAAACGAACTTTATTTTTAGAACCACGCAAGATAAACAAAACAGCTCCTCAGGAAAAAACCCTCAGAGCCCAACTGCCACCACCGGCTTCCCACAAGCCACACACCCCAACCCAGCCTCTTCCTCCCACAATCCTCCTGCTCTTGAGGCCGATTGGCTGGGTCGCATGGGTGGAGCCAAATAAGTCCCCCAATGAGCAGCTCTGTGGTCTGAAAGGGCTGGGAAACAGCCCAATGAGTATCACCGCAGAGGAGCCAATCAGCTAGATGTTGCTAGATGTTGCTGGGGCCGCTGTGAGCCAATCATCAGCTGGTAGTCTGAAAGGGCAGGGAAACAGCTCAATGAGCATCTCCACAGAGGAGCCAATCAGCTAGGTGTTGCTGGGGCCGCTGTGAGCCAATCATCAGCTGGCAGTCTGAAAGTTTGCTGGGGCCCCTTCGGCTGTGGCTCTCAACATCCCCCCCTCTCTGTTTAAACAACAAGCATGTGGCTTAGGGACCGTGCCTGCCTTAGTTTGTCCAATAGTAATTGGATCTTACCCGTCACTGACTACCGGTCCAGTATACAGCCACACCTCTGTGAAGGTCTTTGTACCAGCGGGGGGGGGGGGGGGGGGGGGGGGTGAAGTTCTTTGCCTCACCTCTGTTGGCCCCCAAATTTTAGCTGAACAATCATGACAAGCAGAAGGGAGGAAGATACACCAAGCCAGCTGACGGCTCCTTTTGGAAAAATTGTACCACCGATGACATCATCAGCAAAAATACCCCAACACTACCACAAGTCTCTGCACTAACAGATAGTTCACAATGCATACAGGTGAGTTCCCAATGCATACAAGTGATACATAGTCCAGGTAAGTTCTGTAAGCAGTTCAGTGATGGCTATTGCAGAAGCTGTAGACTGGTTTTATCTTTGTCTTCATGCACTGGGATGGAGATAGGAATTCTGGCAATAATGGTTAAAGAAAAAATTATGTAACATTCCAGAAGGCACTAAAAGAAAACAATTTTCTTAACAATTTACATTGTCTTCACCGGCACTGGGATGAAGATAGGAATTCTGGCAATAATGAATTTAAAAAAATTATTTGGATCCATTTTTTCATGAGCGCTCATCATATATGATATATGGACATACGTACATTCAAACATATAACACAAAACACAAGTGTGCACACATAATACACACGACACATAACATAATAGTAAAGGCCTTATAACTTTTTAATGCCGCAGTCTGTTTACATTGTCTTTAAGAGAATTATTAAATATAATGAAAAGGAAAGGTGAAAGTAAACAAACAGATCTGTTAACCTCCTTTTTTGTTCACATTTTAAAACAATCCTCAACAGCTGTTTACCCAATTTAAATTAAACCATTTAAATCACGTGAATAAAAAAAAATTATTTGGATCCATTTTTTCATGAGCGCTCATCATATATGATATATGGACATACGTACATTCAAACATATAACACAAAACACAAGTGTGCACACATATGACACATAACATAATAGTAAAGGCCTTATTACTTTTTACAGGTGAAATCTCCATTGCAATGTTTAAAAACTCTATAGTCAAAAAATAGAACTGATCAGCAAAACATTAACCTAGGTCTGTATGAGCTCAAAAAACAAAATAGAACTTCATGATATGGGAAAGGGCAATAATAAAATAGATATTGAAAAAAGCATTCTGGTTCTGTCGCAGATGTAAGAATAACCAAACTGGAGTTCTGGATATCAGCTGTTATGGATTTGAGCTAAATCATCTTCTTTTTGGTCTGTAGAAATCGCTTTAGTTAATCTGTCTGGAATCCAAATCAGCTGCTGTTCTCCCTGTGGAAACACATAAACAGACCCCCGACTCCAGGAAATCACTGGGTCAGGACCTTAGTTAATCTCTCTGGAATCCAAATCGGCTGCTGTTCTCCCTGTGGAAACACACAAACAGACCCCCGACTCCAGACAATTACTGGGTCAGGACCTTTCCATTGTCCTGTTAGAATATCCTTCCAAAGTACCTTGGGCTTATGTACATTTTTTGGACACATATGCCTTTCCGCAGCACTAAGCCCTGATGAATCCAAATTTTAAAAGTTTAGAGTAAAAAGGGTTATTTTAAGTTTATCTTTGGGGAATATATACCCCTTCCCAATTCCTTCTTTTTGCTTTAATAAGTACATTTTAATAGTTTGATGAGCTCTTTCAACTATGCCTTGTCCCTGTGGATTGTATGGGATTCCTGTTATATGAGTAATGCCAAATGATGAGCAAAATTGTTTAAAAGAGGTAGAAGTATAACCAGGGGCATTATCTGTTTTTAACTGTTTTGGAACGCCCACAGTGGCAAAATTTTGTAAGCAATGAGCTATAACATCTTTAGTTTTTTCTCCGGCTTGAAGGGAGCCCATCAAAAATCCAGAAGAAGTATCAACTGTAACATGTAAATATTTTAATTTTCCAAATTCTGGAAAGTGTGTGACGTCCATCTGCCAAATATGGTTAGGTATCAATCCTCTAGGATTGATTCCAAGATTAACTTGTGGTAAAAAGGTCACACAATTTTGACATTGTTTTATTATTTGTCTAGCTTGTTCCTTAGTTATTTTAAAACGCTTTTGTAAAGTATTAGCATTGACATGGAACTTTTTATGAAAATTTATAGCTTCTTCTAGTGTAGAGAAAATATGTATGTCATGTGTAGTTTTATCTGCTAAATCATTGCCCAAACTAAGGGCTCCAGGCAATCCTGTATGTGCCCTGATATATCCTATAAAGAATGGATCTTTTCTGTTCCAGATTAGACTTTGTATAGTGGAAAGCAAAAAAGAAAACAGTAGAGGAAGGGGAAATCCTACCAGCATCTTCAAGGGATACTATAGCATTAACTATATACTGACTATCGGAAAATAAATTAAATACAGAAGTTTTAAACATCACAAAAGCCTGTAATACTGCTTTAAGCTCTACCTTTTGAGCTGATTGTTTGGGTACTAAAAATGTAAAAGTTTGATCAGGTATAACTATTGCTGCTGTACCATTATTGGATCCATCAGTGAATATATTTGGAGCATTCCCGATAGGTGTTTTTCTTGTCATTTTTGGAAAAATGACAGGATGCGATGACCAAAAAGACAATAAAGGATTAGATGGTAAGTGGTTATCAAATGAAACATTAGATTTGCACATGATTATTGCCCAAGTATTTAACTCATTAGCTAACTCAACAATTTGATTCATAGTATATGGAGTAATAATTTTATTGGGAGAAATTCCAAACACTCCTTTTGCTGCTTTTATTCCTTTGAGTATTAATTGTCCTACAGACTCAGGATACCTAGTAAGAATAGTGTTAGGAGAATAAGATAAAGGTATCCATAATAATGGACCTTCTTGCCAAAATACTCCTGTAGGAATATTTTTTGTTGGTAGTACAATAAATAATAAAGGCAAAGTTATATCAATTCTATCCAAATGCATATTTTCCATATATGTTTCAATGATTTTTAATGCCTTTCTTGCTTCAGACGTTAACATTCAGGGTGAATTTGGATCTGATGGACCTTTTAGGATATCAAATAAAGGTCCAAACTCTCCTGTTGGTATAACTAGATAAGGCCTTATCCAATTTATGTCTCCTAATAACTTTTGAAAGTCATTAAGTGACTTGAGTTGATCTACTCATATTTGAATTTTTGGTGGACGGACCATGGTTGAGGATAATAGAACTCCTAAATAATTAATTGGAAAATTTAATTGTACTTTATCTATTGCTATCTCTAGATTATAATTTTTTAATAAGTTTGTAAGTGTGGCATAACATTCTAGCAATGTGTTTTTAGCTTTGTGTGCTAATAGTACATCATCCATATAGTGAAATATTTGTAGTTCAGGATTTTGATTTCTAAGTGGCTGGATTGCTTTGTTAACATAAATTTGACACATAGTTGGGCTCTTAGCCATCCCTTGAGGGAGTACTTTCCATTCATATCTCTGATCAGGACCTTCATGATTCAGTGCAGGGATAGTAAATGCAAAACGTGGACTATCCTCAGGATGCATTGGAATTGAAAAAAAAAAACAATCTTTAATATCTAGGGCTAAAACATACCAAGTTTTTGGCAAAGCAGACAATTGAGGAATCCCCGATTGAGCAGGTCCCATAATAACCATCTCATTATTAATGGCTCTTAAATCTTGCAATAATCTCCATTTACCAGATTTCTTTTTGATGACAAAAATGGGAGTATTATGGGGAGATACAGAAGGTTGTATATGTCCTTCCACTAATTGTTGTTTGACCAGATCATGGGCTGCTTGTATCTTTTCTTTAGTCAGGGGCCACTGAGGAATCCATACTGGTCTTTCTGATTTCCAAGTAATTTTTATTGTCTCAGTGGCCCTTTCTGAAAATCCAACCCATGTCTGTCTGTTCCTTGATCTATTTGTATTGGTGCTGCTATACCTTGTTCTTGTTTTCCTAATCTTTTTCCTTTCCTAAAACCTTGTCTAGTCATAATAGTGGGTGCATTTTGGTTGATGTTATTTGTTAATGTCAAACCTAATTGATCTAGGACATCTCGTCCCCATAAATTTATAGGAAGATGATCCAATACATATGGCTGTATAGTTCCTTCACATCCTTCAGGATCCTTCCAATCTAATACCATTGCACTTCTATGGGGATTAGTCGCCACTCCTAGGCCTCGAAGCGTTTGAGTGGCTTGTTGTAATGGCCAATGTTTTTGGCCATTCTTGACGAGAGATGATGCTAAGGTCTGCACCTGTACCCAGTAGCCCATTAAATTCATGTCCTTGAATATTTAGTTTTAGCATGGGGCGAGAATCTAAATTTAAAGACAGCATAGCCCAATCTACACCTGTGGAGCCTAATCCCTTGGAACCTCTTTCTACAGCACGACTGGAAAATTTATCATGTAGGCTTGGTATTATTAGTAACTGTGCTATTCTATCTCTTGGTGAAACTACTGATATACCATTTGGAGAACTGGCTATAATTTTTATTTCACCTTCATGATCGGGATCAATTACCCCAGGACTTATCATAAGTCCTTTTAGAGTAGAAGAGCTGCGTCCCAATAATAAGCCTACTGTTCCTTTGGGAAGAGGTCCTTTCACCCCTGTGGGAATGATGTGAACTCCCATCTCTGGAGTTAGTACTGATCTGGCGGAGGCACAGAAGTCCAACCCTGCGCTCCCTCTGGTTTGTCTGATGAGGGATCTGATGGACAATGTGTCCTGGGCACTACCGTGATGGGGTTGCTGGGTTCCTCCAGTGCTCCGTATATTTGTGGTTTTGGGCCCCGGAGCATTGGGCCCCCCTGTCCATTTTTTGGCAATGGAGCCCGATGCCTTTCTCCACGATATCGTGGATAAACACTTGGTCCTTGTTCGTTTTTTGATAATGGAGTACCCTCTATGGTGGTTTGAGAACGGCATTCATTAGCCCAATGTCTCCCTCTACGGCATCGTGGGCAAATACCCGGTATTCTACTCCTTTGATACCTAGTTTTGTTAAACCCTCCTCCTATGGGGCAATTCCTTTTAAAATGTCCTGTTTGTTCACAATTGTAGCATGTTCTTGGCCTGGAATCTAAAGCCTGTTTTACTGCAGCTGCCACAATTTGCCCTTGTTCATTAATGTCTCTGGCATCTAAAGCCTGTTTTACTGCAGCTGCCACAATTTTCCCTTCTTCATTAATGTCTCTGGCATCTAAAGCCTGTTTTACTGCAGCTGCCATGACTTGCTCTTGTTCATTAATGTCTCTACATAATTTAATATATGTGTTTAAATCTTCATGTTTCCATGGTCTAATGATATCTCTGCACCAACGATTCGCTTGGTCATAAGCCAGTTGTTTTATTAATGGCATTGCTTGTTCTGTATTCCCAAAAACTCTGGTAGGTGTTTGAATAAGCCTATCTACAAATTCAGCGTAAGATTCATTAGCTCCTTGTATTATCTTAGATAATTGACCTTGTAAACCTCCATGTCCTTGTAAAGTCTTCCATGCCTTAACTGCATCTACAGCAATTTGTAAATATACACCAGGATCATATGCAATTTGTTGCTGCTGATCCTCATAAGGTCCCTTTTCTAACAACATATCTAGATTTCTCTGAGGATAACCAGCTGCTGCATTTCACCTAGCCGTCTCCTTGCAAAATTCCTCATTGGCAACCTTCCATAACAGGTATTGTCCTCCATTTAGCACAGCTTTACACATATTAGCCCAATCTGCTGGCGTCATGTTCAAGTTGGTAAAGGATTCGACCAAGCTTACAGTGAAGGGTGCTTGAGGACCATAGGTTGTTACAGCCTCTTTTAGCTGCTTCACTGTTTTGAAATCTAAAGCATGGTAAATTCGCTGCCCTCCTACCTCAAATACAGGGCATGTTAATACTTGAGATCCTGTCTCAGGATCCCAACTATCAACTGCGGGGGTTGGGGGCCTCTCAGCATATGGAGGTGGCCTTGTCAGTTGGACACTTACGTCCTCTGGTGATAGAAAGGTGTTAGTAGCAGTCTCCTGTAGAGGTGGTGCTGTTGGTTGGACACTTAAGCCCTCTGGTGATAGAAAGGTGTTAGTAACAGTCTCCTTTTGTAACTTTCCCCCTGATGGCTTTTTCTGCTCTAAACTTCCTTTCTCTGTCTGATTAGCTCGAAAGACCTTCTCTTTTACTTGAATCTTTTCCTCTTTCTGACTAACTTGAGAGACCTTCTCTTTTACTTGAATCAATATGTCTTCTCCTTCCTCTACCTTTGTCTGAATTGAAGGCTTTGGACTAAGCAAACCAGATACCAACGCCCACAATGTCAATGTGCCAACTGGCAGAGTCCCTGGGCTGTTCTTTTCTATTCTTTTTAAATCTTCACCATGATGGTTCCATTGTGATATATTTAACAACTCCTCCTTAAAAAGCCATGGGCTACATTTTTGCATTGTATCAACGTATGCCCTGACTGTTCTTGATTTTACTGGGATGCCTCCTTCCTCTAACAATTTACTTAACACTCTTTCAGTTTGTTTTTTACTAATTTCTGATCCCGTATTTCTACTATAATACAACCCAACAAGATGACGCCAAACAAAACCGAGACAGAATGAAATAAAAATGGAACAACAAAAATTCATTATAGCCTTTCTATCCTCCTGACATGTGCATCCGTCCTTTCTCCCTATCTGTTCCTCAGACGTAAATAGTTTTTCCTCAGATGTGAGCGGTTTTTCTTCTGTCTCACTCATCTCCAGGGACAGGCAACTTAAATCAAAAGTGAAGCAAAACAAAAGAGGAATCTTAAAATGGCTACCCATCCTCTCACCCTGCCCTCAGGGGCGAGCAGTTTACTTACCCTCAGTCGCTCCCCATGCGAGCCACCAAATGCCGCAGTCTGGCTGGGCACAATTCAGGAGCCACTTGTCAAAAGAAGTGAACTTTATTTTTAGAACCACACACGCCAAACAAAACGGCTCCTCAGGAAAAAACCCTCAGAGCCCAACTGCCACCACCGGCTTCCCACAAGCCACACACCCCAACCCAGCCTCTTCCTCCCACAATCCTCCTGCTCTTGAGGCCGATTGGCTGGGTCGCATGGGCGGAGCCAAAAAAGTCCCCCAATGAGCAGCTCCGTGGTCTGAAAGGGCAGGGAAACAGCCCAGTGAGCATCACCGCAGAGGAGCCAATCAGCTAGATGTTGCTAGATGTTGCTGGGGCCGCTGTGAGCCAATCATCAGCTGGTAGTCTGAAAGGGCAGGGAAACAGCTCAATGAGCATCTCCACAGAGGAGCCAATCAGCTAGGTGTTGCTGGGGCCGCTGTGAGCCAATCATCAGCTGGCAGTCTGAAAGTTTGCTGGAGCCCCTTTGGCTGTGGCTCTCAACATGTCATTACTGCTCAGACAGGCCAAGAAAACAAAAGAGAATCTCTAAGTAGATCCAAAAGCTTTTAAAATTGGTTTTGTGATATAGGTGGCTTTTCAGATCTGTGAGTAGGTGATGCATTTTAAAAATTGGAATTGGGGGTCTGGGGCTGTGGCTCAGCAGTAGAGCGCTCACCTAGCACGTGTGAGGCACTGGGTTGGATCCTCAGCACCACATAAAAATCAATAAACAAAACAAAGGTATTGTGTCCAACTACAACTAAAAACATTTTTTTAAAAAAAATTGGAGTTGGGGTAAGTAGTGACCAATAAAAAAAGTGAAATTTGGATGTATCACCTATGCTGTATGTCAGAATACGTTCAAAGTGGATCAAAGATCTAAATGTGAAAATTATACCCTGCCCAATTTTATAACCTTGAATTCTTTTACCATCGGGAAGAGTGAAATTTGAGAAGAGGCCCATTACCAAATCCAAGAACACATAAGGTGCATGAATAAAGAGCCCAGACAAAAAGAAGGAAATTGTCCTTTTTTAAAAATTTCCCCCCCCCACCCCCCACAGGGGGAGGTAACTGGGGATTGAACCCAGAGGTTGAGCCACATCCCCAGCCCTTTTAATTTTTTTTTTTTTTTTTTTTTTAATTTAGAGACAGGGTCTCACTTTGTTGCTTAGGGCCTCACTTACTTGATGAGCCTGGCTGTGAACTTGTGATCCTCCTGCCTCAGCCACCAGAGGTGCTGGGATTAGAGGCAGGCCCTACCATAACTGGCATAAGTGTTTCTTAAATATATGAAAATGTGTTCAGTTGTGCACCTACAAAAACAAATCTTAATATCAGCTGCCCCTGAGTAAATTTGTAAATTTAGTACAATCCTAATAAAAGTGTCATTTTTTGTTCCTGGAGCTAGGGAAAGTGTTTTTGAAGTCCATTAAAGGAAAACAGGCAAGCAAGAACGTATGAGGAACCCTTGAAAAAGAACTTCAATAGAAGCCACCCCTGGGAGTGTATTCATCCACCTAACAGTGGCAAACTTTTGCTTTCTGACAGGTTTTTCCTTTAAATTCCCCTTACACACTAAAGTATTTCTCCTATGTAGTTCTATTATGTGGTGGTCCAATTAAAGGCATCTTAGCTGCAAGACTCCAGATGGATCTGTTGCCAGAAGCCTTGCTGCCCGATATAAAGTGCATGTAATAGCATTCCCCAATATGCACTCTTGGTAACTGAGCCCCAACCGGTCTCTTGCGTGAAGTGTTCCGCAGTGGAAGACAATAATAAGTAGCAGAATCTCTATAGAAGAGTCACTTTTCTCCCTCAGAAGTGGATTTTGAGTCAGGTGCATAGTGACTTTTCATAAATAATACATTTAAATTACGTTCACTCAAAAAGTATACAAATATCAGCCCAAAAGACAATAACTGGCTGAAAGAGATACCTACTACCTACTTACTGCTTATCACAGAGGTGGTGGCATTGGCCAATGTACTCAGACAACAGAGAGTAAATAGAGACATAAAAATAGAAGGGAAGAATTAAGGGAAACCCTACCACAGAGGATGAGAGGATTCAGTAAAGAACAGGTAACAAAGCAACATGTAGAAAAATAAGTTTTCATAGACACAAGAATAAAGGGAACGGGAATTGGGAATAGGAAAGACAGTGGAATGAATGGCACATAACTTTCCTATGTTCCTACACAAATACACAAACAGTGAAACTCCACAGCATGATCCACCACGACACTGGGATGCTTATTAGAATAACGTAGAGCCTATGTATTTATAATATGAGAAAATACACTCTATTGTCATGTGTATCAAAAAAGGACAAAGGAAAAAATTTTAAAATGAAGCCATGGGGATGAGGGGGCAAACAAGAGAATATATGAGGGGCCCCAAGTTTCTGACTCGAGGTTGTCCCTGGCTTGTAGTTTGCACCACTCCTCAAACATCCATCCACTGCAGGCTGTGTGCTGTCGGTTCTAATGATTTCAGGAAGTCTGGGAGGATTGCCTGCCTTGCAAACTGAGATAGTACTTACCCAGTCAGGCACCAGGGACCAAGTAGCACAGGAAGGCCAAGAGGCAAGACAGCATGCGGCCACTCCACCAGGGGACAGCCAGCTGGCCTTTGCCGACAACCACACATCTGTGCCTCAAGCCGAATCTCAGGTGGGGGCCTATGCGGCCTAAGGCATCTGTCCAGCAATTCACTCCCAAACATTAATAAAAAATCAAAAGAATAACCAGGAAGAATTATAATGAACAACTTCATTGACAATGGCAAAAACAAAATATTAGGGATAGATTTAACAAGAAATACTCAAATTTGAAATAACAAAAGCAGGAAATAATTCTGAAACATGCAAAGTCGATTTGAACGGATGGAAAGACATAACTTGGTTTTGGAAAGGGTAAATCAAAATCATGAAGAGTAAATAGAAAATTTTAATACAATCCCAATGAAGATACTGTAAGATTTTGGGGGGGAAGCTAGAAAGGCTGATCTTAGCGTTCATTTAGCAAGCACAAATGAGCAGTAATAGGCAGGAAATCCATCAGAAGGATCAATGAGGAAAAAGAACTCTACAGATATTAAAATCTACCCTAACAAGTCTCTATACCTTACATTGTGTGTTGTTGGTGTATGAAGAGAACAACTGAACAAAACAGACATATATATATACACACACATATATATGTGTATTAGACTAATACGTATGTGTACATATGTTATATGTGTGTGTCTATATATATAAAATATATTTTATACATATATAATATATATATATATATATATATATATATATATACACACACACATAATATCCTAGTGTACATAAAGAGTGGATATACAGCAGTAAGTGTGGCCTATGAAATCAGTGAGAGAAAATGGAATTAATGAAAGGTTGTGTTGGGGTAAGTGAATAGTAATAGAGAAAAAGATAAATTGAAACCTATTACTCACAGTAGATACCACAACAAATTCTTGATGGAACAGACATTTAAATGTACACAGTGAAACTGCACAAACAGTCTTTGACTATCCAGAATTTGTTTTAGAACTACTAATAATTGTGAAGATGGTAAAATCCAATAGAACAGGCGTAAGACTGAAGAATCGACAGTTCACATTGATAAGTAAGCAAATGAGTCTTAACCTATGGAAAAGTTACTTGCTCCCCTAATAAGTAAAACAAATAGGGAAACCTTTATTGACATTGGTCTTGGCATGCTTTCTTGGATTTCCAACAAAAGCACAGGCAACAAAAGCAAAAACAGATAAGTGAGAAGGTAGCAAACTAAAGAGCTTCTACACAGCAAAGGTGATGACTACAGAGCCAAATGCCATCTTATGGAATGGATGAAAATATTTCCAAACCATCTATCTAATAATGGATCAATATGCAAGTCATATGAGAATCTACTATACTCAATAACAACCCAAAATCTGATTAAAAATGGGCAAAGACTTGAACAGATATTTATCCAAAGGAGACACAGAGATGGCCAACAGGTATTTGAAAAGGTGCTTGACCTTCCTAATCATTAGGGAAAAGCAAACCAAAACCACAGGGAAAGCCAGGCACCTTAGAGCATGCTTGCAATCCCAGCGGCTTGGCAGGCTGAGGCAGGAGGACCTTGAGTTCAAAGCAGACCTCAGCAAAAGCAAGACACTAAGCACTCAGGGAGATCCTGTCTCTAAATACAAAATAGGGCTGGGGATGCAGCTCAGTGGCTGAGTGCCCCTGAGTTCATGCCTTGGTACCCCCACCCAAAACCAAACCAAAACAAAACAAAACCACAGGAATGTCGCCCCAAAACTGTTAGGATGACTGTATTTATTTTATTTCATTTTTGGTACCAGGGGTTGAACTCAGTGGCACTCAGCCACTGAGCCACATCCCAGCCCTATTTTGTATTTTATTTAGAGACAGGTTCTCACTCAGTTGCTTAGTGCCTCACCATTGCTGAGGCTGGCTTTGAATTTGCAATCCTCCTGCCTCAGCCTCCTGAGCTGCTGGGATGACAGGCATGCACCACTGCACCTGGCATGGATAACCATTTTTAAAAGACAAAGGAGAAGTGTTGGTGAGTGTGTGGAGGGAAAAAAAAATGTGTGCAGTTTTGGTAGGAACAAACATCATTGCTGTCATCATGGGAACCGGACAGAGTAATTGAAAGGTCTCAGGAAAGGCAAGGGCGGCATTCCACAAAAGTGGGAATGAATTTCCCATAAGAATAACACCGGAACCCAGACTCCTTTGGGGAGAGAGGTAAGAAAAGGTGCCTAGCTCACAAATTAGTCATTTTCAATCCAGACTGAGAACACTGGATGCCATTTGAAATTGGAGGAACAGCAGTCTAAAGAGGATAAGAAAGTGTGAATTCAAAGAACCTGGAAGCACTAAGCAGGCAGGGTATCACCAGGTGTGAGATGCACAAATGAGTCCCTCAGGAGGAGCTGCCTGAAGTAAGCAAAGGCCACAGAAAACTCCTTCCAAACACATTTCCTGTGCTTCTCCTAATTGCAGGCTCTGCCCTTAGGGGTTAGGCTTATGACAATGGAAGCCAGGCTTGCTGCCTTCAGGAAGCTCACAATGGCTCCTGAGGGACAAAGACAAATGGGCAACTACATGATAGTGTTTGTCACAAGTACAAGAGGAACAAAGATAACGGGGATGCTATAGTTTGGATGCGGTTTGAGTGTGTTCCTCCAGAAGTTCCCGGGGATGCTATAGTTTGGATGCGGTTTGAGTGTGTTCCTCCAGAAGTTCCCGTGTTGAAATCTAATCTCCATCATGAGGCATTAAGTGGGAGAAAGCTTAATCAGAGGTGGGTCCTTTCGGAGGTGACGAGGATGAGATACGATCATCAGGCTGCTGCCCCCGTGTTTGAATCTTGGTGGCTTCATGAGAATACTGAGCAAGACCCCAAAACAGAGACAGACATTACAACACTCCCTGCGCGTGACAACCTGCACCACCTTGGGACTCTGCTAGCAAGAGGGACATCACTGAATGTGCCCTTGAACTCACCAGAACCATGATCCAAAATGAGTCTTTTCAAAAAATATATGTACAGCTTACCCAGAATGTGATATCACATTATTAGCAGTAGAAAAAGGACTAAGATGGAATCATAGTGGGAAAGCAGAGTGAGAATGTTCAGAGGCTCCCCCAATGTAGTGCTGCTTCTCTTTAAAAGATGCGATGTTACTGTCCCACAATGAAGTGAGGCAAATGGAAAGGTACTTGCAAACAGAGAATGTTTTTCTATTTCCTATTCTTCAACTCACAGCAAAGCCCAGTTCACTTCATCCATTTGCAGCACTTGTGAAAAACAGGGCCAGGCCAGACAAACATTGGTCAAGAGGAGGTGAGTGCTTCTAGTGTCTGCTCAATCTTCAAAGAGGAAAACACTGCCTCTGATTTTTGACAAAGATGGAGTTAGGAAAGAAATCAGCCCAATCATGGTATGTGCCTATATGAACGTAGCACAAAGAATTCTACTTTTATGTATGATTAGAATACACCAATTAGAAAAGTAAATAGAAGGGACACCGGTGAGTAGAGAGAGGGGATTGGCAGGGAGAGGAGGGGAGGGAAAGGGGAATTGATGGGGAATAAGATGGAGCAAATTATGTTATACCCATGCATGACTATCACAATAAACCCCACAATTATGTATAATTATGATGCAAAAAGGAAATGTGAATTAAGTGATTCAAGAAATGCATAGAAATATAAAATACATTTACAATGAAGTAAGCTATGCACTCCACAAGTATTAATTGGGAACCATATGTCATTATCGAGCAAGGAGCAGCCCTAACCATAACTACAATTCTGCATCACAGAATCTTACATTGTCCTTTATGACAAAAGATGACACTGAGGGGCAGGCAGGATAACTAATCTGGTCTTCACTATCTGGTGCTAGAGCCTGAATTTGTCTGACTCCAAAGGCCACCCAAGCCCCAGGACACCACATGGCCAGAACCAGCCTGGAAGCACTGAGAGGTTGTCTGTGGTTTTGAGCATATGGAATACCCAGATTAGGGTTGGCTGTATGTGCCGTTCCAGATTCCTTTCCCCTCCCATGTACTGGTGTCTCCCTCAGCCTGTGTGAGCTCTCTGGCACTTCTCACTGAACAGGACAAAGAGCAGAATAATGATCTAATCACAGAACTGAAGGTCAAAGCCACCTGAGTCCCGAGACCACTCTAGGTCTTGGATGCCTAAGACAGCATCAGAGACCCTCCCCATCCACAAATTTAATTCACCAATCCCTTATCTACGGTTCACCTTTCCTCTTCTACTGAAACGCAGGGAGCTCAGTGTGTACTTGTGGGTCATCTTCATTTCAAGGAGCAAAGGTGGGACTCTACACATGCCACACAGATATAAACGACAATTTCATGTTTATCAAATCAACTATTTCCCATTGGGAATCTCATTTGTAATGAGCTTTAAAATACTCACATTATAAAAGACCAGATATAGGAATTAACTTTTCCCATCTGCAGATAAATATACAATCAATTTTCCACGGGCTAATTAAATGTCAAACATGGGGGAAAACTCTTGTGGTTAACGTATCGCCCTAGAAAAGGGTGAGACATTTAAACCATAGGTAATGAAGTGTTGTTCTCTGTTTTCCTATGTTCTTCTAGTCAATATTAAGGGGCAGGAGTCATTTATTAGGGAGCCCAAATCAATTAAAGGGCATTCCAGTGTGTGTGTGTGTGTGTGTGTGTTTTCTGTATCTCACGGCTGATAGTAACACACTGACTCGGGTGTCTTATGATTCCGAGCAGCTTGGTTCTGGGGGCACTAACCTATGCTACCTTGTAATAAGCCCTGTAGCCCACAGAATAGATTTCCTTTGAAATCTCGTTTTCACCTGAATAGATTCTGTAACTTTTAATGAGACCTCACAGGAGTGTGTCCATAAAGAGATTGCATCTCTTTAACTGTTTCCCTTAAGGAGGGACAAATTGACCTTCCATGCTTGTGCTTTCTGAGTTTGGGGATGGACGCAAACACACTGACACCAAACCTAACATGAAATCATCTTTATTGCTAAGAGTTAATTGGCAGTGTCAGGCAGCAAAAGCCAGCAGCTCTGCCAAAGGCCTGGAAGCTTCACACACGGGCTTTTCAACAGCTCCCACACACAGCTCTTCAGGTTTCATTTGGGTCTGAACATCAAGGGGATCCAGCACTTAACAAACCAGTGAACAAGACATGTTGGGCTCATGGAGATAACTTTATGACTGTATCGTATCACTTGGGGTGAACAGCTTTCTTCAAAGGATCATGAGAATAACAGGGATAGGAGAGATTTCCGAGCACTGGCCTTCTCCTCCTGCTGCTGTTACGTGAAAGGAGAAAATCATCTGTTCAATAGTTGTTTGAATATTGTCCATATTCTAGCAAACAAGCCCTTTTGGTGCTAAAACCAGGCCTTAGCTGTCAACTTTACCTACAGGATACTTACAGATTCCATCATAAGTTTCGTTTGCAAGATGGCCATCTGTTTCCTAAGTTCACTGTGTTCACCAGCAAGTACGTTTCCGTGATTCTCCTCTATATCCTGCAGACTCTACAACAGAAAGCCCAAGGTTTTTTTTTTACCTTCATATTATTACGTTTATGTGGACCGATGATCGAACCCAGTGCCTCACCTGTGCTAGGCAAGTGCTCTACCAAACCCCAAGTTTGTTTTTAAACCACCCCTCTTCATCTCCCTTCACAGATGTCAGCAGGGAAGCTGCATTTCAAAAGGAGAAGAGGTTCAAATTCAAGCGATGGTCATTACTGGGGCCACATCGAGAATAGTCTATGTACTACAGGAAAACCAAAATATCCACCAAAGAAACCACAAAATGTGCGATTTGAGTCAAAGACTGCCCTGATAGAGGCATGACACTTTGTTTGAACAAGATGGGGAAGTTTCAGGGTCAACATGGAACACAGAGAAAGCATGCAAGTTGTACATGAATGCACGCACACCATAACTTTGAAGTCCCCTACTGAAGTTTCAAAACGCGAGATATATATACACCCATTTCATGAACACTAGTAGGTAATGTAACATGACTTCCCTAGGGGGAATCAAATGCTCTAGAGAATGGCCTCACCAACTCATGAAAAATAAAACTCTGATTTAAATTTTTGCAGTCATTAAAATAATCTTTGAACTCAAGCTTACTCTGAAAACCATCATGTGTCCAGGGCTATGGAGGAATCACAAAATGAATACACACTCTCTGCCATATTCCTAGCATTGAAAAGAAATAACACAAGAGCGGCATGCTGGGCTATGTCTACTAAGTCAGCAATTGAATAGGTTTTAAGAGGTGGGCTGGGGATGTGGCTCCGTGGTAGAGCACTTGCTTAGCGTGCCAGAGGCGCTGGGTTCAATCCTCAGCACCACATAAAAATAAATAAAATAAAAGGTCCATCAATAACTAAAAACATTTCAGCAACGCAAGCCGAAAGTTTTCTGGGGGAAGAGTGTAAGCGAAGCACAAAGGAATGTGAGTTACTTCAGAGAAGCCTATGGACCTGGAGGGGTGGGAGGAAGCAAAGACCAGAGCAAATGCAGCTTCAAAAAGGCCTGACGTTGTGGGGTGGGTATCTGAATATCCAAAATGTAGAGCAGGGAGTCACTGACAGTTTTAGAAGCGAGAAGGGCTGTGTTTCAGGCAGATAATATTGCAGACCCTTGAAGAATGACTGAAAGGAATGAGCTCAGATCAAAGTTTAATAATACAGGTGAGGGGTGATGATGTGCAGAAGTAGGGCAGCAGCAGGAGCAGCAAGGAGTCACAGATGATCTAAGCACCACTGGAGAGGGAAAAACCTCAGGCCAACTGATAACTGGATGGGAAGGACACCCGAATGCGGAAGGCTAAAAAAATAAGTCAAGTTTCTACCTAAGCAGCAACGTTTAGCACCAGCATGTAGAAGAACTCCTGCCTCAAACCTGGGCACCAAGTAATAAATGGTTCTCATGGAACATTAGAAGCACTTAAAAATGACTCTTTGGTGTCCCCTAATGTGTCCCATGTCTGTGTGCACGTGCACGTTTGTAAGCGTGTATGTGTGCTCATGGGAATTACTCTAGAAGTAAAGAAAGGCCTTGTTTAAAGGAGGAATTTAGGACCATCCCAGTTTGGAAGAGGGAAATTTCAACATGAATGTGAACAGGAGATTTTAAAAAGTTTCTGTCTAAAAAGGAGGAGGGGCAGATGAATAAACAGCACATCACTGAGTGCTTCGTAAGTCTGTCCCTGCACAAAGCAGAGGTCCGTACGTAGGAGAACAACTTGCTAAGATGCACACATGACAGTAGACAATTCTCAATCCACAAACTGTTAGTCTTCTGCTTACGTTTTCATTCTGAGGCACATCTGGGCCCTGTCCTATGACTGAAAGTCGCCATATGGGGTCATTTGCCATCCCTTCCATAAAAGAAAAAGCAAATATGCCATGGAATACTCGGGAAACAAAGGATGTGCAGACATCCTGCTTCATTTTCTTCTATTTTTTGGTATTGGGGATTGAACCCAGGGGCACTTTAACGTCGAGCTGCATCCCCAGCCCTTTTTATTTATTTATTTTTTTTTTTACGTTGAGGTGGGGTCTCGCCAAGTTGCCGAGGCTGGCCTGGCACTTGCCATCCTCCTGCCTCCGTCTCCCAAGTTGCTGAGATTACAGGGGTGCGCCAGAGTGCCCATGATGGGCCAGACTTCCTACTTTCATCTCTCACCACTCTGCTAAGAAACAGACTGTGGGACAGGTAGCCATGATTAAACTCTTAGTCAAACTCTTTGTGCCATGTGAGACTCTGGGTAATACTGCCAATTGACCAATTCCTGTCTTACATGACACCTACCACCATTAGCAAATCCTAAAAAGAAAAATTCACTCCGTATGTGGATTAAAGCGGGAACAACGGTATCATACGAAAAATGCTTCAGAGTCTCTGAGGTCAGAGTTCACATGTTGAACACAGGTTTGGAAAGAAAAAGAGCGTCTTCAACTCCCAGTACACACAGGATGATTTGAAAGGACATTTTAATGTTCTTCTTAGTGCACTAGAAAACAGAGTGATCAAATCATCACAAGTGTACTGTAATTAAAATTCAAATAATTATAGAGGCTCTTGTTTTTAATTAGTATCGGCAAGAAATCAAACTACACAGTGCCTGGTACAAAATTAATTAGATGACAAAATATTTTACAAATCTATTGTGTATGATTCAGAAAACAGAATCCTCAAACACAAGGGGCGGGGGTGGAATGGTGTGTTACCAAATTCGACAGACCTCCAAGTATTGCTCACATAACTCTCTAAAGGCTTTCATTTTCTGGCTCTGAACAAATTGAGATTGTTGGAAAGCCTTTTGTTGCTGTTGAAATATACCCTACAAGCACAAAAAGAGGCAGGTGTAATAACAATTGGAGGAAAACTTAAAACTTAACAAAACACAATAATTTTGAGATACACTCTCAATATTTCCTCATTTAATAGCATGACCAAATTTCCATGATGTGAGTTCACCAACCCTAGAGGAAAGCTAGGCACCAATCCTATCTCCTGTGCACTTAGGGGGCAACGTTCCTTTTTAACAACATCCAATACATCTGGCTCAGGTCTTGAAGACCTGAAGAACCACACAGTGAGGTGTTCCGGTAATGGTGGACTCTGTGTTTTCAGTCCCAGGTTACAGTCATCAGACCTCCACCCTTGCATATATACTCCACACTCACTCCCCATCCAGGACAATCCAACCCTCCAGCTGCTTGACCACAGCCATGCCAACTGGCTTCACTTTAAACTCCGGCTCCCTAGGTCACAAACCAAAGTTGGTACGAATCACCACTCAGCATTTGTTTCCCTCGTCCTTCCAGCGGCCTGCTCATAGGAAACAATCCCCTGTCTTCTCCTCTGCCCTGAAGGCAGCATCTGCTCCCCATCCCCACTCCCAGCTGATGACTTTGCCACCTCACTACGGAAGCACTAGCAATCCCAAGGGGACATCCAGTCGCCCATCACCACACCCTCCTCCCACCTTGGTCCAGCTAGCCTCGTGCCCTCCACCTTCCCTCCTGAGTGTTTTGCATGAACTCTTGCTACCGGAGATGGTGGTAAAATGAGTAGCCGTAAAGCTAAGCCTGATACCAACAGCCAGTTTTTCTCCTTGCTCCTTGACTTTCTTCACATCTAGATTCCACATCTGAACCAAAGTCGCAAACTGCTGAGAATATTCTTCATAAAGCTCCTCCCTGTAAGAGATAATGATAAACATGGCGATATGCCACGACAATCAGAAAGAAGTAAGAAAAATTTTTAAAAAGTGATTTTTCCTGATTTGTGCCAGCAATGGAAGAAGGGCAAAAGAACAGCTGAAATCTTCTGAGGGAAAATTGCAAAAATGAGAGAGGTGATTTAGCCTTATTCCTAGAATATTTGCTCCTAACCTGCTGAGAGAGATCTCCATGTGCCTTAGCTCCAGAAAACTCAGCAAGATTTACCACATTATATAAATATGCTGTGAAAATACACTTCACTAAAAATATTTTTATTTATAATCTTTTTCTGAATCATAAATTTATTGCAAATATTCTATGCATTCATCATCAAAGATTTCCAAGTAGGAATACTTCATTTTTCCCCCACTCTGTGCCCATAAGGAATTTGTACTAAATGCTGGTGAATCCCCATTCGATCCATTTTGTTGTTGTTGTTTTGTTTTCTTTTAGCCAGGGTCTCACTATGTTGCCCAGGCTGGTCTCGAGCATGTGGGTTCCAGTCAACCTGCCACCTCGGCTGCTGTAATGCTCAGACTTCAGGTGTTTGCCACCGTACCCAGGTCATTCAGCAGATTTATATATTATTCACAAAGTAAGATGTACCTCTCTCTCACTATTATAAAATACGCGTAGCTTGCACAAGAGAAATGGTCTGAAATATTTAACTTAAAGACATTTTTTGGATACTGGGGATAAAACCCAGGGGTGCTCTACCACTGAGCTCCATCCCCAGCCCTTGGTTTAATTTGGATTTTGAGACACAGCCTCACTACGTCGTCCAGCCTGGTCTCAAAATTGCAATCCTCCTGCTTTGGCCTCCCGACTGGCTGGGGTTAAAGGTGTGTGTACCTGAGTGTGGTGACTTATTTAATTTTAACGAAGCAAACTTTCACGGAAAGAGTGCTCACTTCCTCCCGTGAAGGAAATTCAACTGCAATCTGAAGAGTCAGAAAAGGTCATCTTTATTGATTGGCCTCCAGGAAACTAATGATCAATGATCATGCAAGGATATAGGACAAAAGAAATTATTTTCCAAAGAAAATTCAAGCCAATCTGATTTACTTTACAATCTCTCTTCCAACAAACAAAAGACCATCCAAGTCTCAGGAGTAGTGTGCACCCACAGACACAAACTGTTTGGCTCCAGAATAGCAACAACCTCACCTTTGCTCATGCTGGATTTTCAGAACATGCTCAATTTTCTGCTGAATGGTTTTGACAGAAGCACTGATACTCATTTTTAAATTTCTTCTCTTGGCCTGAAGAACCTTCTTGATGTCCCCTACATAGAAAATATAACCTTGTTAACATCCAGCGTCAAGCCAGTAAGGGTAACCTGGGCTTGACAGCATGATGGACACTTAGTGTCAACAAGCAGGCATCTCTTCCAAAGGCAAGATTATATGCATCCTTCCTTTCAGTGAAAATTTATGGCAGTTTGGAATTTGAAATTTGACACTTGCACTTCAGTCTCTATACTTTGGATGTAAGGAAAACCAGGTTCTATTTTTCCAAAACATACAAACGGGGTCTCAAGCGATAGTGTCCAACATCTTCACGAGAAAACACATACAAAGGCTAGTTTTTAACAAATGTACAAAAATATCCTCCAATTCAAGGTCACGTTTAGAGGGAATATGGTCAGACCGCTGCGTGCAAAACACAAAACAATTCCTTTCACACCCTGCTCCAAAGCACAAAGATCAATATTGGCATGTGAACACAAGAAAAGTCCATTTCAGTTTACCAGTCAGGCTTCTCAAGAAATTGAACTATGGGATAAAGACCACAAAGAGTTTAAGGGCATGAATAAATTCACTCACAGACCATTTCTACATGCTGGGTCCATCAAGGCAAAAGATTCTAAACTGATTCTGGCTCTATGTTTAAGAGTCTGACACTGAACACAGTTAGTGGAGATAATGTCCGTCACAGCCATCTAAAACTAGGATTAGATTCTTATCATCCAACCATCACTCACATTCTAACAATGTTGGCTTCAGACCTCCAATACAAGGGTTATTTATGTCAGTAAACGGTGAGGAGATATTAGAGAAGATTCCATCTTCGCTACCCCCAGCCCAAAGAAAAGAAATGGGGGTGGTCATACAAAACATGTGAAATGAAGTCTAAAACTTTAAAATAGATATAGCCCTCACTGTGTGACCTAATGTGAAGTACAGATTATCTCATCCAATGTTCTTTTCACATTTCAGTGTACAGGAACAAAAGCACCACTCTTATCTGAGGCCTGCAAGTACCATGCTCTTCACATCAACAATTAAAATGGGTAGGGAAATCTATTAAGTCCAAATAGTCCATACTTGTGTAACATCCTGCCTCGGAGAACAAGGAGTCAAAGATGGTCCTGAGGTCCTCTGATGAATATTTCCTGGGATAAATGCCTTTGATTTGAAACCCTTTACTTAAACTACCAATATCTCCCAAAACGTACCTTGAAACTTGGCCAACATATTCCGTAGCTCATTCCTGTGAAGAAATTGCATCAGCTTTTTAAATGAATGTAGGCAAAACACCGCCCTTGGTTTTGCAGAAGGGCAGGAGGCCCAGCACATTAGGTCGACTAGATGATGTGTGAGCATAAGGCGGACTTTTCTGAAATCACCCTATGTGACACAGCAGGCAAAAAACGGCTTTAAACACATTACCCCATGTCTCGCTCCTGACGACCTGTGAAAGAACTCTCCTCCCCACTGTCATCAAGTCCTGAACTGGTTGCTGCAAAGAAAAGAGAAAGGAAAGATGTTTTTCAAGCAAGTGTGCTATTTGATCCACTCTTTGCAGAGATATCCTCTCCCTTGTGCAATTTTCCTGGCTCTTCAGGCCAAGGAAAAGATCTTGATGCAGACAGACAGAGGTGGAATCCCTTAGGTGTAGGCCACAATAAATTTGGTCAGGGCCTGGGGCCACTGGAAGGAGGCATCTGTACCAGGGCCAAAGTGCATGTCCTGCACCTGGGGCAAGTAGGAAGTGAGAGCTGCCAGGGGTTCAGAGGAGCAAGAACCGGAATCCCGTGAAGGTGCTTGAGACACAGGGGCTTCTCGGCGCTGGAAACGTGGGATAGCCCCAACCCAGGGCCAGGAACTCCAGCCGCCCACGCGCTTCACGGCCCCACAGGACAAGAGGGGGAACACCTCTGACACGGGGATGCCCAGAGCAGAGCCTCCGCGCTGGAGGGACCCCTGGGACAGGAGCGTTTTTCACCTGGGCACTCAAAGTCATAGACGGACAGGTCCTGAGGCTCCACCTGGGCCTTGGCAGCTCTCCCCAAGCTCTTCCTTGCCGTGGGTGCCATGGCGACGGCCGCCCTGTGTTGCACGGGAGCCCGAAAGCTCCAGAGGGCAGGGATGCACTAAAGAAGGTGGGAGGTGTCAGAGGAGAATCAGGGCATGGGGCTTTGGGGCTGGAGATTGGTGTGGCCTCGTGGCCTGACACATGCCCTGGAGCCAGGGGGAGGGGAAGGATGGTGCCAGGGTAGAGTCCCTCCCCCACCCAATGATGCCATGGTCATGTCCTGCCCCATCCAGTCCAGTCCTGCTACAGGAGGGCTGAAACCCAGGGGACAGGGGACAGGAAGGATGGCCCCAGTGTGAAGAGCCGCCCGGCCCCATCCAGTCTCTCCCTGCTGGATCCCGAGGGACCCGAAGGAGAACCCCAGGGTCTCAAGTCCCCCCCTCAAAAAAAAAAAAAAAAAACAAACAAAACGTCCAGTCCCACCCGCTGGAACCCAGGGGACAGGAAGGATGGCCCCAGGGTCCAGTCCCACCTAGCTGGAACCTGAGAGGACACGGGAAGAATGGACCCAGGGTCGAGCCCTGCCCCGCCCTGTCCTGTCCCTCTGGAACACTAGGAGAAGGGAAGGATGGCCCCAGGGTCGAGTCCAGCCCCGTTCTATCCAGTCCCACCCAGTTGGAACTGGAAGGGACACAGGAAGGATGACTCCAGGGTCGGAGTCCCACCCCGCACCACCCTGCTGCACCACCTCGCCTGTCCAGTGCCCGTCCAGTTCCGCACCACCCCGCCCCATCCTGTCCCACCCAACCTGTCCAGTCCCATCCCGCTACACGAGGGCTGGTACGAGCCCCAACTGCCCCGCGCCCCCCCAACCCTCCACCTCAGGCGCCTCTGCGGGATCTCACTGCTCGGGTCCCCAGATGACCCCGGCTGGTGGCCGCTGGGGAGGACAGACCCAAGGGCAGACGGTGGCCGAATGACTCCTCAGTAAGTTCCATGGGAAGGGACCCCTCTGCCTGCACCAGTCTGGCACACCAAGGGAGGACACAGCCCCTCTCTGTTCTCTCCCTTGGGAAAGCCCCAGGGTCGCCTCAGGGGCCCGCGTGTCCCCTGATGAGGGCGGCCCAGCACCAGGGACAGCGCGGGCGGATCCTCTCGCCAGGCCTCCAGCATCGCGGAGACCCTCCCGCCGCCATCAGGGCCCTTCCCTTCCAGACGCGCTCCTGGGCCCGCTCTCAGCGGCCCCCCTCACCCCAGGCCCAGGCCACACCCATGAAGTCACCTCACACCTCTGTCCTCCGAGAGCCCCACACCATTGGTCCCCGCGGAACCACACGCCGATCCCACCTCCCCAGGCCGGCGCCTCATCGTGGGGTCCGGAATCGCTACCCCTCACCCAGCTGGGCGACTGCGAAGCTCCTCTCAGGGCCTTGGCGTCCTGGTCCTCCTCGTGGCAGCAGCCCGCAGGTCGTGTTTGCGCGCCTCACTCGCTGATTGGCTGGCGCAGTGCGCGTGCGGGAGGCGGGGCCGCTTGGAGCCATGCCCCCCCTGCAGCTCCGCCACCCGCCACCGAGGGAGGGGGCGGCACTGCCATGGGCTGGGGTCCCTGGGGCCCTGGGGCGCCAAGCCTTGGCAGCACCTCAGCCAGGCTCCTGGCCCCGTGAGGACAGGACATCGAATGGATGGCAGCGAGTCCTGCACCTCATGCGGGAAGGACAGGCCAGTGGACAGCACTGGCGTCTCCCTAAGCCGCCTTACCCGTACAGGAGGCGTCTTCGCCATGACCCATCACCCTTGTGTCTTGGACTTCCCTTCCTGTTGCAGTAATTCACGTGCAGGTCAGCCTGAGAAAGAAAGAAGAAGCAGAGCAAGCAAAGCAGCAGCAGAAAAAAAAGGTCCTTTATTGTGAACAAGACATCTTTTTATAGTATTGTGAACAAAGAAGGCAGCCTTCCAACAGCAATAAATCAGGTCTTTCGGCTAATTAAACATAGCACACAGAAGTTTTACTTTCTAATCAGAAGTGACCCGCTTCTCAGGGCTAATCTACTCTCGCCCTGGAGCATGCCGCGCTCTGCTCTTGCTAAGAACAGATAATAGAATTTTTTTCTCAGCGCCCTCCTAGCCCACTTGGCAGAACATCCCGTTTGCAGGCAAGTCCTCCCAAGGACAGCAGACACCTCGTTTTCAAGCATGTCCGCTGTTACCTATCTATACCTTGACAGAATATCCCGTTTGCAGGCAGACTCCATCAAGGACAGTAATAGTAAAACGCAGTCACATCTGATTCTCTACACCTTCCCCTCTTCCTTTATTTTCCACCATTTCCCACGTGCAATCCCAACAGCCAACTGAACTCCCTGTGCTTCACATACTCACCAACACTTCCTGTAGTGACATTTCCTAAGGTCGCCATTCTAACAGAGGCAAAGTGATAGCTGTGCAGGTCTTTTTCGGTATGCGTCCCATCGCGAAAAGATGGAGCAGTTCTCTGACGCTCCCTGACCACTTGTGTTTCCTTTCGCATTATAGTACCCCTGAGTGATGGTGGGCTGAACATTTTTCACTTTGAGGCTGTGTATTCTGCTCAGATTTGAAGATGTGCTTTCTACATTTGGATATCACTCTATATGGCTGTGTTTTTCCCTGCTACATCTATGAAACAGATTAGTGCTTGCTCTGAAGTCATTCGAAATTCTCTGTTTTCTAAAAAGGGTTTACAATTTTATTGGGCATTTTCAAGTCTGTGTTCATCAACAAGCGATTTGGTACTTGATGTCCTGCCAAGATCAATTGTTTTGTTTTTCTTGCCAAGGTGGAAAATTCAAGTTTCCCATTCCCATTATTTGAATAGTGTCTACTTGTCCACCTGCCAGCTCACTTCCTCAAAAGCCATCCTTTGTCCCTGTAGATTCAAAAGGTAACTCCCCTTGCAATTCCCCAGATTCCCATGTCTTGTTGAGGCTATTTCTGGACTTTCTGTCTGTTCCTGTGGGCGCTCTGTATATTCTGCCTCAGTTCCACAGTGGGTGAATTGTGGCAGATTAGGATGTACTGGGTTATGGCATGGGCCAGTCAAGCTCCTCATTTCCAGTGCTTCTGTAGCTATACTTGAACTTTTCTGTAGGCCTTATATTACTATTTTGATATCTGGGAGTGGGTGGGGGGAGGCATCTGGGGCATTTGTATTGGATTGTTTTACATTTACAAGTGAACATGGTGAGGATTGCATCTCCATGATGTGGGATCAACCTGGCCAGGAATGAGATATTTCTTCCCACTCTTCCAAGTCCATTTTGAGGACTTTTAAAAGTGTTTCATGAGGCCCGGAGCTGTGGCACATGCCTGTAATCCTAGCGGCTTCAGAAGCTGAGGCAGGAGGATTGCACGTTCAAAGCCAGCCTCAGCAAAAGTGAGGCGCTAAGCAACTCAGTGAGACCCTGTCTCTAAATCAAGTACAAAATAGGGATGAGGATGTGGCTCAGTGGTTGTGTGCCCCTGAGTTCCATCCCTGGTTCCCTTCCCGCCAAAAAAAAGTGTTTCATGGTCTCTCAAAATATCTTCATTTTATTAGTAATATGTCTTCTGTTGATCTCATAAATGAGATTTGCTTTGCCTTTTTATTGCGTTTTCAAAGTGCTTGTGTATGGTGTCTCTCTCTCTGTGTGTGTGTGTGTGTGTGTGTGTAGATGTTGTTGAAGTTTGCATGCTTATTTTATATCCTGGAAAATTTCAAGATCCTTTTAATGTTTCAGTTGGTTCCACACCTGATTTGGAATAGTACTCCAGGTACACTATGGTGTCCTCTACAACTAGGGTTCCTTGTACTTCCCTTCAAATCCTTTCACTATCAATTGCTTTGTCTCACTAATTGCATGGGCCAAGACCTCCAAGACAGTGTTTAAAAAGTCACGCACACGTTGGGCATTTTTGCCTTCCTCTTTATTAGTAATGCCTATCCACCACACTTTTCGGACAATGTTCAATTTAGGTTTTTGTCTTCAAGTCTTGTGAAACATTTTTCAGCATCTCTGTAGGTAATCTGAATTTCCCCACTTCCATCTACTAATATGACAATTTAAAAGGTTTCCTAATACTGAACCCTGTGATCCCAGAATAAATCTTACCTGGCAATGGTGTAGTATAGTGTCATTGTGATTTTGGATTCGGCTTGATAATATTTTATTTAGGATTGCTGCACTAAAGTTGGCAAATGATGTCGACCGGTCTTTAGTGCTGCTGCCATTATTGGGCTTGGGCAATTTTGTTCTGCCCTTGCCTGAGAGAGTCAATGTTTTACTTCATTTTCTAGGCTCCAAGCAAAACTATCCGTGTTGACCCATTTGGCACCAAAGGTTTGGCCAGAATTCCCTGGGAAACAATGCATGCCTTGTGGTCTCCTGTGGGTTATGCCTTCATATTTCTCCCCCTTCTGTGGAAACTGTCTTTTTCAAAACCTTTTTGTCCGTGTTGGAGTCAGTGAGAGCCAAGTGTGTTTCCCCAAGACATTATGTATTTCATCTGGTTCTGCCAAGTTTTCTGCATAAAGTTACGTAAAGTGGTCGCCTGGATCTTAGAGTTTCTTCTCGCTTGCTTTGTGTTTCTCCTGTGTGCCCTGTGTCTGTTTCAGATGATAGATTGTGATCAATCTATCAGCTATAAAAATATGCTTTCACTCTGTTCCTTTGAATAAATTGGCACCTACTCTAGGTCTTTCAGTGATTTACAAAGAGAATCTTGATTTAACGATTTAATCTCGTGTTTTTGGTTATTTTCTCTGTCACCTGCCTGCATTAATGTTATTTCCACCTCAATGGTTAGGTTTCCATCTAGCTCTGTAGGTGGGAATTTCATTTATTTATTTATTTTCATGTTTCCATTTTCACGCATAGGAGTATTCATAGCCGTGCATTTTTCTCTGATCACTGCTTATATACATATATACATATATGTATAGATGAGTGTGTGTTTGTATAGATATAGATAGATAGATAGATAGATATAGATAGATAGATAAATAGATAGATAGATAGGTATATCAGGGTTTCTGACAAGGAGGCTCTTTATAATAATTTATCAGTTACTGCTATGTGATTTCCTATCTTGTCTCCACTTTCTCACAATACAGCCTCAGTGGAGAGCCTTTATGAGTTCTGGAGTCGGGGCAGGGGGACTTTGGCTTCTTCATGCCACCCAGCACTATTGCACTGTGCTCAGAGAGTGTCCTTTGGATCTGTCTCCTTTCCTGCACTTGCTGATATTTCCTTTGAGACCTGCTCTATGATAAGCTTTGTAACTCTTCCTGGTGTGCTTGGGAAGGTGTATTTGCTAGGATCATGTGTTAGATTCCGCACCTTCTCTCATTCTACCTCGTCACATGTGCCATTTTAAGCACTATGCCACAGGTTCTTTTTGGCCATTGAACTTGTTGTGGCAGACTGTGTTTTCTACAGATGGCCGCAGCACCTTGGCCTCTCCCTGTGATGTGACTTTGGTACTTTTTCCATCAAGCAGTGGAGGCCTCCTGTCCTCCTACTGAACTCGGGTGGCCTCTGCCACACGAGGATGCTATGGGCGTGAAGAGACTAGGTCATGGAAATGCCCTGAAATCACTCCTTGCTCCTTGAGGCCACTCAAACTGGGAACCCACCCACCATGCTTGGAGGAAGCCTTGTGGTCTCCTGTGGGCTATGCCTTCATATTTAAAGAAAAACCCATGGGGAGAATCAGAGAGGCCCTGGCCCTGGCTCATGAGCTTCCAGCCCATAACCCCTCTCCACTTCCAGCCATGGAAGCCAGCTCCCTTGAATATGGATCCTCCAGCCCCAAGTGGAGCAACCCCAGGCAAGGGACATCAGGTGCAACAGGGGTGACGCATCCCTGCCTGTCCCTGAGAAACACAAACGATGGTTTTTGTTTGAAGCCAGCTCTCCAGCAGGGTCTTCCTCGACACCCCCTTAGCCAGAGCTCCTTTCCCCGACAGGAGAGCCTCATGCCAGCTGCCAGCTCTCCCTTTGCTCTCTTACCTGCTCAATCCCCACCTCATCCTCTGCCAATTTCCCTCCTTCCTGGCAGCGCACCTGGTTCTTCTCCTCCCAGTCTGTCTGTCTGTCTTGTGTGAATGACTTGACTCTCTTACTTCTCCTGCAGCCTCGACTTACCCCTGCTCCAGAGAAACTCAGAGCCTCCTTAGAAGGTTCGGAAGGGGCAAGACCACACAGAACTAATTTTCGTGCTTTTACAACGATTTTTAGAAGCCTCAGAGGCATGATTTGCAAACTGGTTCTCCTAGGAAGCCCTCTCTAGCAGCAGAGTCATCCACCACTTGTCCTCCTGTATCTGCTCACTGTGCCCTTCGGGGCAGTCTTCTCACACCTTCGCATGCCCTCTGGCTTCTCGCTTCCTTGATGGCCTCATGTAAAATGACCTGATGTTGCATGCCACTCAATCCATGACTCCTGGGAGGCACCTGGAGCAGCTCCCCTTCCACATCCCTCCTGCATGCATCTTGCCCTGGGAGCACCATGTCCAATCCTTGCAGCCTGCAAAGTCCCATGAGCATCCTACAGTCATTGGCCGGCCTATCAGGTCACCTGCTCCCCAGGACCATTTTCCTTTTCCTCCATCCATGAGCCCCACCCATCTGCTTAGATTTGAGGTCTGCCATTTCTGTCAGTCTGTTCTGGAAGCACACTTCCTGTGCTTTCTGTACATTTGCCGGGCATAATCTTATTTCTGTAAAAACCCAAAATGCTCCTCCTCTTTGCCAGCCTCTTCCTCAGTACTCATGGTGGAAATTGCCTACTGTGGCACTGTCTCACCATCTTGAATTTATGATTTCTAGCCTCAGGTTGGCATCTAAAGAGTTCCCTGATGTCCCATTTCCATCTGCTGGATTCTTTCTCCCTCCCAAGTGCCTCTTCAAGCCCTTTCCACTATACTCATTCTTGGCACCTCCTCTCACACCACCTGGTCATGCTCGGCATTGGACACCTCCCCATTTCTCTGACCCAATGTTTCAGGCAGAATCCTCCCAAACTCCCAGCATCAAACCTACAAGCCACCTGCATCAGTATCCAGTGTGTTCCTCCACTAGGGAAGGTGCATGTCCTCCCCGCTGTGCTCCAGCTTGCATGGCCTCCTTTCTTCCAGGAACCTCATATTTTCCATCATCTCTCTCTGTCCTCTATCTTCAGCATCTCTTAGCACCCCATCCCTCCCATCCACCTTTGCACAGAGTCAAATCTCCTCTTCCTTACAAGCCTGGGCCTCACCCTCAACCCGAGCCATCCCACCACCGTCCTCCACTTAGGGTCAATGCTCTAGGAAGAATCATCTATGCCCAGGGCTTCCATTTTCTCACCTCCCACATTGCTCTTTAACACACTGTAAGCTGGTGTGGCTCCCACATCTCTTTCCAAGAGGGCTCTAGGTCTGTTGACCCAAGGGCCTTGGTGGGACTGTATCAAAAGGACATTCTCTGGACCTCATCTCACTTGATTGGCAGCAGCAGTCAACACTGTTCTCTCTCTCTCTCTCTCTCTCTCTCTCTCTCTCTCTCTCTCTCTCTCTCTCTCCTGCCCCCCTTGCTAGTCTATAATTGTTCTGTCCTGTGATTCTCTTCATTCTGGCCACTTCTCAGTACGCTTGCTAGCTCTACCTCCTCCAAGAGGCCTTTACATGATGGGGTTTCCTGGGACTTGATTTTCCTCAGATCACTTCTAGTTTACACTCTATCTCTGCAGACGCTTTTCTGTATGCCCAAGGCTATAATTAGCATTTATAATAGAGAATCACAAGCACGGTTTGTGGACCAACTTGGATCACGGTCATGGGATAGATGGCTGTTGAAATTCAGATTCCTTGGTTCTATCCAAAGCCTACCTAGTTTACCCTGTGGCTGGGGACGTGAAATCTGCATTTGAAATCATTCCTCTGGGTGTTCTCATACCAGGCACCTTGGACCCAGTCACTGACTGGCAGTCCTCAAATGTGAGGCTGACATTAACAAGGGCGGCTCGATATCTCCCTCTGGTGGCTTCTTAACACCATTGTTTTGTTTTGGAGGCTACTGTCCATCCACTTATGGAAACCATTAGGCATGTGGAACCAAGAATAAGGGATGCGAAACCAGAGTCTGTTCTGGGAACAGGCAAGAATACATGGGTGGGGGTGGGGGGGGACTGGAGTTATGGCTCAGTGGTAGAGTACTCGCCTGGCTCATGGGGGGGGGCACTGCATTCGATCCTCAGTACCACATAAAAATAAATAAATAAAATAAAGGTATTGTGTCCATCTACAACTAAAAAATATATTTTAAAGAAAGAGTAAATTGGATCATCCTGTGACTTTGTGGCACCACCACAAGCTGCTCTGTGTCAAAAGGTTGAGGGACAATTAAATTGGCACCCTTCCATTCCCGTCCCGGGTGCCAGAACACAGGGCCACGCCCCTCTATGGATCCTCACACCAAGGTCCTGAAGTCTCACAGGGGTGCCAACATGTGTCATGAATTGCCAAAGTTATGCTTCCAGGGGCCGCCTGATCAAGAGCCTTCAGTTTTCCACTAATAGCTCATCGTGGGACACACTAGGGAAACTTATGTTCCACCCCCAACACTTTATTCTCATTCTGGAAATAATGAAGCTTCACAGTAAAATGTTACAAAAATCTGTTCTTCAAAGGCAGTGCAATTTGCCCATCGTTCCACAGTATAGAAGCAGCGTGCCATGTGTTGGGTGAGCAATGACGGATGGGAACAACCCTGTCCTGTCCTGAGCTACCAATGTAGCTGTGTCCTGCTCTGATTGGTTAGCTTCCTACTCTGGTCCTCGCTGAAGATTCTCTATGCTTCCCCTTCTATGGGCGTGGCAAACACGTGCAAAGATTCACCTCCCACCACCTTGGCATGTTACTCCTGAAGAGAGTAGTATATAGAATAAGAAGGTCTGAGGGGATTTCTTCATGGGCCCTAAGAGAGGATGATCTAGGACAATTTATTACAGATGTGCCCAGATTTCAGGACTGGACTCAGTGCCGAGTTTCAGAAGAGCACACTCTACCAAATACCACTCCATGCTCAGCATTGCCTCTTTGCTCCTCTGCTTAGCTGGATGTGGGACCAAACACTCACTTGCTCTTTTAGAAGACTGTGGTGTGGACATCTGTGAAGGCTGTTTGACAGCCCAAATGCTGCATGCTTTGTTTTCCCAGCTGTAGCCTCAGAACTCGAGGGGAGGGTGGGGCTTTGGGGTGACTATCTCAGTAGATGGAGAACCGAGGTTGGCTCCTGAAGCACTAGGAGGAGTTCTCAGCAGCGAAAACGAGGGAAGTCATCATGGTCCAAGCGTCTGCGAGGTAGAGGGGTATGGAAGAGGCGCTCAGTCTCAGGAGCTGTCAGGGCAATGCAAACGAAACCTCAGTCAACCCAGGTACCCACCCCCGACTCCACCCCTTCTGGATGCCTCTTGGGAAAAGGAAAATAAGAACTGTTGCTGAGACTGACAAGATGTGGCCAGCCTCAGGCACTGCCTGTGGGAATTTCAAATGGCACAGTTACCGTGGAAAACAGTTTTGGGGTCCCTCAAGCTATTAAACATAGGATTACCATGACACAGTACTTGCATTCTGTGATGGTGTGGGTGTGAGGTGTCTCTTCAAACCTCCCGTGTTCATGCAGAAGGCGGAACAATTGGATGGTGAGAGCTGCAGCCCCAACCGGTCCGTCCTAGTTTGAAAGGACTGTCTGGGTCTCTGTAGACAGGTGGGGTGTGGCTGGAGGAGGGGGTCACCTGGAAGGGTTGTTCTTCCCTGTACCCCTTCCCAATCCTCTCACCCTGCTTCCTGGCCACCACGAGGCCAGCAGCTTTCCTCTGCCACTGCCCTTCCACCCTGGTGTTCTGTATCACCTCTGGCCCAGACCAAGGGAGTCGGTCGACTCTGGACTGAGACCTCTGAAACTGTGAGCCAAAATAAACTTTCTCTCCTATGATTGTTCTCATCACATCGATTGGTCACAGTGAAAAATGTTGGCAAACACTCACTCCTGGTGCATGTCACCCAAGGTGAAAGAGGCACTCAAGGACATACAGGTAACTGAATGTTCACTGGTGCTTCCAAAGGAAGCATCCCAAGTGTCACCTCAGCGTGGCAGGATCGCCAACACGTGGTCTATCCCACAACACAAGGTTGGGCAGCCTTCGAGAGGAGTGAAGTCTGGATGCACGTTCTAACTTGGATGGACCTGGAAATGATTTCAAAGGAAATGAGCCAGACACCAAAGGTCACATCGTGTCTAAGCCCATTGAAATGTACAGAGAGGCAGGCCCAAAAATTAGTGTTGGAAACCTGAGTTGTCTTAGAAAGCAGGTTCATGGTGGCAGCGGTTTACAGGGAGGTGGGAGTGAGGAGCCCACCCTCTGTGGGTGCTGGTTTTCCCTGGGGACCAATGAAAACCTCGTGTAGGTGCTGAGAGGGGGCTGAGTTCACAACACGGTGAATTGACTTCATGCCATTGAAGGACGTCCTTCATGGGCTTAATTTCAGGTTCAGTTGAATTTCACTTGGATAAGCAACTTTTAATTAGAAAAGCACAACAGTTATTAGACTAAGTCTCAAAACCTTGAAGTATTCTGAAAAGGCTTAAGCAACGAATTCCTGAATATTTCCATTGAACCTTCCCATGAAGCCCGTTTATTCTCACTAATAAATATGGCTTAAAAAATAAATCTGCTTTTGAGGGGAAAATACATACCGAAACGTGCAGCATTTTTTCTCGTGCTTGCCAGCCTCGCGCCCACCCGAGAGGAGTTCAGAAGGGCTGGATTTCTCCAGCTGCTTCTTCATTGATCTGAGGGGAAGCACGCACCAGTCCCAGTAGGGCCAGGGACCGCTGCCTAGGGCTTGCAAAATCACCACTGGGGAACTGCTGCAGACCTTTTTTCCTCTGTCCTCAACCCTTCCAGAGTAGACACACTTACAGTTCTTTTGGACAAGTGGAGACAAGGGATTGGAGGTGTTAGGGCACAAGGTGCACATCCCACAGCTGAGAAGTGGCAGAGCTGGGAGGCCAACCCACGTCCTTGTTTGAGAACGTCTCTCTGAGTTGAAGACATGCATCATGAATGCACCCCGCTCTCTGCCCTCCCCGGGGAAGTAAAGAGGCCCGATGGTAGGTCTTGAGATCTGGCCCCCTTTCCTCCACAGGAGGAGGAGCCCTTCATTCAGTCAGTGCACAGGCACAAATGGCAGTCCTCCTGTGGACGACATATGGAATCCAATGCTTTGTCTTGGTCTATAGAGGCCCACCCCCCACACCCGCCACAGGGCACCCCAGTCCGATCAGTGTGATGCTGGGCAGGGGCTCGGAGGCAGTCACCATGGGGGTCTTCACACCGAGGGAAGGGGCATGCCCTGCCCATCAGAACTGTGTCCTCCTTCCTGAGGACTCCCCACAGCAGGGACGCCTCTAGACAACATCGGTGGAAGAACCTTATCAGACGGCAGCTCTCTGTCTCTGGTCTCTGATGTGAATGACTGACGGGAAGTGGGTGCTATGTCCGCGGTGCCCTGTGGTGTAGGAAGTATGTGCCCAGCACACCCCAAGCAACTGTGAGGTTCATCCTCACCTCCCTACCATCCCAGGTCACAGGCACGCTGTGCAATCGCTCTCGTCACAGCATCCTTTGTGTGCTGAGCACCCCATCAGCGTGCTGGGGTCCATGCACACCCAGGGTCCTGTGGTCCCGTCACCACCTAAGTTTCGGCTTCACCTTCCTCTGGGCTGAAGTGCTTTGCTTCACAATATTTCTCTCTCAAAGGTCATTTTAAAGTGACCAGGTGTCCTCGATCCCCGCTGCACAAATGGACCTGACCTCATGTGGTCTGGCGGGTGTGTCTCAGGGGAGAACAGAACGTCTTTTGCTTCACCCCCCCAAAACCCATTCTGGGAAAACTCCCTGCCGGCCAAGCCCATCCCATGGAGGGTGTAGTCCCGTGTCCAGTGCTTCACTCATTCATTTATCTGCTGGTGCCTTCCTCCATTCATTCCCTGGATTGGGTGGGTGTGACCGAATGAGATGGAGATCAACACTCTGCCTCTGAGGGTGTATTAGTACTTCCTGGTTTCCATAGTAAACTAACGTCAAGGAGAGCATTTTGATGACATTCTGGTTTCTATGACAACCGGGGCAAGCCATTCCTTCCTGGCGGCAGACACATTTCACAAGGATATTTACAGACTGGAGAGATGGGATAACTGTAGAAACCTCAACACTAGTAGGTGTCTGCTATCAACGTGAGTGAGTGCAGGAGTGTGTGTGTGTGTGTGTGTGTGTGTGTGTGTGTGTGTTCACACGCACGCTGCGCGTTGAGTGTTGGGAGCCTGTGTGTCCTTTAATCGCACATTAAGGGCTCTCATCCCTTCTGTTTGTTAGGGAGGCCGGCGGCTCCTGATGAAAGGCGGGCTGGGGAGACTGAGTAACGTGTCATCATGTCCCTAGATGACACCTGTTGTGTGAGGGCTTTGTCTTCTGAGTCACTGAAAGTGGAGATCCCCTTGTATTTTATGAACGGCCACCTCCGTTTCACGATTGTCGCGTGTACCCTTTACCGTGTAACTTTGCTCTTCTTACAACTCCTTGTCATAGAAACCTATTTCGTGTAGGGAGGTTGGGAGAGAGACACTTGAGGGCAGGGGTGATGAGACAGACGGTTGGAGAGTGGGACTGGAAGATCACACCGTGTAGCCTAGGTGATAATACTGTGCTCACCCTGGGTGCTGACACACACACGCACGCCCACAAAGAAGTGTCTTCTCTCAGACACATCACCTCTTGTCACACCACTCACCGCAGTTAGGTGGATTAAGCCTGAAGCAGTAAGTAGTACTCGAGCATCTTCGCAAAGGGTCTGAGTTTGTTCGGTGCCTGTGAGGAAGCGCATGCCGGGGAAGAGGTGTTGTCTGTGCTCATCGTGTGGCTACAGAAAAGCCTAGGCTTTACAGGATAGCTGGATGGGGTCTTTCCCAAGGTCTGTGTGTTTGGAAGGAGCAGGATTTAGGTACAGGACAAGGAAGCCTCTCACTTTACCCAAGGCGCTGCTCCTGATTCTGAATCTGGGACTCTGCCAGCCCTGCTCGAACCTCAGTCAATCAGTCAGTCCTCATCAAGATCTCTCTGTCTCCCTGCATATCCATCTCCCTATGCCTCTGCCCTAGCTGCCCACCGATCATCTTTCTTTCTGTCTATCTGCCCGTCCATCCATCCATCTGCCTGCCTACCTACCTACCTGTCAGTCTCTCTAGAGGGAGAGAAAACTGCTGTTTTCCCAGCTGTGCCAAGTGAGAACAGAAATCCACACACAAGGGCTGTATGCAAGGCCTCCATAGCAGGTGTTTGGGCAACGGGCCAAAGCACATGCTGAGAGGAGCACTTAATTAGGTGACCAAACACATGGGTCTTCTCATTGCCTCTCTGAAGGAGGCACTGCTGCTGTGACCAGAAAAATATGAGTAAGACATGTTTTTTTTTTAAAGAGAGAGAGAGGTAGAGAGAGAGAGACAGAGAGAGAGAGAGAGAGAGAGAGAGAGAGACAGAGAGAAAATTTTAACATTTATGTTTTAGTTTTCGGCGGACACAACATCTCTGTTTGTATGTGGTGCTGAGGATCGAACCCAGGCCGCACGCATGCCAGGCGAGCGCGCTACCGCTTGAGCCACATCCCCAGCCCCACGACATGTTTTGATTGCCTGCTCAAGGTCCTCTGTTAAAGTGTATGGTACCTGAGAACATGTAGCCAAATGGGGATGCTGAACAATATTGAAATAGGCTGGGAAGTGCTTAAAGCATCTTGAATCCTTTTAGAAATAAGCCTTTTCAGTGGAAAAACATTTGTGGGTCCAGCCTGTGGCCTCATTTGTCAGCAGAAGGCATTGCTTTCCTGGATGATTGAATTACGGATGCTTCGCCTATTGCTTACTTTGTCATTTTAAACAAGAGTTCCCATGTATGTTTCCAATATAAGGAACTAAGTGGACCTGAAAATAGTATCTATGCTGGAAGCAGAAACATTTTGGGGGACGGGAATGTGGAGAGGCAGTGAGCACGCATTGTACGCGTGTGAACATGCGACCCAGGCATCTTGCGTCTCTAACGTCACGGGATCTGAGTGTGCATGTGGCGGTGTGTGCATGTGCCCCAGCGGCTGCATGTTGGGGTGCGGTCTGGCTTCAGAAGGGTGCACAGTCATGCTTGTTGTGTGGGCTGGGCCGGCAGGTCAGTTGAGGAGAGACAGAAGGTCTGGAGTCCCCTGTTATTCCTTGTCCCTCTTATCCTGTGTCCTCAGGTGCTCCAAGGTCTCCTACTCTGAGTTTGCTTAATCAGGGGTCCCCCAACCTGTGCAAACAGACACCCTCACCCAGGAGAGGTTTCGCAGCGGTTACTCCAAAGAAGGTCTAGCTCTTCCTTCCTTCCTTCCTTCTTGTTACGTCTACCCTAAGTGCTGCTCCCTGATTCTGAATCTGGGACCCGCCAGCCCTCTTGTACATCAGTCAATCATCAGTCCTCATCAAGACCTCTCTATCTCCCTGCATATCTACCCAAAGATGTGCACGTGTGCCTTTACTTTAGCAACACCTTTTTGCATAAGAAAACATAATTTTGTTTTTGTGGGGTTTTTGGAAGTGTAAGGTGTTGTGATGTACTTGTGAAAACTGGGTGGCCCTCGAAGAGGCATGATACTCGCCCTCCAGTAGCCTGGACTTATTAAAAGGACTGCCCTTGTGAACCATAAAGACATGTAAGAATACAGCAGTATTGGTCCATACCGGTGAAATCTGGAAGGAGAGGAAAGAGGATGTGTATTGAAGAAGAGACAAATAATAAAGTGTGAGGAAAATGGATTCTAGGACCCAGACGTATGTTTGGTCACATTACCTCCAGGATAACAAATAGTACAAAACACCACATAAGTGTTACAGAGAGGTCACACCCATGTACTACTTCACACACCGTGTGCAACATGTTTTAAAAGGAGCTATGTAGAATTTGCCAGAGAATGAAATCTTACAGAAGCACGTGAAGACTCAATTACACACAAGGTGCGTGTGGATAAAACTCATCATGACATGAGGCTGGGCCGTAGCTCTGTGGTAGAGCATTTGCCTTGCATGTGTGAGGCACTGGGTTTGATCCTCAGCACCGCATACAAATAAACGAATACAAAATTCGTCATGACAGTGACAGCAATTTTCCCTCAATGTCATCTATAATATTTTTTATTTATTCATTTGTTCTTTTTTAGATACACATAACAGTATATTTTGACTTAGACATGTGCAGTATAACTGATTCTAACTAGGATCTCATCCTTGTGGTTGTACGTGATGTGGAGATTCACTGATCATGTATTCATATATGAACATAGGAATGTATTCTACTGTCTTTCCCCTCCCTATCCCCCTCCCTTCTCTTCATTCCCCTTTGTCTAATCCAATGAACTTTTATTCTCCATCCCCCTCCTCTTGTTGTGTGTGGGCATCCACATATCAGAGAGAACTTGTGGCCTTTGGTTTTAGGGGACTGGCTTATTTCACTTAGCATGATAGCCTCCAGGCCCATCACTTTACCAGCAAATGCCAAGTTTTCTTTCTTCCTGATGGCTCAGTGATGTTCCATGGTGTATATATACCACATTTTCTTTATCCATTCATCTGTTGAAGGGCACCTCGGATGGTTCTATAGCTTAACTATTGTGAATTCACCTCCTAACCTTGCTGTGGCTGTGTCCCCTTAGTATGCTGATGTGAAGTCCTTCCAGATAACTAGATCAAATGGTGCTTCCGTTCCAGGTTTTCTAAGGAATCTCCATGATGCTTTCTAGAGTGGTTGCACCAATTTGCAGTCCCACCAGCAATGTATGAGTGAACCTTTTCCCCACATCCTAGCCAACATTTATTGTTACTTGTGTTCTTGATAATCGCCATTCTGACTGGAGTGAGATGGAATCTCAGTGTAGTTTTAATTTGCATTTCTCTAATTGCTAGAGATGTTGATCTTTTTTTTTTTTCATATATCTGTTGACTTTTTGTATTTCTTCATCTGTGAAGTGCCTGTTCAATTCCTTTGCCCATTTATTGATTGGGTTATCGGTTTCTTGGGTGTTAAATTTTTGAGTTCTTTATATATCCTGGAGATTAATGCTCTGAGTGCTCAGTCTGAGGTGCCAATGGCAAAGATTTCCTCTCATTATGTAGGCTCCCTCTTCATTGTTTCCTTTGCTGAGAAGAAGAAATTTAGTTTGGTAATGTCACATTTATTGATTCTTGATTTTTACTTCTTGTGCTTCAGGCGTCTTGTTACAGAAGTCGGTTCCTAAGCCCACATGATGGAGAGTAGGGCCTACATATTCTTGGAGTAGATGCGGGGGTCTCTGGTCTGATGTCTAGGTCCTTGATTCTCTTTGAGTTGAGTTTTTTGGCAGGGTGAGATAGGGGTTAAAGTTCATTCATGGGTTTCCAGTTTGCCCAGCACCATTTGTTTGAAGTAATCCATTCATGGTGAAAAATGTAAATGAGGAATAAAACGCATTTGTGCAATGGATAGAACTAGAGGGTTTCCACTGCGTATTTGGGGGTGGAAGAGTGAGAAGAGAAGGATCATGGGAACGATTTCATGGGCTGCCCTACACTTTTCAGTAAGGTTGGAAGTTTCTGTGGTTGAAGTTTGGCATTTACGACAGTGATGCTGGAAAATGGCCCTTCACAAGAAGATGCGTGTCATAATGCTCCTATGATCGGAACTCTGGTTCCACACACCTGTGTGTGAGCGTGTGCCTGAATGTGCAGGTAATATGTTGGAAGCACACAGGTCCTTCCACTAAGAGTGAGTGCCTCGGAAGGTTCTCTCTGATCTGCAGATGGTAACACACATTAAGTTGGGGGGTGGGCGGGGAAGAGTAAAAGTACTTTGGATTAGACAAAGGGGAATGAAGGGGAGGGACGGCGTGGGAAGGGAAAGTCAGTAGAAGGAATCAACATAACTTTCCTTTGCTCACATATGAACACAGGACCAGTGTAGCTCCATATTACATACAACCACAACAATGGGAAGCCATACTCCATGTATGTATGATATGTCAACATACATTGTACTGCCATGTATACCCAAACAGAACAAATAATAAGTTAAAAAAACGCGAGTGAGTGGCTGCTGCATGCTAACCCTTGGCAGACCTTCCTGTGCATTTCACGTTCTCAGCAAGCCTGGTTAATGTGTTCTAGAGTGAGACAAACCCCATTTTTTGATTCACACACCCTCCAGCACCCAGACTGATAATAGGAAATCCATGTGGCCAAGGCACATGAGGTCCTGAAAGGTGTAGTTCCTACTCTCCTGCAAGAGAAGCGATCACGTTATACTGAGTGGCAGAAGGTGGATATATTCTGAAATGCAAGAGATGCAAGAAAATAAATGTGACATCTGCATTATGGGTGACATTAGGACATGGCTTCTGCTGCAGAAGTCATGCATTCCAGAGATGGGGAAGGTAGTCACACACAGTCGGCTTATTTTCCTACCTGTTTGGGGTTTTCCAGAGTAGCATCACAGGGCAACAGGTCGTGGCCATCTGCATTTGGGTGCCCTGGGGTCCCTGGAGGAAGAGTGCAGTTTGGAGGAACGGAGCAGAGTGAAGGTTCTGCAGGTGAGGAGTTGCAGCAGCAGATGTGGGACTGGACCTTCGTGACCCTGGGTAAGCCTCTCCCACAGCCCCCTGTTGCGCCTTGCTGTTCAGACCCTTGTTTTCATGGTAAGAATCACAGATTTGGTATTGGAAGACAGAAGAATGTAAACCAAGAGACAGCAGTTCAGGCCACAGCTGGAGACCAGTGCCTGAACCAGTGTGTTCTTCCTCACCCCGCTAGGCAGGAAGAATCAGCAGGAGGACCTTCACAAACCCCTGGGTTCCACGTGCAAGCTCTTGAACGTGACATTGCACAAACACCTCCTGCAGGAGGGCAGGGCGGCACAAACCCCTCAGAAAAGAAGAAAATCCGAGGCATTCTCCAGGGGAGAAGCCCCAGGAGCCAAAAAGGCACAGAATGTACAGTTCGAGAAAGGGTCCCCTGGCATGACACCCACTTCCTCGTGTGCTTGCTCTTTGAGCTGCACAATCCTTACAGTGAGGACAAGATGTTGGATTTGCCTTGTTATGGAGCCCCCCTGACACCTCCAGGGTTTTGTCTGTTTTTCCCCAAGTACTTTCCATTTATAAACCCTTCTGTGAAGGACGCACTCTCTGTATTTCCTTCTTTCATCCCTCAACAATCTCATAGTGCAGGGTGCTTCTACTTGCACGAGAGAAATTTTCTCTTTTGACACTTTTCTGCTTTTCCTTTTGTGAACTCCAGGTTGCTCCTGTATCACCCACAAAAACAAGCGGTCAGCCCAGCACCTCAGGGAGACTCGGGCGGGAAGAGAGCCACTCAAGCTGCCAGCCCTTTGCAGTCCCTGAGGACTGCACGCGGCCTTAGGACAGAACTGCATTAGCAGTGGTTTTGACAGCCAGGCGTCCTGCCCTCCTCCAATCACCTCCTGACCCCCAACTCCAACTGCAATGGACACCCAGTATGTCCTATGCAGTTGGAAAGGCCGCTTGTGGCCAGCCAAGGTTTTGTCCAGATCTTGGACTTTGCCGAAACATAAGAGGAGAAGGGTGCTTTCTCTCCAAGTCCAGATCCTCTCTGAAGACCAAAAATTGAGAGTGAAGGGCAAAGACGCAAGGCCCCTGAACAAGTTGGAAATCGAAGCCCTGGCCACCTCAGCCCGGGCATGGTCCAGGGCCACTGTGCCATCGGGGGAGAAAAGAAGGTACAGAAGAGCCCTTAGAGTAGCGCTGGAGATTCTGACTGAGAAAGCCCACTTGGACCAAGGAAGAAAACCCGAGGAGCCAGGGACCCCTAAGGTGCCTGCAGAGGTACTCCAAAAGCCAGCCAGCTCGCGACCTCACAGAAAGTATCAGAGGCGCAAAGGGCACTTCTGGACTAAGAAAAGGGGACAACTGGGATCCCTGTGCGTGCATTCAGAGAAGGGGAACGACCTGCATGGCGAGAACTCCCAGGTGCACACAGCCATCCGCCTGTCTCCAGCTGAAAAGCAAGCAGAGGCATCGCAAGGCGCCCACGAGCGTCCAGATTTCCTGCCTCCTTGTGGAGGTGACCGCCAGGAAGAGGGGGCAGAAGAAGCAGGCCCCTTCGCGCGTCCTCTCGCCGTGGGGGAGGATGCCTATGCTAAAGACGAACAGCCAGCTTGGTCGCCTCCAGCAAGACTCTTTGCAGCTGTGCCCAAAGCTCAGCACCAAGAGGCGGGGGTCACCTGCCCAGAGACCCCGGCTACTTCCCAGGAGAGCACTGCCTTCGCAGAGGATGCAGAGGGCCCAGGCGAGGGTGCCTTGGAAGGGATGGCAGCATCCTCCACCTGCTCTACCCCGAGCCTGCATCGCTCCCTCGGTTTTGCCCACGGGAAAAGGAAGCTCGAGGCGCCAGACCCCAAGAAAGGACTGCGGGGGCGCCCACGCCGTGTGCGCTCCCAGGCGATGAGGGACGCCAGGGCCAGCACCATAAGGGCTGGCGATCGACCAGCACGAGGAGCCGCAGCAGGGCCTTCGGCACGCGAGCCCTGCCCTATCAAAAGAGGGACGATGGTCTGGTTCAAGTTTCAGGATCATCCGTTTTGGCCGGCAGTGGTCAAGAGCGTGTGCAAAACCCAGAAGACGGCCCGGGTGCTGTTGATTGAGGCAAACCTGCGCGGGGAACGCAGTGGCATTCGGGTCCCTCTGCACAGGCTGAAGCACCTGGATTGTGAGGAGAAGGAGAAACTCCTGAAGAGAGCCAGCAAGGCGTACCGGCAGAGTGTGAACTGGTGCTTGTCGCTCATTGCCCACTACCGAGAGCGGGTCGGTCGGGGCTCTTTCGTGGGCTCCTTCCTGGACTACTACGCGGCCGACGCCAGCTACCCCATGCGCAAAGCCATCCAAGACGGGGACCTGGACGTCAATTTTCCAAAGGTGAATTATGCCGACCTGGAAGATTCTGAGGAGGAGACCTCGGTGGGCGTGGGCGGCAAGAGGCCCTGCAAGAAGCTGCTCCCAGACCGCATGAGGGCCGCTCGGGACCGAGCCAACCAGAAGCTGGTGGACTTCATCGTGAAGAAGAAGGGGGCCGACCACCATCTGCTGGACATCGTGAAGGGCAGGAAGCAGTCCCGGTGGCTGACGTCCTTTCTGAGTGAAAACCGGTACGTGTTCTGCATCGAGACATACCTGGAGGACGAGGATCAGCTGGACGTCGTCGTCAAGCATCTGCAAGAGATCTACGAGCAAACGGACAAGGCCTTGCTCGCTCTCATCAGAGGTGACAAAGTGAGATTTCTTCTGGAAGTCCTGCTGCCAGAAGCCATCATTTGTTCAATCGCTGCGCTGGATGGACTCGACTACAAGGGAGCAGAAGAGAAGTACCTGCGAGGGCCACCCGTGCATCCACGGGAGAAGGAACTGTTTGACAAAGACATCTTGAAGCAGATGAGGAAGAGATCCAGGAGAGGCAGAAAGGTGGTCAGGTCTCTTCCCCAGCCCTGCACCTCCACAGGGGCCTCCTCCTCTCCCCAACCCATCAGGCCGCCCATCTGTGGGAAAGGAAGCGCCTCACCCCCTCCCTAGGCAGTCCCGTATGCTTTGCACCTTCGAGACTTTTGGAAGGTGCACTCTTCATGGTGGGTCCATCTCTCCCCTTGGTGGATGCCACCTTCAGCCACATTTCTTGTCCCCAAACCCCTCACCCGCTATTTGGCTCAAATACTGCAACACCCTTTGGGAGACAGAGCTGCTCATATGTTGCTAGAGGAACATAACACTGTTTCTCACGACACTCCTTCCCTTCCCACTTGATATTTTCATACAAGACACACACCAGCAAAGGCCCGGCCTTCAGCTATCTAGCAACACTAACCTGGGAAACCTCATGCGTGTGTTCACACAAACATCCCCTGGATTTTTCATGTGTCCAGGGACACGTGGATACACATATGCCTTGGGCTCCTTCTTGACATCATCCCCGAACTTTCCCTGCTACACCTATTTGCTTCTTGAACAATAGCCTTGGAGTCAAAACCAATGACAGAGATGCTTTCTCCTGTGGTGTCATCACCTTCTGATACTTCTTCAAAAGCCATTCTGGAAGTCCAGCCGAGCACAGAGTTGCTGGATCACCAGCCCACCGTCCACTGGGCATGGCTGAAATCCTGGTACCCAAGGGCCCTTTTGTCCCGTGGGATCTTGCCTAGGAGCATCGACTTGGTGCATTCATGAAATTCCGCCTGTGGGAGCAGGGAGTGGCCCTTCTTCACAGGCTGAAGAGCAGCGGCTTCCTGAAGCACACAGGCCACAGGCCCCCTCCCATCACTGGCAGCGACTGGATCCTCCTCACATGGCCATCGAGTCCCAGGTTGACCACTTCACAGGCCAGCCACTCCATGGAGTGGATGGGAGAGGAACCCATCCACAGAGGATGAGTTACAGGACAGCAAGCATTTGCTCTGGATCCCACAGGCCCTCACACAGAGACATTTGTCTCAAGGTGTATCCCCCGACTTCTTCATGGGCCAGCAGGCTCCCACCGCAGAAACGCAGACTGGGTCAGTCTTTCCAGGCAGCTGGCACAGTGCCAGTACCGGGGCTGCCAAGTTGCAAATGGAAGATAGAAACAGCCTCTGCTTGGCCCTACCTGGCCATCGCCCAAATGTAATTAAACACACACCCTCAAATGATGCGTGCAAAACCCACGGATTCTCCTACTAACTTGAAACAAAACGTCTTTCTGAGAATACACGTGAGAAAAACCAGTTTACTTTGAAAACTTGATTGAATGAAGCATTGAGGGTTGAGGGGATCCTGAGCGGGTGGGTAGCTGTTGGAGGAAGTCCCTTGTTCTCGTGTGTTAGGCTATGCTGTGTGTTCCCCTGGCAGGTGCTTTTCTCGACCTTGCAAGGTAGCTCTCTGGATTCACAATCCAACTGTTGTGTCTTTCCCCTTGGACTCCTGCTCCATCACGCTTGAAATTGCACCACGGCTCAGGTGGAGCATCCAAGAAAGCGTATAAGCACACTCACCACGAAATAATATCACGGAAGGTATCATGGTGGCTGTTGTCATTTTGAAGGCTCATTGTGAGTTCCCTGCTCATTCCAAATAAATATTCATGTTTGTGGTTGACGTTGTGTAACTTTACATGTGGCCTTCCAAATGGTATGGGCGTCAGGCCTGACCTACCTCTCTTTGGACTCTGCCTGACAGAGAGCAGCCTCCTGGGGCCCCCTGAAGCCCTCATGGTCCTGGGAATCATTTTCAACAGACTGTAGGCCTCGGCACTCTGTGCAGACCCCATTCACCCAGACAGTGCCCTCTAGCTTCTCCACAACCCTGTGTCTGTCTCTCAGCTGTCTGCTGGGGCCATGTTAGCATCTGGATTCTACTCTTTCCCTTACTGCCTCATTCATTCATTCATTCATTCATGTTTCATCAGGAGAGCAAGTGAGCTGTGGCTTAAGGCTCTGCTCTGAAGATAAACTCCAGGTGCCCTAGAAAGGGACGGGAATCTTGCAACCCAGGCGACAATCGCACTTGTGAGGGAACAAGGATATGACACTTTGTCCTGTTAGTGAGAAATGTTGACCAGCCACATGGGCTGACTCCCTGCATTTGAATCCAGATCCTGCTTTCCCCCCCTATTTTTCAGGTCGGAGGTTTCTGTTGGTTGGGGTGAAGGGAGAGAGGCTGGTCTCTTTTGCATATCATCTACAAGTGGCACCTTTATCAAGGAGAGGCGGCCATGTCTCCCATGAGCTCCTATCTTCCTCCCTTTTGAGGCAGGGTCCCTGCTGGATCTCCATCGCAGGTGGGTTTGTGTGATGCCATAGCCTCACCTGTCACCTATTGTAAACCCTATTTCCAGGAGTCCACTTCTCCTCCAGCTGTAAGGCACGCTGCTGACGACCAGGTCCTGTGCTAATGGATGTTTGGCATTGCTGCAGAGAGATGGCATGCGCTGGTGCACAGGTCTCCACCTCCACTGGGGAGCTGAAGAGGGAGGAGTAGAGCCCTGAGACCTGGAAAGCTGATGAGCACAAGAATTTGGAGCACCGGGAACCCCCAAGCTGTCACCCTAGAATCGGCAATCCCCTAATCATTGTGAACTGGGGAGCACCTTTTTTGTCTCTGTAGGCCACAAAGACCGCCTGTAAGGGAGCCACCTCAAAAGACGTTGCTTGTCTTGGGCAGCATCCATCCTGTTAACTGTCCTTGCTGCAGGACCGATGACAAGGGCAAACTCAGAGTAGGTAAGATCACAGCCCATCGCAACAGGGGAGGGAAGTACAGTTCCTGTGTGGGTGGGGGATGCCTTCTCCTCAGATGAACTGCAGGGCCTGGCTAAAACGTTCTCATGTGAACTGGGAGAAGGCATGTGGGGGTGGATTTGGGGGATGCTAAACCAAGGCATGGTAAAGAATATCATTCAGTGGAGCGGGGGACTTGTTGGCACAGAGCTGTGGCAGAGTTTCTGTGACCTAGGGAGGCCTATATCTCGCTTAGGTGGTACTTCAGACTTGCACAACCACAGCCAGTGTAGGAGAAGGGCCACATTTGTTGTCGTTCTTATATTTCATTGTAAGTTCCTGGGAAGAGCCATGACATTCAGTGGAATCCTGCTGGTGTTTAGCATCCACTGCTTTGAATGGGCACCCTGCTAATACTGCAGGCTGAGGGGAGGGTCTTCTCTGTGATTGTCTCAATTAGACAATCTTCTGGTAGCACTTTTGAGAAGCCCCACAGAGCTTGGCATCCTACTAATGAGAACCCCTTTTCCTGCCACAGCCTGCGCCCTGCAACTTTCTGCCTTGTGACATCCTGAAAATTTCCTCTGTGCTTCCTTCATTCACTGTCATACAAATCAGGCTCCTCCATCTCCACCTTAGGATACTGTATCCTCTGAGCCTTCTCTAGCACCTTCCTTGTGTCACAGAGCCTTGAGGTAGCATCAATGCTCTCCTCACTCCTCGCTATTGCTCACAATCATTCTCCATCTTCCCTCCCAAAAATATCTAGTTCCTTTGAAGTTATGCTATCAGATCATGCGACTAGGATTACCATATTTTGCAAATAAATGTACTGAAACTCAGTTAAATTTGAATTTCCTTTAGATAATAAGTGTCTTTTGTATAATAGGTCCCATGTATGTGGACATTTAATGGCATATTCTGTACTTTATCTGGTAGTTCTATGAATGACCAGTATTCTTCCTCATTGAGGCTAGGTTTCTTGACCCATAGCCTCAGGACTTGAAATTGCAAGCCTCCTTGCCTCTCTCCTTACCATGTTCTCACATAGCTCAAACTCAACCATGTAGATGCAAAATATATTCAAAAAGTGCATGGGAGCTAGGCACAGTGGTGCATACCTGTAACCTCAGCAGCTTGGGAGGCTGAGGTATGAGGATCACTAGTTCAAAGCCAGCCTCAGCAACTTAGCGAGGCCCTAAGCAATGGCTGTGGATGTGTTTCAGTGATTAAGAGCCCCTGGGTTCAATCCCCAGTACCAAAAAAAAAAAAATGAGAGCTTAAAATGGGACCCAGTTTTCATTGTGCTCTGCATCTAGCTATCTGGATTCACTCTGCAAATTACTACAGGTTAGCATAACTCAATCATTCTTTCATTTTAAAACCATATAAATTGTAGATACCTTCCTTCTCCCCACCTTTGACTCAATCCAAAAAGTAAGTAATAATTCCAAGTTGCTGTCCATCTCTTCCAGGAGAATATCAAGACTAGGGTCATTGTGTTTTATATGCCCAGGTGCCATGGCAGCCCAATACCTGCAGACTGTTGATTATTGAGTCTGCCATCTGCAGAAGGCTCTGCATATCCTGCCTCTAATATGACTTAAACTGCCAATGACCTTTGTGCATGCATGTTCAGGCAACAACCCTCTATCCTCACCTTCTGTCATGCTCTTCTCTTACCTCTGTGTCCCAAAACCATTGTTTTTCCTACAGCTTTCTCAGGCACAGGCTGATTTCTCTCCCACATCCCTCACACCATGCAGGTGGAATTGGTGTACTTCCTGCCCTTCAAACCCCACCATCTTTGAGCACCTGCCATGGGACTATAGGATGCATGATCCTTTCCCATTGCTCACCTCCCTGTTATCTCCCATTCCTTGTCTTCATCACTATTTCTGCCATGGCTCCTCAGGACTCCAGAATTCTCACCCTGCCTTATCCCATACCCTTCTCTCTCCATCCCTTGTTTTCCTCAACTCCTAAGATTTTTTCAGCTTTGTGACCTCAGTCACCAACTACCATGGTCATACTTTTGGCTTCTACTACCAACAATTGATACCAAGGATCCCACTCTCTGAGCACACCTTCTCTTTTTCCTACACACTCACTCAATTTCCCAACAATTTCTCTGCCCCACTGCCAACCCTCCCCCCACCTTCTCATTGTCCGCAGCCCTGACACCATTTTTTTTATACTGAGGATTGAACCCAGGGGTGCTTTTACCACTGACCTATATACCAATCTATTTACTTTTATTCATTTTAATTTTTTATTTGTTCTTTTGTTCTTTTTAGCTATACATGACAGTAGAGTATATTTTAACATATTATACATACATGGAGTATAACTTCCATTCTTGTGGTTGTACATGATGTGGAGTTACACTGCTTGTGTATTCACATATGAGCATAGGAAAGTTATGTCTGATTCATTTTACTGTCTTTCCCATTCCCATCCCTTTTCCCTTTATTCTCCTTTGTCTGATCCCATGAACTTCTATTCATCCCCACTCCCGCTGTCAAATCCAATGAACCTCCACTCCCCACCCCCAGCTTATTGTGAATAGCATCCACATCCCAGAGAGAACATATGATCTTTGGTTTAGGGGGATTGGCTTATATTTCACTTAGCAGGATACTCTCCAGTTCCATCCGTTTATAGGCAAATGTCATCCCTCTTTATGGGTGAGTAATATCCCATTGTGTATATATGCCACATTTTCTTTATTTTTTCATCTGTTGAAGGGCACCTAGCTAACCTCTTTTTTTTTTTATTTTGAGACAGGGTCTGGCTACGTCATCTAGGATGGACTTGAACTTCCAAGCCTCCTGCCTCGGTTTCCTGAGTTGTGGGATTACAGTCATGCAACATCACTCTGGGCCCTTCCACAATTATGATTGCAACCATACCAACTGGTTTCCCTTTAAATGCTTCAGCACTCATCTCAAGTTGTTCCTTAAAGCTGCCTGGCAATCCTACTCCATTTTCGTGTTCAGTTCACTCTCCCATAATCTCCTGTCTTCAAAATTACCATCCTTTCCCCCTTCTCATCTTAGTTAATCATTGCAGTACATGTGAATAGTGTCCTCCTCAAAAATCAAGGACGTGTCTTCACTTCACTCATGCTCTCACTCCTCCTTTCCCCTTGAAAACAAGGGTTTCTTGGAAGGGATTTTATCTTTCTCTGTCTCTGCTTCCTCCCCTCCTGATCATTCTTCAACCCACTGTATTAAGGCACTCATCCATACCTACCACTGTATTGGCCTCTTTTAAAAAAAAAAAAAGTATTTTTTAGTTGTCGATGGACCTTTATTTTATTTTATTTTATTTATATGAGGTATTGAGAATGAACCCAGTGCCTCACACGTTCTAGGCAAGCACTCTACCATTGAGCCCCAGCCCCAGCCCACATGGTATTGGCTCTTGTCAAAATCACCAATGACATTTCTCATCCTAAATCCACTATCATTCTCAGTCTTCAATTCTGAAACTCTTCAGTAACAGTCAATGTAATTGGTCCCTCCTGCTTTTCTCAAACTATCTTCACCTAGCTTCAGGGGCATTCTCCTGATTTTACTTCCACTTTATGTACCCCCTTCTCTTGCTCCTAAACCTCTAAATCTAGGCTTGTAATTCAACTGCTTTCTTGTTCCCAGTTATGTTTACACCTAGAGTGGTGGATCTGCAAATATTTTAATCATATTTTCATCACTGTGCCCAAAAGACATGACAAGAAAACTGTAAAGGAGGAAAAGTTTATTTTGGCTCACAGTTTCAGAGGTTCAATTCACTGTTGTCCAACTCCATAGCTCTAGACCCAAGGTGAGGCAGAACATCATGGTGGAAGGGCGTGGAGGGGGAAATTGGCTCAGAACATGATATCCAAGAAGGAGAGGGAGTGGGGGAGGGGGGAGAGAGAGAGAGAGAGAGAGGTGCAATACTGTTCTCATCTGCTCACCAGGGACAAAATTCAAACCCCAAAAGCATGCTCCTAGTGACCTACCTTCTATGGCACACCCTACATTCCCACAGTTATCACCCAGTTAATCTATTCAAGTAGATTAATCCATTGATTGGGTCACATCTCCCAATCATTTCATATTTTAACATACTTTCCTTGTCTCTCACCCAGCTTTTGGGAGACACCTCATATCTAAACCATAAACACTAGTATGGGACCTGGAGCATCAACATCACCTGGGAGCTTTATGGGAAAACAAATTCTTGGACCCTGCCCCAAACATGCTAAATCAGAAACCCCTGGGTGAAGCCCAGCAGCCTGAATTTTAACTAGCCCTTCTGGTGATTCTGGTGCACCCTTGAGTATAAGAATCACTGCCTTAGGCCATCTCAAGTCAATCCTATAACTTTATATACCATCTGTTCCAGATGAAATTGCACTTGGTGCCAGCAACAGCAAACCCTACAGGAAAGTTTCCTTGACTACCCTGCCTAAAGTAAGCCTACAACCTCTTCAGTATCTTATCACATCATCCTGTTCTGTTCTTGTCATTTATTACCATTTAATACAGAGTAAATATTAATTCTCTTACTTTTTTATGATCCATTCTGTGTCAGAGCAAGGATCTTTACACCTGGATCTCCATAATGGGCACAAGATGCTCAGTTCATAAGTGCTACCTGATGGAATGCACAAGTTAATTATGTGCACAGAACTTGTATATTCATTGTCTTAGTATGTCCCAACCCTCCCTTGACTGAAAGTGGATGAATCAGAAAGCTGGGCTTTTTCATCACATAAACTTTTTTTCATATTTATCTAATTCACAGTGACTCCACATGGTGGGCACATCCTGTATGCCAGTCACATGCTCTAAATGTCTCCTGGGCAAGGTGGTGTCATAGTTGTCCTCTGCTAGGTGTTCCTACCCTCTTACAAACTTACCCACTTCTGTTTCTCTGCACCACAGTACTGGAGGGTTAGAGGGTGTATCCTGAGAGGCCCTGCTTACTAGAAACTATGTGACTCCACCTCTCCTTGTCCAGTTCTATCTCAGCCCTGCAGTCTGAAAAGATAACATTAAAAATATTCATGTTTTCCTCTTCTTTATATGGATATTATACTCTCCCACCTCATAAGTTGGCTCTAAGGACTAATAAAGACAATGCATGTAAAGCTCTGAGCACAGTGACTTGTCTGTCTCTACTAAGAAGATGGCACCCAGTGGATTAGACATGCAAGACATTTACTAGCTAAAATACCTGGAAGAGAAAGTGAAAAGGGACCCCAAAGAGACTGGCAGAACCATCACACTGCAATGCAGATAGGACCTCAAGTGAAGAAGAGAGGCAAATAACGAAGAAAAGTTAGAAGAAAGCATCATAGACCTTGGTGCAATTCTAGGTGAGCTTGGCATGGTTGTCAGGGAGTCTTTAAGCTGGAATCAACCATCAGAGGAGTTCCATGTCTTTCAGGAATAGCTGGCCTTAGCAACCTGGCATCACTCAGAAACGAATGTCATTAATTGGGGAGTCATACAAATGTGATTGTCATCTTCAGAGCACCACAGCTGGAACTCTTGGTCAGGGCTGCTCCCTGAAGTCAATCCCTGTAGTCAAAAAACTGAGAAGTGAATTTTTATGGCTTTCACCAAAACTACATATTAATTCTTGGCAAATGACATGTACTATCATTCCTTCTGAATGCTAAGTAATATCCCACAAGCATAGAGGACTATAGTGTAGTGAAGATGCTGGTAACTAGTTGTTTGGCTCTGCTATTAACCTCTTGGTACCTCCATTTCCTCATTTCTATGATTTGGGAAGTGGTCCTGCATATCTCAAAGATTCTTAACAAATGCAAAGGTCCAAAGGATGTTAAACAAGATGCTGCATGTAAATAACTCACAGGAGTACAGAAAAAAATTACCCAGTGCTACCTGTACCAGTATGATTAGCAAGTAAACACATGGCCCCCAGCCTTAGCAGCTCTCTCCAGAAGTTCCCAACTGGGCAGTGGATAAAAGAGTGACAAGGAAAGACAGGCAATTTATTGGATCCTGGAACACTTGATAAGGCTTGTGGGTTAAAAAATCAAGTTCCATCATCCTTGGGAACTTTAGTTGAGCTCAGTGGTTATTAGAGGTAGGTTGGTTGTCTTCAGGCTGAGAAGGGTGAAAATGTAGCCTGAGTGAGGCAGTTGTTTATACTCCAGCTAATTAGAGAGAAGGGTAATACTCTAGAGTTAGTTAAGGAAATAGTTTGAAAGTACAAAAGGGCAGTCTAACTAATAGGAAGCTTCCAATCAGGTGGAAGTGACTCAAAAGCTGAGTCCAAACCCAGAGAGATATGGACACAATGCAGAGGAAGAAGATACCAAATCTGCACAAGCCACCTACATCTTTTCACATGGAGGATGATTGGATGCCAGAGTTTATTCTGTAGAAGTGACATGGAGATTGAGAAGAAGCCAATGCAGAGTCATAAAGGATTGCTCTCTGGCAACCATTAATCTGCTTTCTAGTCAGATTAGAAAAATCAGATTTCTAGGTACTAATCCTTAAAGGAAAGACTGAGAGTAGATAGGAGAAAGAGGCCACACCTGGGCAGGAACAAGGACCCTGAGGACCTGGGGCTAGAAGTTAGCTCTAGAAACTTCCAGGCCCTGGCCAAGAAAGTCCCTGACACTGCAGGTCACATGGGAGCACCATCCCCAAGGAAAGAAGAAGGTTTAGGGGTGTGATGAAGCAGTAAAGGCCAAGGGCCTTGGAGGAAAAAGGGAAAGAAGAAGAGGGAGTGAGAGGCCAGCACCACACTGCCTCCTCAGATGTGGACCCAGGTGACTCAAAACCCCAGCAGGCCTACTGAGGAAACACTTTGCAGCATGTTAGACAAACCTGCTCACAGGAGGGATCACACAGACAGAGACAGCTTGGGAGCCTGCTTCTTTCTTTTTTTACCAACCCCCTTCCTCCAGGAGATTAGTGGGTGGTGAATGGGGTTCATTGACCAATCACCTCACTGACATGTCAAGGTGGTTCCTGTGTCAAGCCAGCCCCTGTGGAAGTAGCTTGGTACACAAAGAGGAAGCAGCTAGTGCCCCACACTCCAGGAACCCAAAGTGTCTAGAGGAGAAGCCAGGGAGGGTTTATCATCACCCTAAAAATCTAAACAGGCTCAGATGAACTGGACCTAATGAACTCTCAGAACTTCTTTTCAAGGCAAGGACTTTCACTGAGGAGAAACTGTGGGGAATAGAATACAAATAAAGCAAGATTGAAGTGACAGAAGTAAAACTGAAGGTCCAAATAAAAGGGAGGGAGGAGAACAAATATGGATCGCTGATAGTAAACACACATCTGTTCACAGTCCTCAAAATCAACAGAAGAGGGCACTCCTTATATGTGAAACTAGAAAATCTATCCTGTACTATCCTTCACTTTTGCAAGAGCAGGAAAATCAATTTTATGTGAAAATGAGTTGACAGGACAGGATCAATGGCAAATCTCATACAAAATAAGCAAAAGAAAAGGGAATAAATGCAAAATAACATCCCTCTAGACAACAAAAGCATTTCAGAGAGGTGTGCACAGATCAGGTAAAGCTAGATTCCTTCATTGTAGAGTAAGGAAAAGGCATTAAAAATGGTTCCTTTATGTATTAAGGAAATTAGTCATTTGCTGATCTGAGTTGCAACATTTTCCCCAAGCTCTATTGTATTTTGACTTTGTTTATTTTTTTTTCTTTCACAGGCATATTTTAAAATTTTATATAGTTTAATGAAATGTTAGTTTTCTTTAATGGTTTCTGAGATTTGTTTCAACTTTTTAAAACCTCAATTTGGAGAAAACATTAAAAATTACCCTATATAAAAAGAATAAAATGATCTGAGACATGAAAAAACAATATAAGACACAACTATAAATAAAATCGCGAAATGAGGTAATAGACTCAAGAACTAATAATAGGAGCTGGGGATGTGGCTCAAGTGATAGCGTGCTGCCCTGGCATGCATGAGGCATTGGTTTCTATCCTTAGCACCACATAAAAATAAATAAAGATATTGTGTCCACCTAAAACAAAAAATAAATATTAAAAAAGAACTAATAATAAATAATAAAAGTTTAAAATTTCAATTTTTTAACTTTTAGGAAATAGCACTGAAGTAAGAGGACCTCAAGAATAAATAAATACAATATATAATGCCCCAAGAGAAATAGATGGAGATTTTCAGTGCACATTTAATAATAAAAAATGAATTAGGAAGATGACTTAAAAGAAACAACAAATATAGAAGACAAGCAAAAAGAAAATGTAATATATATGTAATAGGGGTTTCCAAAAAAAAAGCAAAGGAAAAGGACAAATATGAAAATGTACAATTCAAGGATCCCTTCCTCTGGAGAGGGGAGAGGGGGATTCCAATCCATAAATTGCAATAACACACATGGGAAAACCAGCACATAACAAGAAAAACCTAAGTGTTTTCTACTCAAATCATTGAACTTTTTTTTTAAGTCTTTGACTATTCAGCCAAAGAGATTTGGTGTACAATGGTAAAAAAACTAAATTTTCCTCTAGCAACAATGTATGTGGACACAAGACAGTTTAAGGAAATAAAGGAGAGAAAATCTGAACAAAGGCTATTAAATTCAACCAAGCTCCTTTTCAAAGTATAAATTCAGCAAACTGTAACCAACGTGCAACAACATGCAGAATGGGGTTGCCACGACTTGTGTCTTAGGAATCTGCTCAAGAATGAGTTTCAAGCAACCCAAACAGGGGGACATTGGTAAAGGCTGGTGTTTCCAGGAAGGATCAAGGATGAATGAGGCCCTAGGGACAGAAGGGAGTCTGTAGTACATACCTAGGGAATGGGGACAGTGGAAAGAGCAGATGCACAAATATTTTTTTCAGACTCTTTTCTGTAATCACATTGGTGGAAGGCTACTTTTGTTATTCTATGTTTTATGTATAGTGCAGGATAAAACAAATGCATAAGCATATTATATTTTAATTCATAATCCACATATGTGTAAGATAGACAAATTTATCCTGTATGTTTTTTGTTTTGGTTTGGGTTTTTTTTTTTTCTATTTGTTTTGTTTTGCTTTGCTTTTGCAGTACTGGGGACTAAACTCGGGGGTGCTCTACCACTGACTACATCCAAGCCTTTTTATTTTAATTTTCAGAGAGAGTCTTCATAAGTTGCCCAGGCTGGCTTGAACTTGCCATCCTCCTGCCACAGACTACCAAGTAGCTGGAATTCCAGGCATGCTCCACCATGCCTGGTTTACCCTGTAGTCGTGAATATAAATTGGAATTGTCTCTGTATGATATGATCATTGTGTGTGTGTGTGTGTGTGCGTGTGTGTGTGTGTAATGCCTATCACTGAACACTAAAGAGGTATAAAAATAAGGATCAAGGGCTGGGGATGTGGCTCAAGCGGTAATGTGCTCGCCTGGCATGCGCAGGGCACTGGGCTCAATCCTCAGCACCACATAAAAATGAAATAAAGATGTTGTGTCCTCTGAAAACTAAAAAATAAATATTAAAAAAATTCTCTCTCTATCTCTTAAAAAAAATAAGGATCAATGCAGCAGCAATGAGCCTTCATATCATCCAGTTTGTTTTTGAAATTGTACCACCCACTTAAAAACTAAAAGAAAAAAGAGACCATGGAAAAATGGCTGATTCTAGAGCAGGAAACAAAACAGATAAGCATAGAACATCTTGTCAGACCATAAGACAAGGAAGTCTAAAACTTTTAGGTCCTTGATAAGAAGTCTTGGATGCTGGACACAATGGCACACACTTGTAATCTGAGCAACTCTGGAGGCTGAGGCAGGAGGATCATGAGTTGAAGACCAGCCTCAGCCAGTTAGCAAAACCCTGTCTCTAAATAAACTATCAAAAGAGCTGGAGATGTAGCTCAGTGATAAAGCACCCCTGAGTTCAATCCCCAGGACTCAAAATAAAAATTAAAAAGAAAAGGTTTTAGGAGCTGATCTGAAGGGGCTCCTCCTAGCCACTACTTTAGCATCAATAAGAATGAAAATACAATTAAAACATATTAATATTTCTAAATCCACAAGTTCAAAATTATTTTCAAAAGGGCCATTTTGAAGGTTGCTAGGGAATCAACTCCTCATTTGAAAATTGCTAAATAAAGGGAAAGAGTCAAACATGTTTCCACATGTCTTGGTCAGATTGAACTGTTATAGCAAAATGCCATGAACTGGGTGGCATGTGAACAACAGACATAGATTTCCACAGTCCAGAGGCTGGGAAGTCCAAGATCAAGGTGCAGTGTCTGGTGAGGGCCTGCTTTCTTTTAGATGGCAGCTTCTAGCTGTGTCTTTACCTGCTGTAAGGGATTAGCTAGGTGTCTGTGGTCTCTCTTAAAAGGGTACTAATCCCATTCAGAAGGGTTCCATTCTCATGATCTACTCATCTCTATAAGGGCCTCACTCCCTAATACAATCACATTAGTGATTGGGGTTCAACATATGAATTTAGAGGGATGCAAACATTCAGACCATAGCACAGACCTTCCCTATACTAACTTTAGACTATGTAAAGTATCTCTATGTACAAGTATTCCAACCAGTAAATGAAGAAGATCACTTGGATTAGCACCATTTGTGACTTCCAGTGAATTATAGATTTAAGCATTGAGAATAAATGGCTGATGTATGATGTTCTTTTGTGTCTTAGGCCATGTTGATTAAGCAAAAAGCAAAAACTCAACTATAGTTGGAAGAAGACACACTTCTGTCATAAAAATGAAAAGAAAGGAAGTGAGTACCATAAAAGTTAGCAGAGTGGCTATTCTAGCTGCTTCATGGAGTGAGGATGTTTCCAGGGACATTTGACTTGACATACTTTATAGCTTTATATTTATTTATGTTGTTTTTTATGTTTGTATTATTTTGACCAAAAGTATTTTTAAGGAAAAATTAAAGGGGAGAGATTGGAGATAAAGAGTATACTAAGAAATTTTTGCTATGAAAAGAACAGTAGCCACTCAGAAAGGGAAATGGGATTAAGGAAACAAAGTGATCAAGTAGAAGTTGAGAGTAGAACGGTGGTGACCAGAGGCCAGGGAGAGCAAGGACAGAGAGGGTGGGAGAGGCTGATCAGTAGGTACTAAGTTACAGTGCTCTGCTGTTCAGTATGGTGAGCACAGATAATAATAACACATTGTACCTTTCAAAAAGCTAAAAGAACAGAGTTTGAATTTTTTACCATAAAGAAATGGTAAGCTGGGGCTGGGGTTGTGGCTCAGTGGTAAGAGCACTTGCCCAGCATGTGTGAGGCTCTGGGTTGCATATAAATAAATGAATAAAATAAAAAGGTCCATCAACATCTAAAAAAAAATTTTTTTAAAAATGATAAGCTTCCTCTTCTGGTCTCAACTGCTCCTGAAGAAGCAGCTTATGGTGTAGAAATGGCCAAGTCCAAGAACCATATCACATACAACCAGTCTCAAAAATGGCACAGAAATGGCATCAAGAAACCCCATCACAAAGATATAAATCTCTTAAGTGGGTAGACCCCAAGTTCCTGAGAAATATGAGTTTTGCCAAACAGCACAACAATCAGGGCCTGAAAAACATGCAGGCAAAAAATGCCAAGGCAATGAGTGCAGGTGCTGAGGCATCAAGGCCCTGGTAAAGCCCAAAGAGGTTAAGCCCAAGATATCAAAGGGTGTGAACTGCAAACTAGATCGCCTTGTCTTCTTTGGCCTTCCAAGCTCAAGAAGCATGCTTGTGCCCATGTGGCCAGGGATCATAGGCTCTGCCAGCCAAAGGCCAAAGCCCAAGTCCAAGCCAAGACCCAGGCTGCAACTCCAGCTGCATGATCAGCTCCAGCTCTGGCTCTGGCTCCTGCTCCCAAAGATGCCCAGACTCCCAAGGGTCCCTGCAAAGTCTCCATAGTAAAAGTCTCTGTCTGTGAATGTGAGGACAGGACTGCTGTGACCCTTAGGCCCTTGTGTACAGGGACTAGTATACTCCTGTGCTGTTTGTACAAATAAATCCAGAGGCAGAAAACAAAACAGAAATAATAAATGTTTCCGAATATAAATAAGTTGAATCTGATTTAAACATTACACAATGCATACATGTATTGAACATTACATAGTACCCATTAATACATACAACTTTTGTTTTTATGTATTTTTAAAAAAATAAATTTACTTTAACTTGTAAAAATTATCTTCCTGGGCAACATGGAGAGAGGCCTGCCCCACACCCACGTGGAGAGGCACCCCACACTGGGGTTCCTCATTCACCAAAGCATGGCTCCACAGCCCAACATCAAAGTACATATAGGCTTGAGGCTGCCACTGCCACAAAACTAGGATATCATTACTTCTATCAAGGGACAACAATAAGGACCTGGTAAGACATCACCAAGGTCCCTGTGAGCCTGGCTGCATCAGAGGTTTCTCTACTAGGAGTGCCAACAGTTATCATGTTGCTGAGGTGACAGGGAGAGTGGCTAACAACCAGTCTTGCATGGGGTAGCCACTCTCTTGTTTCTACTAACAGACAACTTCTTATTACCCTCTCATTAGTCATATAATCTAATACCTTCATATTCTCACATCCTACCTCATAAACAGCCAGTCCCCCTCCCCACTTCCACCATCAGAAACTATAAACCATTATGCAAATCTATTGACTACATGGTAGAAAATAACCAAACTCATCATTTCTGATTATAGTGATAAAACTGTAAATGTAAAAACAAAAGCTAACTGATCTATAGTTGTACATTGGGTACATTGAGTGCTATAACATTGATCTCTCCTTTAAAAGTGAGGTATTGGTAACCTGCAGGGACACTATAAGACAATACAACAGAAGCTGTCATACCTCAGATCTACACTGCAAGAGAGGAAGATCCATAAACATCATGAAAAAACAAGGGAGGAAAGTGCCTCAAACAAACCAAGATACTACAACAATAGAATCCATAGATAGTGCAGTAGGTGAAATGTCAGAGAAGGCATTCAGAATATACACAACTAAAACGATTTGGGAATTGAAGAATGACCTAAGTGAGCAGATATAGGCAAAAAATTGACCACTCCAACAAAGGGATAAGAGAACAAATGCAGGTGACCATTTATCACACCAACAAAGATAAGAGAGCAAATACAGATTGCAAGATTGTGTGGAGTTCATTCCTTCAAAGAAGAAAAAGTCAACAAATAAATGGCCTAACATTACATTTCAAAGCCCTAGGGAGAAAAAAAAGAACAAACCAACCCCAAAAGCAGTAGAAGACAGGAAATAATTAAAATCAGAGTTGAAATTGAAACATAAGAAAAACATAAGAAACAATTGAAAAAATTGACAAAACAAAAAGTTAGGGTCTTTGAAAAAATAAATAAAATTGATAAACCATTAGCCATGCTAACAAAAAAAGAGAGAGATAAAACCCAAATTTCTAACATCCATGATGAAAAAGGAAATATTACAATGGACACTACAGAAATACAGAAGATAATTAGAAATTATTTTGAAAATTTGTACTCCAATAAAATAGAAAATATTGAAGGCATTGACAAATTCTAGGGGCATATGATATGCCCAAACTAAATCAGAATGATATACACAATTTGAACAGTTTGATTTCAAGCAAGGAAATAGAGGACACCATCAGAAGCCTACCAACCAAGAAAAGCCCAGGACCAGATGGATACACAGCTGAGTTATACAAGACCTTTAAAGAAGAACTAATACAATATTCCTCAAACTATTTAATGAAATAAAAAAGAAGGAACACTTCAAAACACATTCTATGAGGCCAAAATCACCCTGTTCCAAAACCAGACAAAGACACTTCAAAGAAAGAAAACTTCAGACCAACATCTCTAATGAGCATAGATGCAAAAATTCTCAATGAAATCTGGCAAATCAAATGCAAAAACATATCAAAAAGGTAGTGCACCATGATCAAGTGGGTTCATCCCAGGGATGCAAGGTTGGTTCAACATACGGAAATCAATAAATGTAACTCATCACATCAATAGACTCAAAGATAAAAATCATATGATAATCTCAATAGATGCAGAGAAAGCATTTGACAAAATACAGCACCCCTTCATGTTCAAACACTGGAAAAACTAGAAATATCAGGAATATATCTCAACATTGTAAAAGTTATCTGTGCTAACTAAGCCCCAGGCCAACATCATTCTAAATGGAGAAAAATTGAAAGCATTCCCCTCTAAAAACTAGAACAAGACAGGGATGCCCTCTCTCGCCGCAGTCCAGCTGGGCAAAATAACCTGGAGGTGACAAGCAACTTGAAGGTTGAAGCGGGAACTGAGCGGGAACTCAAGGTAGCGGGCACCCAAGGTAGCAGGAGCAGCCTTTTGGCAAAACAGCAGAGGTATATATACCTAACTGGTTACACACAGCTTGACTCAATTAGCATCATCCAGTTACAGCAGTCAGTCAATAAGGAATCCCTACCATCTTAATGGCTCAGTGGCATTGCCTTACAAACCACTCCTCCTGGCAAACTGCCAGGTGCCATCTTGACTTGATATGCGGTCCCCAACACTCTCTCACCACTTCTATTCAACATAGTTCTTGAAACACCAGCCAGAGCAATTAAACAGATGAAAGAAATTAAAGGGATATGGATAGGAAAAGCAGAACTCAAATTATCACTATTTGCTGACAATATGAGTCTATACCTAGAAGACCCAAAAATTTCTACCAGAAATCTTCTAGAATAAATGAATTCAGCAAAGTAGCAGGATATAAAATCAACACCCATAAATCAAAGGCATTTCAATACATCAGTGAGAAATCCTCTGAAAGACAAACTAGGGAAAACACTCCATTTACAGGAGGCTCAAAAAAAAATTTGAGAATCAACTTAATGAAAGAGATGAAAGACCTCTACAATGAAAACTACAGGACACTAAAGAAAGAAATTAAAGAAGACCTTAGAAGATGGAAAGATATACCCTGTTCTTTGATAGGCAGAATTAATATTGTCAAAAATGATCATACTACCAAAAGCACTATACAGATTCAATGCAATTCCAATCAAAATCCCAATGACATTCCTCATAGAAATAGAAAGAGCAATCATGAAATTCATCTGGAAAAAATAAGAGACCCAGAATAGCCAAAGCAATACTTATCAAGAAGAGTGAAGCTGGTGGCATTATTATTCCAGACATCAAGCTATACTACAGAGCAATAGTTACAAAAACAGCATGATATTGGCACCAAAATAGACCTGTAGACCAATGATACAGAATAGAAGACACAGAGACAAACCCACATAATTACAGTTATCTCAGATTAGACAAAGGTACCAAAAACATATGTTGGAGAAAAGATAGCCTCTTCAACAAATGGTGCTGGGAAAACTGGAAATCCACATGTAACAAAATGAAATTAAACCCCTATCTCTCACCATGCACAAAACTCAACTCAAAGTGGATCAAGAACCTAGGAATTAAACCAAAGACCTCTCACCTAATAGAATGAAAAGTAGGCCCAAATCTCCATTATGTCAGATTAGATCCCAACTTCCTTAATAAGACTCCTATAGTGCAAGAATTAAAACCAAGAATCAATAAATGGGATGGATTCAAACTAAAAAGCTTCTTCTCAGTAAAAGAAACAATCAGTGACGTGAATAGAGAGCATACAGAATGGGGGAAAAGTTTTACCACATGCACATCAGATAGAGCACTAATCTCTAGGATATATAAAGCACTCAAAAACCTTAACACCAAAAAACCAAACAACCCAAACAATAAATGAGCCAAGAAACTGAACAGACACTTCTCAGAAAAGGATATACAATCAATGAACAAATATATGAAAAAATATTCAACATCTCTAGCAATTAGAGAAATACAAATCAAAATTACTCTAAGATTTTATCTCACTCCAGTCAGAATGGCAGCTATCAAGAGTACAAACAACAGTATGTGTTGGCAAGGATTTGGGGAAAAAGGCACACTTACACATTGCTGATGGGACTGCAAATTGGTGCAGCCAATCTGGAAAGCAGTATGGAGATTCCTTGGAAAACTTGGAATGGAACCACCATTTGACCCAGCTATCCCTCTCCTCGGACTATACCCAAAGTATTTGAAAATAGCATACTACAGGGACACAGCCACATCAATGTTTATAGCAGCACAATTCACAATAGCTAAACTGTGGAACCAACCTGGATGTCCCTTAAGTAGATGAATGGATAAAGAAAATGTGACATATATACACAATGGAATATTACTCGAGATTAAAAGAGAATAAAATCACAAAATCTTCAGGTAAATGGATGGAGTTGGAGAATATAATGCCAAGTGAAGTAAGTCAATCCCAAAAAAACAAAGGCCGAATGTTTTCTTTGATATGAGGATGCTGACTCATAAGGGTGATGGAGGGGAGGGGGAGCATGGGAGGAATGGAGGAACTTTAGATAGAGCAAAGGGGAGGGAGAGGAAGGGAGGCGGTATATGGGTAGGAAAGATGGTGGAATGAGTAAGATATCATTATCCTAAGTACATGTATGAAGACACGAATGGTGTAAAAATACTTTGTGTACAAGTGACTTGAAAAATTGTGCTCCATATGTGTAATATGAAATGAATTACATTCTGCCATCTTGTATAACAAATTGGAATAAATAAATAATTTAATAAAAATTATTTTTCTTAATATTAGATAGGAAAACTAATAGCATATCTGTATATAGAAGGAAATTCTCCAGTGAAAGGGAATTATAGAGGGAGGAGGGGGAAGAATTGCTGGAACAATTTCTGCATGGACAACAAAGGATAGGATCCAGCATCCAAGTGGGAGCATTGGATCTGGGTGTGGGTGTTCCTGGTGGCCACTGGAGAGGCAGAGTATATGGTGGTGTAGATAGTTGAGCAGAAGTGGGTTCCGGGCAATGAGAGAGAGGCAAGGGAGCTGAAAGTTCTAAGCAGGCATGTGATGATGATAACTGGGCATTTGAAGATGTATAATCAGAAGAGAGGGAACACAGTGAAAAAATGTTAAGGTCAATATGTTGGAGGTTCTGAAATGTGATCACATGCTTGCTTGAGCTTGGGAAGAGCTTCAGCTGTGATAATGTCTAGGCCTAATTCAAAGCCTTTGGAGAAACTGGCCGAGTAGTGGGAGAGGGGACAAAGTCATTGGAGGAAAGGATCCAAGGGGCCAGGCTTTGGGAAGGACCCACTATGTGTCTAGTGAAATCACTAAGAATCCAGATAGAAGGGGCACAGAGAGAGGTAGCAGGAGCAGGAGCTAAAATGTTCCAGAAATGATGATAAGTAACCCAGGCTTCATCACATGACACTGACAATCACTGGGAGTAGTTGATATTATGTAAAATGTTTCAAAACTGGACTTTGTGTTTTGTTTTCAGGGAGGAGGAGGAGAGAATGGTCTGGAACCTGCAAGGAGGAACATGGATGATACCAACCCCACCTCCAGGGCCTGTCAGAAGAAGTTCCATGAGAGGTTTTCACTTGTTTGTACGTGCACAGTAAGCACAGTCTTGAAACTGTTTTCCTAAGCTTAACAAAGCAGCAGTCAACATTCATCTTTCTTTCGAGCACAGGAATTACCTAACCCATCAGTCACCACTGTTCTCTCAGCACACCCTTGTCTTGTCTTAAACCTTAGATTAGGAAGTTGGACACTTTCTCAGTGTTTCTTTCTGGGTTCATTCCTACCCAGCCTTCCATGACTGTTTTGCCACCTTATCAAGGTATGGTACTTTGGGGCTTTACCTTACAAAGCTAAAAAGGAAAGTTTGATACAAGACAGGGGGAATCCTAGCCTTCCCAGCATTACTGACAAAGACATCAAATGCTGGGTTTTATTTTATTTCATTTTATTTGGAAAACCACCACCTTTACCCAAAAACCATCCCCAATGTTGCTTTGCTTCCCAAAGACAGAATTATAATCCAATGAAATAGTAGGATCTGTGAGAGAATGGCAGGTTTCCATTGAGTTTGTCTTACATTCCCAGTGGATTTATTGCTCCCTGGGCCTGGAATTATCAACACCCCTTCCCAGAATCTTCACAATATATGTACATGTTGCTCAGTGGGCCCCTGTATAAGTTTCCTATGGCTTTCATATCAAAAAGTACCACAGTCTTGGGAATTTTTGACAGCAGAAATGTATTGTGTTCTGATTCTGAAGACTAGAAGTTTGAGGACAAGGTATGAGCAAGGCTGATTCCTTCTGAGGCTGTGAGGAATGGATCTTGTCTAGGCCCTTCTCCTAGGCTTGTGGATGGCTATCTTTTCCATGGCTCTCCACACTCTCTTCCACCTCTACTTGTCTCTGTGTCCAAACTTCCTCTTTTTATAAGAACACCAGTCCTTTTGGATTATGACTCACCCTAATGATCTCATCTTAATTTGATCACTTCTGTAAATACACTATCTCCAAATAAGGTCACATTCTGAGTTAGTGGTGGATAGGACTTCAATATAACTTTTCTGAGGGGAACAAAAATCCCACAAGAGGCCTCAAACATCTGCTGACTGTAATCACTAAGTCAGTAGTGTAGTAATATAATTGTTGCCTCCTACATTAGAAATCAAGTTCAGTTCCCAATCATTGCATTTCCTTTCTCTAAGACTTAGCTCATGTCAGTGATAAAAGGGGTATTCACTAAGTCTCCTCCCCATTGTGCAGGGACTTGAAGAATGGGGGTCAGATAAACAAATTAAGCCTGATATTCTCAAACAGTACTGACTGGACACCCAATGTCAATGATGGACTGGGATATGAGCTTATCAGGATGTTGAACCTGAGACAAACATCTGTGACCCCAACATGAGGCCAGACTACAGGGAAAATGGGAAGAAGCAGAGCCCAGGGCCTTTGAGCTCTGAAGAAGCAGAGCCCAGGACCAGAGGTCACAGCTACAGTCTTGAAGGCCATACTTGGGAATCTGAAAGAGAGCTGTGCTTTCCCTTAGCCAAGCATACCTGCAGCCTTTAGGGTCATGAACCCCTTTGAGAACCAAAAGGTTGCTATGGGTCCTTCCCTGTAAACAGGCATGTGGCACAAACCCACAGCACTCCTTTGGAGGGGCAGACACAGGAACCCTGGCCCCATTTGTGGGCACAGCTTGAGCCTGATTCCCAACAGTTATATCTATGCTGTTCCCATGATGATACTTTGCCATTGTAATAGGTCCTGGAGGAAAAATCAGAACTAAAAGCAATCAATGAGTTTATTCATCTGAAGTTTTATTTTTTATTTTTTATTTCAAAGTTTAATAGAGCCTTGTTTTGTTTAAAAGAACCTTCTATACAAGTTAAAATGCCTTCATTTAAAGCACTGTTCTTCATTCATAGAGTATAACTTTAATTTTGATTTAAGTATACTATCATTTGTTAAATGATAAGTGTAATTTATTTCTTTCATGCCTATAATTGCCATAATTGAGAGCTAACCAACAATATAGAGCCTCCCCCACAAAAAAGCTAACAAACAGTATGGTAGCTTCTCAAAAAATTAAGCATACAGGGCTGGGGTTGTGGTTCAATGGTAGAGCACTTGCCTAGCATGTGTGAGGCACTGGGTTAGATTCTCAGCATCATGTAAAAATAAATAAATAAAATAAACATATAAAAAATTAAGCATATAATTACTATAGTATCCAGCAATTACCCTTCCAGGTATGTACCCAGAAGAATTGAAAACTGGGTCTTGAAGACATATTTGTATAATCATGTCCATGGCGGTGCTATTCACAAAACTCAAAAGTTGAAAGTAATCTCTGTATCTATTGATAGATGAATGAATTTTAAAAATGTAGTTATATATACAGTTTAGTATGTATAGGTCCACAGCGTTTAAAGAAAGGGAATTATGACACAAACTATACAACACAAATGAACCATAAGGACACAATGCTCAGTGAATCAAGCCAGTCACAAAAGGACAAATAATCTCTGACTTCACTTCCTCAAGGTCCGTAAAGTAGTGAAATATCTACAGACCATAAAATGGTGGTCTTCAGGATATGGAAGGAAGGGGCTATAGGGAGTTAGTGCTTAGTAGGTGCAAATTTTCAGCTTTGCAAGATAAACAAGTTCTGGAGAAGGATGGTGGTGATTGTTACACAACAATGCAAATATACTCTATGCCACTGGACTGTGCACTTGGAAATGGCAAAGATGGTAAATTTTATGGTGTGCGTATTTTACAACAGTTTAAATTTTGAAAAGAAAACCTGCTAAGCAATTTCATGTCTGCACACTAACATTCCACATCACAAGTAACAACAGACAAGTTCAACAACATGTATTTGAGAACCTGGAAATGCTGAAACCCCATTAAAATCAACTGGTAACAGGCTGGGGCTATAGCTCGGTGGTAGAGCAGTTGCCTCACATGGGTGAGTTACTGGGTTCAATCCTCAGCACCACATAAAAATGAATAAATAAAGATATCGTGTCCATCTACAACTAAAAAAATAATGTACCAAAGTTTCTGGTCAGAAGCTCATCTGAGTAGGGAGGCTCTGTCTCCAACACCAGCTCAGTTTCCCAAAATACTGCTCATTGACTGCTGTTTTATAAAGTCAAATTATTGACTTGCTAGAAGTTACTAAAGCAAATAGATTCTTTGGGAATTACTGAAAGTCTTTTCTTCTGGTGTACCCAGAACGCTTAATTGAGCAATCTGACCTATCTGGGCAGTTCCACAACACGGTGTGGGAATTTGGAGCCTACAAAGTCAACTGGCTCCCCTGGCATCCCACTTTGTCCCCCGCCATGGTTCTCCATGTGTGCTCCCACCTAGACTCTCCTCTGCTCTTCAGTGGGCCATAGCAATATAACCTCCCATTCCTAACCCTGTGCTCTGCGCTGAGTAGAAATATACCATGAGGAGAGAAAAAAAAAATTGTCCTTTGGGTTGATTCATTCTAGACTGGGATGGAGTTAAAATAAGTAGGAGCATTGCTATTTATTTCCCAGTGTACAGTGAAGCAGGAATGTAAATTAAGTTATTCCAGTCAGCCAAGAAATTGAGTCCTGGTGTTTATCTAACTGAAAGCCTATTTAATCTGAACACAGAGACACATTCATTCATTCAACAAGCACTTTTGGAGCACCAAACTGCCATCCAATAACAAGGCTGGGAGCTGGAATTTAAAAATTCTCCCAGTCAAGGTCTGCCACAAATCATGCCCTAACGGAGGAGACACTGAGGCCAGCAATTGGAAACCTGCAGGGTGTGTGCCAAGATCCAAAATGAGAAAAGCCAGGGAGCTACAGGAGTCAACAGCAAGGTTCCTGTCAGTGAGCAGGGAGCAGGGAGGGTTTCCAGTGGAGAATATCTCAGCAAGAACGACATGATGAGTAGGAATTACTCTGGCCAAGGAAGAGCAGTGGGCAGGGAACCCGAGGCAGGGGAAGTGGGCACTTACAGGCCAAAAGGAGCAGCACAGTGAGTTGAAGGGAAGGAGTGGCAAACTTTTTTTCTTTTAAGAGCCGAAAGACAAATATTTTCAGCTTTACAGGCTCAACACCAGCATTGTGGTACTAAGGCAGCCACCGCCAACATGCAAATGGATGGATAGGATTGTGTGCCTCCACAATTTTATTTGAATTCCATATCATTTTGATATGTCATGAGATATTACTCTTTGTTTTTTTTTTCAATTATTAAAAAATGTTAAAACCATTTTCAGTTCACAGGTTGAAAAGAAACCAGCAGTCATCCAGGAAGGCTAAGACATCATGGTGGGGATGGGGTTCTGAGCATGAGACCAAAGTAAGAAAGTGACTTAATTTTTGTCCTTATTAGATTTTTTAAAAAATATTTTTAAGTTGTATATAGACACAATACCTTTATTTTATTTGTTTATTTTTATGTGGTGCCAGGGATCCAGCCCAGCGCCTCACACACGCTAGGCAAGGGCTCTACCGCTGAGCCATAACCCTGGTCCCTCATTAGATTTAAAAAAAATTTTATTGTACTTCCTTTAATGTATTTACATTATTCAAACATCAAAAATTATAAAACCACATGCACTGAAATGTTTCCTGTAGGAGCAAGGGAAAATTTCTCTTTGCCTTGTGAAGTTTCAGTAATTGAACTGGCAATAGATTAACAGGAGAAAAAGTGTACAAGTTTATTACATGCACGGGAGAATTACAGGAAATTGAGTATCCAATAACCCAATGAAATTTTGTTTTGGGTTTTTTTTTCCTTGGTGTTGGGCTTGGAACCCAGGACCTTACCCATGCCAGGCCAGAGCTATACCACTGAACCATATACCCAGCCCCCCAATGAGATTTAGAAGCTCCTGGGTGTGGTATTTCACTATCAGGCTCTTCTATGAATGAATCTTCCCTGTTGGAAAAGATTATTGTTAGGACTAGAGGCAGTTGCCTTCCTTTAGGGAAATTCTCCTGCCCAGGTAAGAAAGCTTCTCCCTGCACTTTGGGAGAGATGGAGAGACAGTGAGTGGGGGTGGGGGGATAAGGGGATCAAAGAGACTTTAAGTCTGCATCTTTAATTCAAAGTACTCAGCATGTCAAGTGTCATAATTTGTGGTGTTGTTTTATGAACTCCAACATTCCAGTTGCATCCCTCATCTGCCCAGTTACCAAGCCCTCTCTCCATAGTCAACTGCTGCTACTAGTTTACTGTGTAGCCTTTCAAACTTTTTTTGGAAATACATTCCATTGTTCATGTTTTAAAAAGCAAATGGCAGGGCTGGGGTTGTGGCTCAGTGGTGGAGCGCTTGCCTAGCATGTGTGAGGCACTGGGTTCAATTCTTAGCATCACATGTAAATAAATAAATAAAGGTTAATTGACAACTAAAAAATAGTTCAAAAAAAAAAAAAAAAGCAAATGGCAGTAAAACAATGAACATGGTTGTACACCATGCTTTTTTCATATCAATGCAGTTAGGAACTCTTTCCATACTAATGTAAGGTCTTCAATCTTTTTTTACATGACATGGTAATCTATTGTACAAATACATCATTGTTATTTAACTAATATCCTATTGATGAGTGCTTAGAATTTTTTCAATCTTATGCTATTACAAACTATGTTGTGATGGAGACCTTATGCATAGTTCCTTCACCCATGAGAAGGTTTATCTCTAAAATAAATATTCCTACTAGTGCAATGGTTTGATGAAATGTTCTCTGCATTTAAATTCTTAATGGATTTTTGACAAAGTGCCGTCCATAGGATTAATGACAATTTCTACTCCAACTAAAAGCAGGGGTATTTTTTAATTTAATTTTATTTTTTAGTTGTAGGTAGACACAATACCTTTATTTTGATAATTCATTTTTATGTGGTACTGAGGATGGAACCCAGTGCCTCACACATGCGAGGCAAATGCTCTACCACTGACCCACAACCACAGCCCCCAAAGCAGGGGTATTTATGTCTCCACAACTTCACCAATACTGTGTAATCAATTAGATGTTTAGGATTTTCCCATTGGATCAGTACAAAATGATATCTCAGCATAGTTTTGATTTGCATTTCTAGGGATGTACATTTTTTCATATATTCAAGAGCCATTTTCAGTTCCTTTTTCATATCCTTCTCCCTTTGGTCCTTTCCTTGGCTGATGGTTCATTTCACATACACACACATACATGCACATTAGGTTTGGTTTTGTAACTTTCTGTCACAGAAAAGGCTTGCTATATCTTGAGACATGGGATTGAAAGTTCAAGAACAGCCTCAGAAACTTAGTGAGACCCTGTTTCAAAATAAAAAATAAAAGATCTGGGGATATAGCTCAGTGATAAAGTGCCCCTGGTTCAATCCCAGTACCAAAAACATATCTCTTTAAGGAGTATGGACTTGACCCTAGAGCAGGGCAAGCACTGAGATATTTTCAGCAAGGGGAGTGGCATAGTCAGAAGCTACAGGATGGAGGTGATGAACTAGAAGGGGCCCCGCATGGACCCAGAGAGACCAATCAGTAACCAGGGCAAGGGTATGGACCAGCTGGTTTTTCTGAGTAGAGTTATACGATAGGGTCAAAATCAAGGAATCTGTCAGACTTTGGGCTTAAAGAGCTGTATCACTATATAGATGCCAATAATGGAGATAGAAATGTAGAAAGAAGAGATGGCTTTTCTTTTCTTGTCTTTTTTGTTGGAGTGTGAAAGAGAGAATTATTCTGCCTCTCACAGGAATCCTTCCCTTAAATCCCACATGGAGTGCCATACCACACCTCTGTGCTCTTGAGCAGTGGCCTGTTCAGTGTCTGTTTCCCTCAAAAGCCTTTTACAGGAGCAGAGATGATGTTTTAGATATATGTGGGTCCTTGAGCTTAGCACTGTTCCAGGCACTGAATAAAAACTTTTAAAAATGTTTAACCAGAGGAAAAGAGCCACCCAGGTGAGCATATATCTAAGGCATTTTAACAGAATAGCAGGGTTTTTGATGGATGCTCCATCTATTTCTGTTGAAGGAAGAGCAGTGTGCTGCATTTTCTTCTAAGCTTAGCATTTACTTTCATCCATTCATTCTCACTTGATTTTTCTCATGAAAGGTTTGTTTCTTTCCCATCATGGTTTTAACTTGCCCAGGCCGGTCTATCTCAGCATGCTTATAAGCTAGGTGGCCCTTCTGAACTTGCCCTCTTTATATTATGGATCTATAACATCGTCATCACTTTGATTCATTTGTACTAATGATTTGGATTTGGGGAATGACTCCAAAGATCCTTTCAAATGTATGGGTAGGTTTAGTGCTGATATCATATTGCCACAAGTATTATGACATTAAAAGAAGTCTCATGTTTTCAGGGTGAATTCCTCAATGTTCTTATTTCCCTATGTCTTCTAGCTTCTTTAAATTCCCATATGGATATTATATTCAGCTTGGCAATGTCTTGAGGGAAAAAAAGCTTCTGGAATTTTGACTGAGATTTCATTGAATCTACAGATCAGTTTTAGGAGAATTAATATTTCCTATTAATATTAATTAACTCCTATGAATTTGGTGAATTTCTATAACTATTTAGACCTTCTGGCACCAAAACTGTAAGATGGTAGATCTGTGTTATTTTAAACCACTGGGTTTGTGATAATTTGTCATACCAGCCATAGAAAATGTCACCAACCTAGCTGTTGAGTCTCAGGCCCACCCTGGACCTGGCCATAGCACTCCAGATATTTGCTTAGGTCTGTGCATGCTCCAGTCCCTACAAGAGAGGTTCTTGCTCCATGGAATGCTTAGAAACTGCCCAGTTGCATTTTTGGCTATTATCTGCACTGCAGGGTGATTGCCTACTTCTCCTTCCAACCAGAGCAAGAGAGAATGAGTACTAAGAGGTCAAAGATGGTGCCTTGTGTCATGCGTGCGTGTGTGTGTGTGTGTGTGTGTGTGTGTATGTGTGTGTGTGTGTGTGTGTGTGTACGTGCATATGCACAAAACCCTGTAGACATTTTATAGAAATTAGATAATACTATGCAAAGATACAGCAGAGCCATGTTTGGGTTTGTTGTTTTGTGGTGGTGATAAGATAGATACAAAATTTACCATTTTAATTACTAAAAAGTATATGATATTTCATTGAATGGATACACCATGTTTATTTAATCATTCTATTGTTGGATTTTAGATTGTTTGGGGTGTTTTGCAGTTCAAATGGTACAGGAATGACAGAAGACACAGTATAGAGCAGTTCTCCCTGTTAAAGGGATGAATAAGTGGCCTAAGGTAGTGTGCAAGCCGGTAGTTGTGGGGTCAAGCAAGAGAGTGAAGGAAAATCCTGTGGGTCTGGGTTGCATCTATTCATTCAAGGCAGCCAGTGCTGCTAGATCACCCACCCTGCTAGTGTCTGGTGGTAGTGGGTATGGGCCTTGAGCCCTTAGTTATAGTCCTCTGTGTGTTTATTTAACAACCCCCTCTACTGCACCCCAGGACAGGGACCTGCTACTGTTCCCATAAAGGAGGCCAGAGTCTCCGTTCTTCAGCAGGAGGCTCTCCCACATCTTGGAGAAAGAAGGATGATACAATCTATAACATCCTGACTTCTTAAAGGTGGAAACTCATTAAAGGTTTTGAGTTGGTGGAAACATCCAGAAGTGGTTAAAGGGAGGGATTAGCATCAGATGTGCTGCAGACATGAAGGGGGAGGTCTGGGCTTATCCCCTTCAAGCTGAGTTTATGGAAAATAAGACTTTGAACAAGGTCTTCTTGATGTTTTTAAAGATACTCAATTTTAATTTTAGGATTCAGTGAGAGATATAAGAGATTAGAATTTGTGTAAGAAAAGACTTGACTTTTGTCCCACCAACATGGTTAAGTGGTTCAAATGGAGGCTTTCCATGATATTCCAGGAGATTCTCTCCAGGAACAGCCCTCCCAAAAGGGATGGAGAAATAAGTTCCTTGGTCTTAGAACAGAAATTATTTAGATTGGTGATTCTCATGAATTGCAAATTCTTCTGGAAATTTGGCATATTGTTGATGGTTGCTTGCAAGCTGCAATTGCAGAGTAATTTATGCTGATCCCTGGTTTAAATGGCTATATATTCGTGTCTTATAAAATAGTGAGGCAAATTTAAATGCTTTAAAAGAGTATATGTGCTCCTTAGTTACTCTAACCCATCCATTTATGCACTCTGAAGATGGGTATCAGCTCATGCCTAACTCATGGAAAGAAAGAGGTAAAGAGAAGGATTTTGGTGGTTTTTTCCTGTATTCATTGCAAATGTCAAGTAGGTCATTATAGACCTAAATAAACTAATGTTTTCAATGATGCTCTAAGTAAGAGTCTCTGGTACTTTTACATGAGGCTGAATATCTAAGGCAATAGTATCTGTCAGCCCCCTTTCAGATGGAACAACAAATGCTGATCAAATTTGTAAAATCTACTGTTACTGTTGATGAGGGTGTGAACTGGTAGGGCAACATCTATCTGACAGTGGTGGGATGGAGGTGAGGGGCACCACAGGGTAGAAGATGCATAGCTTGCTCAAAATAAGAGATAGGAGATGGAGCCTGGCATGACTACTTTGAAAGATGGGAAGTTTGGAGGGATATAGTTTGTTACTGAAGTAACAGGAAAGGATGAGGACCCCTCGGCCTACAAAGATTAAGAAAATACAAAATATATGAATAAGAGTAGATAAGAAGGATACAAATTTGTTCAACAAATTCTAGAATTCTTGGATGAAGAGACTTTTTAGAACATTGACTGATGGAAATATATGATAAAATCTGAGAAATCAGAATCTACCTTTCCCAGCTGGTACTGAAATTATCATCTCAGTACCCTTCTAAAATCTGCTGTAGAAGGAGAATCCCAAAATGAAATTGTATACTAAAAGACAGGGAAGACTAAGACAGAATTCAAGGAGGCAAAAAATAATCTCTTCTAAATATGACAATTTTCTGAAGCTGAGGAGATCACAAAGGAACTGACAAAGATAGCTCATCTCCTAGCAAAATGAAGAAAACAACTCTCTTTGAGTCTCAGTTTCCTTTCCACTGAAGTGAAGGGTACCAGGAAGATGCTCAAGGACCCCTTCCAACTCAAAGGTACCCAGAGTCTGTGCTTCTCCCAACAGAAAGCCCAGTTGTCAAGTTAGGGAAAAACAAAAAAAGTGGGGTTTGAATACAGATTTACCTGCTCCAAAGTCCTGCCCCAAGGTTTTAAGAATAGGGGGCAATTTCAGAGTGTCAGAGCTGTAAAGTAGTAAGAGACAAAAGACATATGCATTAGTTGAAGCTTTAACTGGCTCTCACTTCAGTTAGCTCTTGCTACAGGGCTTTTGCATGTGCTATCCCTCTTGGCCAGACCACTGTTCTCCAAATATCTGCATGGCAATTCTCATCTCCTTCAATTCTCTATTCAAATACCACATTTTTCAGGGGCGTTTTCAGATGACCCTTTATGAAGCAAAATATCAACCTCCCCTTATGCTTCCTAGCCCCTTCCTCTACTAAAAGGCAGAGAAGAATAAGACAGAATTCAAGGAGGCAAAAAAGTGATAATGTCACTTTTCCCTGTCTGATACCTTTATTCTATATTTATTTGTTAATTTTTATTGTCTGTCTCTCTCATACAGTGTTAGCTTTGAGGCAAAGATCTTTGCCTGTTTTGTTCTTCACCACTAGATCTCCCTGCCAGGCATGCCAAAGGAGCTTGATGCATTTTGATAAATGAAATGTCACAGGATGAAAATAATTAGAAGATGAGGGCAGGCAAGAATGGCACTGTGACAGTGCATTACCCCTGTGTTGCTACTCAGAACGCTGATGAAAATCTATCCAATTTTAACAATGTGAATAGAATGAGAGCATTCCCTGGGTCCCAGCCTCCATGCTGTTTTTCAAGCCATCTGCCTCAAGGGATGATGGCTTCCTGCACCTTTTGGAGGCTGTAGAGTTACCAATAAGTAGCCTAATTATCAGTGAATGATGCCCTTCAAGCTCCCAAGAAGCCAACATATGAGACAGATGACCACCATTGCTACCTCCTCCCTACAAGTCCTCTCTGTACAGTCATTCAATTCAGTCATTTGGGGAAGAAACTATTCAATCCTGATTCACACTTCCTGCTTAGAATTGCTTTTGCTATTCTGGGTCTTTTATTTTTCCATATGTGAATTCTACACAAGTGAAAACCCATGGTCTCCTAACCACTAGCTCTCTGTATCTCATCCATCCATCCAAGATTGCCCATGCTTCAGGAAAAAAATGAATGAAAACTAATAATAATAAATAAAAATTAAAACCCAAATGAATGAACAAACACTACATAATACTCTTTCCTCTCTCCATCTAGCAACTGCCCCGCCTCCAGTCCCATTGAAACCAAACGTTTCAAAATCATAATTATTAAAGCATATACAAATTCGTGGGATTCAATGAGATAGTTCCTTCTATACATACATTGTGCACTGATCATGTCCTTCCTATCTTCTATAGTCTCTCCCCCTCCCTCTTCCTGAAAAAAAAAGCATTTTACAAAAGAGTCTCCACTGACCCATTACACTCCTCACAGTCAGTCTCTTTCCTGGTTCCAGCACTTGGCTCACCCCAGCACTCTAACCTTTCAACTATCACCCATTTGCACCACTCCAATCTCTGCCTCCATCTGCACATGGCCATGCCTCTGTGTTTACATGTGAGTGATTCTGAAATCTTTACCTCAGCCTCAGACTCTTCTAACCTCTAGGCATGCATTTCCAGCTGCATAGAAGGCATTTCCTTTGGGTATATGTTGAGAATAGAGCAAGCAAAAACCTACCTTCTTACTACTTCTCTACATGCTGACCATGATGCCCCAGTTCCCAAGAGCAGAGATGGTAGTCTCATCTCCAAAATTCTCCTGACTAGAACTTGTGAAATCTGACTCTGTGACTCACTAGCTTAGTAACCTCTGGCCTCAGTTTCCTTATCCTTAAAACAGAGGTAACAGCTCGGAACTGAAAGGGTGCTTGGAAGGATGACAAATCATCAGTATGCATGCCTGGCCCACTGCCTTAGAACAGACACTAACACATCAGTGTAGACTCTTGTGAGAGTCCTGACAAGTTTCCCAGAATAACCCTTTCCCATGCCAATCCTGTCTTCTACCCTACCACCAAACTGAACTTCCATAAAAGCAAATCTCATTGACATATGATTGCTTTAAAGCCTTCCAGACATCCCCATGCCTGGTGGGCGCAAATCCAAAATCTCAAACAAGGCCTCACACATGCATTGTGATCAGTCAATGCTTCATGATCTGGCCCAGGGCTCCTCACAGCAGTCCCCAGAAACCCTGTGGTTCTCTGATCCTGCTATGCTCTATTGCCCCTTCAAACCTCTAAGACAGCTGTTATTTGTCCAGTCCATTCACTTTGCAGACTTGTTGTGCACCTATTATGTGGCAGGCACTGTGCCATCTTGTGGCATAAGCATATAGCATAAGACTCAGGTCAGGCTCTAAAGACACAGCCAGGATGTCAGGGGAGCACATAACAAGCAGACTTTCCTTGTCTAGCCAGCTTGCTGATGTATCTTTAGCAGGGAGCCAAATAATGAGAAGGAGATACAGACAAGCAGAGGAGGGCCAACTAGCACATCCTTGACATTTCTGTATAGTCATATCCATGTGAAGTCATCCTCAAAGTTTAAGTGAACCATTTCTTTCTCTGTACTCCCATAGACCAAGTGAACAGCATTCTCCAGTTTTTCACATCAGCTTTCCCCACTAAAGAGTGGGCTCTATGATGGTAGCCGTCATGTTTTGCCAAGACTGAAGACTTTAGGACTTGGTCCTAAAGGTGCTCAGTAAATATATAAAGAGAAACTACTACCTCCTCCCTTTCTATGCACATGCTTTGTACATCTCTGTATAAATCTTCCCTGGGGAAGCTTTGGGACTGCCCATGCCAGGACCCATGTGCATTAGTCCTTGCTTCCCTGAGAAGGACTCTGGTTCATGGTCTCAGTTATCCATTGCATTCTGTGGTCAAATAATGCTTCTCTCCCCCATTAACCTGCAAACTGCATGAGGCAAGGGACTGTGGCTTTACTCACACTGTAGTGTACTTAGCCTAATGCTTCCTTGAACATGGTAGGAGCTTGGGATGTAGCTCAGTAGTAGAGCATTTGCCTAGCATGTGTGAGGTCTTGGGTTCCATCCCCAGCACCAAAAGAAACAAAGAAAGCAAGGGGGCGAGGAGTCAACTTGCTGATTACTAAATGAGAGCAGGGAACATCATTCATTAATTTCATATCTCCCACAGTGTTGAGCTCCAGAATAAACCACCAATAAATAGACAGTCATGAAACTTGTTAAATAATTATGTTCTAAAATGACCCCAGTGCAAATAATGTCAAAAAGTAATGTCTACCAAGTAACACTATGGGAACACAGCACATGTAAGAAGAAAGCATGTTGGGATTCCCAATCTTATCTAAAACCAGTTGTATGGCCTTGGCAAGTCACCCAATCTGTCAGTTTTCCTTTCTTTATCTGAAAAATGGTCATATTGGGTACCTGTGAGGTGTCTATGTACTTACTGATGTGAAATGTTTAACACATGCATTGTGATCAGCCAATGCTCACTTCCATTATCACAGTTACAATGAATATTAGTCATGGAGTTTAACCTTCTCCAGGCCCATGTTGCCTCTGCTTATCACTGTCCCCAGGCCACCTCAAATGATAAACTTCTCTCCTCTTCCTGAACATACTCAGTAGTAATGAATTCATCATGCAATGATGAATACCATGACATGATATTTATTTACTGGTTAATCCACAGGCTGGAGCATTCTCTCCCAACACTAAACCACAAATATCCACAGCAAGTGTCCAGCACATATGATTATCAAGAACAGCTACTGACTTCCCTATGCTCATATATGAATACACCACAGTGAAACTCCACATCATGTACAACCACAATAATGGGATCATAATTAGAGTAAGTTATACTGTATGTATGCATAATATGTCAAAATACACTCTACTCTCATGTATATATAAAAAAAACAAATAAAAAGAAAGAATGTCTTTGGGTTACCTGGCCAGTATTTTTAATTCCCAAGGATTTGAATTCAATGAAAAACAACAACAAAAATATGCTCAGAATTATACTCGAAATTTGTAGTCTTGGTCAATTCTAAAGCCTCTCAACTTTGTATGGGCCCTCAATGACCCTGCACCAGTGTTTGTCAGTGTGATCCTGACCAAGTGGCTAAATTGTAGCCTTCAGGCCCCTCCCCTCTACAAGTCTAGTCTTGGGGATCTGGGCCAAAGCCATGGCACCTGCATTTTCTTATGCCCATTGAGAACCCAGATGCAGTGGGGGAGCACTTTGCTCTGTGGAAATCTAGACCTGAGGTCCATCAGAGCCTTGGTACCATGAGCAGACAAGGAACCCCCTGCATCTCCCAAACACCCTGCAAGAATCTTCTAGACCCTGCCTGCTGGCCTATATCCAAACCTACCCAGGCCTTTGAGTCTCAGGTAGCCATGCCCTGGCCCCCCAACCCATGCTCCTGGAAACTGGAGGGACAGTGGGTCCTAAGACCCAGTCTGTGTGCCCAGAGGTTTTACATCAGGGTGGGGCCCAAGTGGTGCAAGACTGTCTATGGCTCTCCAGGAGACCTGTACTGCTTCTTCCTACAGCTGCACCATGCACCTTGCAGGAATGATGCTGGGAACACCAGGAAGAATCAACCCACCAGCAATGAAAAGGACTGAGAGAGGGATAGCTGCAGAAGTGCAAGGTATTCTCCCTTCTTTTTCGCTGCACCCTGGGAGCTTATTTTATAATAGGCAATACAGATAGGGAAAGTAAGGTCCCAGAGAAGCGAATGGAAAGATGTTCATTGAAGTGAAATGAGCAACAACCAAAAAGCAAGTCAACTGATCAAAGCAGGATTCTTGAGTCCCCCTAGTTCCTTATCATGGGCAGCCCTGTGGAGATGAAAGTCAGACTAGAGAGAAGTCCATCACAGGTGGTGCTCATAGAAGCAACCAATAGGCACCAGGAATTGTCATACCCTGAGTGCTGTATGTTCACTAGTCCACAGACCATCCCAGCCCTCCTATCAAAAATCTGTATTATGCTGGGCACGGTGGCACACACCTGTAATTCCAGCAGCTGGGGAGGCTGAAACAAGGAGGATCGTGAGTTCAAAGCCAGCCTCAGCAAAGGTGAGGCACTAAGCAACTCAGTGAGACCCTGTCTCTAAATAAAATACAAGAAAAAAATAGAGCTGGGAATATGGTTCAGTGACCAAGTGCCCCTGAGTTCAATCCCTGGTACCAAAAAAAAAAATCTGTATTATTGGCATTCTATAGAAGAAGAAACTGAGGTTCAAAAAGATTTAATAAAGAGCATTGCTCAGGGTCCTAAGGTTAGTAAGTAATGGAATTGGGCTTAGAACCCAGGCACTCTAAACCCTGCCCTAGACTCAAGTTTAGGCTTCAATGAGTCTGAAGTGCCCCTCCATATCAGAATCACATGGAAAGACTTTGTATTTATGAAACTTCAAAGGAGATTCTAAGAGTGTTGTTCCCAGGTCTCCACCTCCTCTCTCAGGCCCTCAGCACTGGCCCAGCAAGGAACTACATAGTGGAGGCCCTTTCCTGCTTATGTGCTTCTGAGCGTGCTTTTTGCCCTGTCTGGAATGTTCCTCTCCCTTATTACCCCCTGGATATTCCCATAGGAGATAGTTTTCTCTGTGAAGCAACCTCCCTGGAAAAAAATCACCCTGATATTCTGTTGCTTCTTCAGTAACAATAATCTATCTCAGTTTTGTCTTTTCTGCCTCCCATAATGGATCCTTACTTTTCCAACCAAAATGACCTTGTCCTGTTTATCTTTTTTTATGCCAAGTAACATTAGAGGCTAACCAAAATGGTTGTTAATGAATGCAAGACTCTATATGGCCTAACTGTCAGGTGTCTCCATAGTCATGGCATAACCACTGTTTTACTTTTAAGCTTTGGACATTTTGGTGACTCACCTGTGCTGCTCCCAGCTGTTTGATAAAAAGTGATAGCACCAGATGGGAGAGGTGAAGCAGTGAGCACCCACAAACACGAGATGCACAATTAATGCCAATATTGACCACAGTCAGCACAAAGATGCATATCCACAGAACCCAAGAAGGATGGAACAACACTGCAGTTTTCAAGTGGGTCTAGGAAGTAGAGCAGACAAAACCAGTTAGAACAGGCAAGTGAAACTGAATGTAGATTATTTCTTATAAATAGCTCTGATAATCATAAGCAAAATTTAAACCAGTTTTCAAAATGTATAAAGCAATAAGTTTTAAACAATCCTATATGTATGAAAACCTCCATTGCAATAACCAATCATTCTAAAGGTTAAAAACATTCCTCATTTTTGCTTTATTACCCAGTGTGTAGCTCCATGCTGGTGATTTTCTCTTACCATTGCTGGTTTGAGGCCTCCCAGTTTTGAGGCAGGATCCACAGCTCAAATCTCTCTTCATAATGATAGTGAGACATTTTTGGGTTTTGCTCCCTCCTATTTTCCCAAGGGTACAGAGAAGCTTTCTGGAGGCTACCTGAGTGCGATAACATGGCAGAACAAAGTCAGAAATGGGCCTGAATATGCACACATCAAAGAGAGTTGCAAAAAGTTAAACAAAGCCACTTTTCTTGCTAAATTTCATTTTATGGCTTTTAGTTTTTAGTTTCTTCATAAGATATGTCATTTGTATTACCATGTTCTATCTTTACCTTTAAATAAATAAATACATATTTTCAAATTTCACATTTTTATCTTAATACAGTAAAATTATAGTCACACACACACATACACATTATGTATATTATAGTACATAAACTACAACTTTTTAGGTCCTTACTTAATAAGCATACAAAGAGGTACTGAGATCAAAAAGTTAGAGAGTTTCTGGTATTAAAAACTGGTAAACTTTTGGTGTTAAGCTTTTTGAGTTCTTTATATATTCTAGATAATTAATTCCCTGTTGGAGGAGTAGCTGGCATAGATTTTCTTCCATTGTGTAGGCTCTCTCTTCACACTCTTAATCATTTCCTTTGCTGTGCAGAAGCTTTTTTAATTTGATGCCATCCCACTTAATGAATCTTGGTTTTATTTCTTGAGCTTTCGAGGTCTTTTTTAGGCAGTCAGTGCCTGCACTAATATGTTGGAGTGTTCACCATATGTTTTCTTCTAGCAATTGCAAAGTTTCTGGTCTATTTCTTAAGTCTTTGATCCACTTTGATTTGACTTTTATACAGGTTGAGAGAACCTAACAAAAGAACTAAATAGACATTTTTCAAAAGAAGCAAGACAAATGGCCAACAAATATACAGAAATATTCATCATCCATACCAATTAGAGAAATGTAAATCAAAACATCATTGAGATTCCATCTCTATCCAGTTACAAGAATACAAATAATAATAAATGCGGGAAAGGATGTCAGGGAATACACATAGTGTGTGGGACTGCAAACTAATATAACCACTTTGGAAAGCAGTATGTAGATTCCTCGAAAGACTAGAAATTGAATCTCAATATGATCCAACTATTCTACTCCTGGTTTTTATGTAAAAGAACTAAAAGCATACTGTAGTGATACATGCATACAAAATTCATAATAGTGAAATTTACAATAGTCAAGTTATGGAACCAGCTTAGGTGCTTATCTACAGACAAATAGATAAAGAAACTGTGTATATATACACAATGGACTTTTTTTTTTACTCAGTCATAAAGAAGAATGAAATTATGGCATTTGCTAGTAAATTGATGGAACTGGAGAACATCATATTGAGTAAAATAAGCCAGACTCAAAAAGTCAAGGGTCAAATATTTTCTGTCATATGCAGAAGCCAGAGAGAGAGAAAAGGAATGAAAAGAGGGGCAGATACCACAAAAATAGAAGGGAAATCAGTGGAGTAGAGAAAGAGAATTGAGAGGCAGGAAGCGGGGATAGGAAAAGGGAGGAACTGCAGAATGAAATTGACCAAATTATGCTATATGCATATCTGAATATACCACAGGAAGTTTTGCCTTTATGTATATCTATCAAGCACCAATTAAAAACAACAAATAAATAGAAGATCAGTAGGTTAGAGGAAAGGGAACAGGAAGAAGGAGGAGGAGAGGGAAAGAGGAAGCACTGGAGCTTGAAATGGAGCAAATTATATTCCATGTGTGTATGATTATGTCAAAATGAACCTCACTCTTATGTATGCACTGAAAAAAAGTCATTTAAAAAACTGATAAGTTGATATGGTTTAGTTAGATGTTCCAAAATGGAAAGGAGAAAACATATATTTCACAGGGTACTTGGTTGGGGGATCTTTGCCTTTCTAAACTTTTTTCTTTATTTTGTGATGATACTGCAGGTACCACAGAATGCAAATTTAAGAGGGCTAGCAGGAAAGATTTTTGTTATCCATGCAAAGCATCATATATTTGCATTAGCTATTTCTATGCCTTAATTTTTATAATCCTCTTTTCTTGTTCTTATATGGGAAGGGCTTATAAATGCAACACAAACAAGAATTTATAAATTCAGCTTAAAAACTGCATGCAATCACATGGGTTGTATGAGTCTGCTAGGGCTGCTATAACAAAATGTCACAAGCTGGATGTCTTAATCAACAGGAATTGATGTGTTCTAGTTCTGGAGCCTGGAAGTCCAAGATCAAGGTATTAGCAAGGCTGTTTTGCCTCTGAAGGCTCTTAGGGATGGATCTGCTCCAGGTTTCTCTCTGGATTATGGTATTTTCATGGGTTCCTATAGCATAATACCAAAATTCAGTTGGCATTCTCCGTGTGTGTGTGTGTGCGTGTGTGTGTGTGTGTGTGTGTGTTTCTAAATTTGTCTTCCTACAAGGACTCCTGCCCTATTAGATTAGCAACCACCTTAATAATTTCATATTAACTTGATCACCTCTGTAAAGACTGGATCTCCAAATAAGAGTCACAAACATACTTTTTAAAGAGGACACAATTCAACCCATAACAACTGGCAATAACAAAAGTAGAGAAATTATAAAGGAAGAAGATGGGGGTGGAAATTATGGGCTCACATCAAGAAAGCCATTTTGGCTTTTGGTAATTATTTGATAATATGTAACTAGAAGAAATTTTCAGGGAAAATCTTATAATTCTTTGTTATGTTGTGTTTTGTCACCAGATGCATGAAAATATTTTGAGAACTGAATCTTGTGCCGTGAAGTTCTTCACTGAGCCTTATAGAGGTGACAGAGGGCATGCTGGGCTGGGGAGGGAATTCACATTCTGGACCTGCAAATTTTAGAATCAGTCCCAAGATCCTTGCACCAAAACTATAGAATAAGAAGGAGTATATGGAGGAGGAGGGAAAAGAAGGGGCAGGGAGTTGAAAGCACATGAAACAAGTTTTCCAGAACTTTAAAGTCTTCTACAACTGGGAAGCTCACAGCCATTTAAATCTATAGCATCTGGTGAAGAGAAGTATAGCTACAAATAAGATCAGTTTGTTTAGTGAATTTAGAGAATGAGACTTTGTAAAGAAGGCATAAAAAAAGACTATCAGAGTTGCATTATTGCAACTTTGGTAGTGGGCAGGGCCAGGAATCCAGTTGGAACTTGGCCTAAGAGAACAAGGAGACTGAGGTACACTGAACCCAGCACCCATCATTCTTCATGGCCTTGGAAGGAATGAGAATGACCACACCCACTAGAAGGAGCTACACTGAAAGGGGGACATCATGTCATCTACTCCAGCCTTGCATGACCAATAACTTTAAATCTTAAGTGTAACACAACATGTATTTATTATATCATATCTACCCTGGGTCAGGAGTCTAGGCCTGGCTTAAGTGCATTCTCTGCTCCCAAGACTGCAATCAGGGTGTCATTGGCTGTCTCTTTTCTGTAAGCTTTGGGGGAGAATTTGTTTTGGGGTTCACTCAGTTCCTGGAGGTTGTAGGACTGCAGCTCCCATTTCTTTGCCTGGGAATGGCTCTCTGGGCCTTGCATGTGCCTCTTCCCACTCTCAAAGCCAGCCATGATGTGCTATGTCCTTCTCACCCTTCACACCTCTCTGATTTCCTGTCTGCCCCCAGCAGGGTGAAAGCCTTGCTTATAAAGGCCCATGTGATTACAGCACACCTAGCAGGGAATCCAAGATAATCTCCTGATTTTAAAGACAACTGACTAATTAAATTAACCTTAATTACATCTACAAAGGCCTTTTTGTCATGTAACTACAAAGTCATGGTTGTGAGCCCAGGAGGTAACCCTGTGTGTCTGAGAAGGCTATCTTTGGAGACTGCATTTTCCATTCACCAGAGGATTATTCTCTGCTCTATTCTCAAAAACTCTCAACCCTTCTAAATTGCTTTCTAGCCGCTCTTGGCTTATGATTGCAGTGGTTCCCTTAGCAACAACTGGAGCTGGCGGCCTCCTCCCTGATGCAGACCACTCTGGTGTATTTTTCCACACGCTATGCTTCCACCACATATTTAGAGGCAGCTAGCTCTCTCTCTCCCTCCCCCCAGTCCCTACCCTATTATGAAAAACCCTCCACTCTTGCTGCCCAGGTCCAGCCTCATACCCACTACCACCCTTTCTTTGTGTCCCCAGCACTCCTGTCCTCTTTGCCCAGGTGCTGCTGTTGCTACTGTCAATGCTATCCTCCCCAGCCTTCTGCCCTTCTGCCCTGGCTGGGAATTTAAGACCAAGCCTAGAACACTCTCATCCAGGGACCCCCATGGATTCCCCCAGACTGAGTTCTTTTTCTTTCAAGTTGCTCCCAGTCTGGTCTAGTTCTCCCCCAACTCCAGGCAGAAACACGCCCCACCCCAAGTGCCTCATGCCTGCCCCACCAGAGGGCATGGCCTCTACAGGCACAAAGAGCCCCAGTGCACACAATGTCTCAAAGGGGTACCCAGAAACTAGCAAGTGCTCAGTGAGGGCCACTGTTGTTCCTTCAAAGACCAAGGGTCTGGAGAAAGAAAAGAAGGGACAGGGAGGTGCCCCTGCAACCACTATTCATGGCAGGGTGATGGTAAGCCTTCCATGACTTCTCCTATGGGAAAATGTGGGCTCCCAGAGTGTGGAGTATTGGCCACTTCCTCTCAGGAGCCCAGCTACTACCACAGGGACTTGCCCTACCCTGAAGCCACACTGAGATGTCAGTGAGGCATCTGGTCATCTCCTGGAACGTGGAGGGCTTTTAAACTTAGGTTCCACTCTTTTGTAGTAAATGAAATAAGCAGATTCACAGTGGCCTACTTCCTCCAGCCGTGCCCCACCTGCCTACAGGTTCCAACACCTCCCAGTACTCCATTCAGCTATCAATGGATAAATCCACTGATGCAGTCAGAGCCCTTGTGATTCAATCACTCCCCAAATCCCCTCTCTGGACATTGCTGCAATGGGGACCAAGTCTTTAACATTTAACATATGAGTTTCTAGGGAACACTCCATTTCCAAAATGCAACAGCTTCTATAGATTTACCTATCTTAAACATTTCATATGAATGAATCATATAAGTTGTATTTTCTATCTGGCTTCTTTCATTTCACATAATGGTTTGTTATATACATGTTGGAACATGGATAAGGACTTCATTCCTCTTTATGTCTCAATAATACTTCATTGTATAGAAATACCACATTTTATTGAACTGTTCATCAGCTGATGGATATTTGGGTTGTTTTTACTTTTTGACTATTGGCCTTTATGAACTATGATACTTAGGAACATTTCTGTACAAGGTATAGTGTGCACATATATTTTCATTTATCTTGGGTATCATTAAAAAATAAATCGAGACTATACTTAAGACTACCCAGCGCAGACAAAAACAGTTAAAACATACAAGTAAAACTTAATCTAGATTATTTCTTATAAGTGTTTCTGATAATCAGGAACAAAACTTAAATCGCTTTCCAAAAATGGTATAAGATAATCAGTTTTGAATAATCCTCTACTGTATGAAAAGTCCCATTGCAATAACCAATCACTGTAAAGGTAAACACCTTCCTCATCTTTGCTTTATTAGCCAGTAACTTTTCTCTTATCATTATTGGGTTGAGGTCCCCAGTTTTGAACTGTTCTCCTATATACACAATAAATTTTAAAGAAATTTTTACTTTGGTGTGCTTTAATTTTAATAGTGTTAGTTGATTTTTTTGTCACTGTGACTTAATACCTGAGAAAAGCAACTTAAAGAATAAAAGAGTTATTTTAGCTCATGATTTCAGAGATTTCAGTCCATGGTCAGCTGGCTCCATTGTCATGGTCTGTGTTGAGACAGAGTAACCATAACAGAGAGGGAGGGCCTAGTGAAGTAGAGCTGCTCAACTCATGGCAGCTGGAATGTAGAGAGAGATAAAGAGGAAAGAGGCAGGGACACGATGAATCCTTCCAGTGAATGCCCCCAGTGCCCTACTTCCTCCAACTAGGCCCTAGCTACTATAGTTCCTATCAGCTCCCAATATTGTATTCAATTATGAACTCATCAATGGGTTAACTTTTGATGGGGTCAGAGCCCTCATGAACCATCACTTCCCAAAAGCCTAGCCTCTCAACATTTCTACATTGGGGAACAAGCCTTCAGCACATGAGTCTTTGATGAGTGTGAGGTGGTATCTTATTATGGTTTCAATTTGAATTTCCCTGAAGACTAATGATGTCAAGCATCTTTAATCTTTCCATGTATATCTGATATAATTCTTGATAAAGGAGGATTATGTTTTCCATTTTGTTTACAGTAAAGAGAGGAGAAACTGGAGTCTGTGTAGGGAAGGGGGGAGGGGACTTCTGGATGGTCTCAGCAGTCCTGAGCCCTGAGAAAGGAGGACACTCAGGCCCCCTGTGGGCACAATGGCAACATGCAAAGGGAAGTCTCCATCCAGATCAGAGTGGTGCAGGGTGGGCTCAGTGGGCCAGTGTGAATTCCAGCCCTCTCTTCCTTCAGTAACAGAGAAATACAAGACCCTCCTCTCCCCATGCTCACATCAGGGGAGGATGGACACTGAGCCAGGCCTGAGGACAGTCTCCATGTCCTAAGGTCCCTCAGGAAAATCCAGAGACAAGCAACATGGCCTGAGGCTGCAGGGCCCCAGGGCTGAACTGTGCAGATGCAGCCCCAGAAGGGGGAGTAAGCAGAGAGCAGGGAGGCATCTGCCAGGGGCTGTCTCCTGACAAGGTTGATGGCCTCCATCAGGAGAAGATGTGCTGGGTTCTGGGTCAAGGAAGCACCATCCCAGGAACACCAAGTATAGTGTGTGTGTGTGGGGGGGGGGGCGTTCCTTGTTGCAAACTGGGAAGCTGCTGCGAACTGATGACAGGAGAAAGGAGGTCCATGGCCTAGCAAGATTGCTTGGGTCTGTTCTGTACCTATGGGCACTGGCCCTACCACCTCAAATGCTCTGGGAGCTCTGTGGAGCCCCAGGACCACTCCATTTCTGGATCACTGGCACCAAGGGCTCAGCAGGCTGCAAGGACTAAGAGAAGGAAGAGACCCCTCCCCAGCTCTATCTAAATCCTAATACTCATGGCTCAATGCTACTCCTAGGGCCCAGGGGTGGACCCTATCCCAGGTGTCTGGGAATCAGGGTGGAGAACAACTCTGCCTGCTTTCCCACACCCATGACATGAGTATGTGGAACCTTTGCTCAGTCCACCTTATTCTACCCAGCCACTGTCCCTAAAGGTCCCTTAGGGGTCCAGGTAGCAGTGGCTACCTGATGGCTGCCTGAAGTAGGCAGAAGTATGTACGGCAGATTTGAGAATGTCACCCCTGCCTTCCTGGACCTACATGCAGCTCCTGCCGGGGACATCTGACCTCATACCAGGACCTTTCTGTGGCCCTTTTCTGACCTTGTCTGCTAGCCTGGGAGCAAACATGTGCCTGTGAGGACAAAGGGGAGAAAGGGACATGGATGCCAGATAGCTTGGCTCCCCACACAGGAGGAACCTCATCACCCTTCCCCCACCTTCAACTACTCCAGTTGCCAGAGCCCCATTCGCATTTCTCCAGAAGGAGTGCTCTCTGCATCTCTGCTCCCTACCAGACTAAGTAATTGCTATGAGTCCCTCAGCAGACTCCACCACCTCTTTTGGGATATCCTTTTTCATCCACAGTGATGCCCCTCCAGTCCATAGACCATAACAGTAGGTACGCTCCTCTTCCCTCCACCAACTGCAACTCTGAAGCCAGGAGTCCTTCCCTCCTCAAATCTACCCTCATCCCCTGCTACGCTTTGGATGTAAGGTGTCCCCAAAAAGCTCACATGTGAGACAATCCAAAAAGGTTCAGAGGAGAAATGATTGGGTTGTGAGACAATTAACCCAATCCGTGAATGAATTCCCTGATAGGATTAACTGAGTGATAACTGGGGGAGGTGGTTCATTGGGGGCATGGCCTTGGGGTATAATTTGTATCTGGTGAGTGCAGTCGCTCTCTCTGCTTTCTGCTCATCATGTGAGCTGCTTCTCTCTGCCACACTTTTCCACCATGATGTTCTGCCTCACGAGGAGCTCTAAAGAGCTGGTGGACTATGGACTGAGACCTCTGAAACCATAAACCATGAAATACATTTTTCCTCCCCTAAAATTGTCCTTGTCCAGTCTTTTAGTCACAGCTGACTAAAACATTCCCCAACTCTCCTCAAGAAGCCTTCTTCCCCACCAATCCATAGGAATCAGACTTAGATATCTAAGACTCCTCCCCTCCTCTCTTTCCCATCTCCAAATTTGGATTTTTCCCTCTCCTAATATGATCCCCACAACCTGATGACTCCCTCCTGTGCGTCCCACACTGAAAATGAGGAGTCCCTTTCCCCCTTACAGCAGAGCTCCTCCCACTCCCAAGGTCACCTGCACCTCTGCAGACAGAGCTGAGCCCTGTGACTGGGAGCCCCACCTCCCCTCTCCATAGGTGTAGAATTGGGATCCCCTCTTGCAAAGATTTGCTCTCTTCCAGTGTGCCTGTTGTCACTCTGAGGTCCCTCAGAGCAAAGCCCCTAGCTGCCTGCTCAGTTTCTCTGACTCTGCAAGTATTTCAGTAGCCTGCAGGGAAATGCCTCTTTCAGGCTGCAAGCCAAAACTGAAGTCTATCTCAAAGCCCTGGAAAACAACGTTTAAGAATATGCCTCCTCTGCACACTGCTGGGGTGCCCAATCTAGGGGTTTTGGGGGTGCTAAGTCCACGTGAGCATTTTCAAGAAGCTCCATGGAAAACAATCTTAGCATCTCTGTGCAGGGCACATGGCTTGACCGAAAGATGTGTCAGTGTTGTCCTGAGGACAGGACCTGTGCGGTAAGGGCTAGATGTGGCAAGGCCTGGACCCTCCAGCAACTATAAGTACACTCATTGGCCCTTCACTAACAAAATTGCCTCCATCAATTATTGTGGGGTGAAGGCAGGAATGCACCAGACATTGGTGGGCAGGAGACCCAAATATAGGGTTCCCTGTGCCATCCTGAACTCATAATATGCCCCTTCTATTCTGGGAATTTCCATAGCAGACACAGATTGGCTATTTCTTATCACAGCTCTTCACACTGTAAATCCAGCCTCCAAGCACTTAAGCAGCCATTGCATAGGAAAGGGTATGGGCTTTTAGTCAGGTAAAGCTGAGTCATCTAACAGCTAGATGACTTACACATGTCACAGAACATCTTTGCCCCACCCCATCTATAAATTGGCAACAGAAACCCTTTCCTTTTTGTATATTGCTGAATTTGATTTGCTAATTGTTGAAATTCTTGCCAGTGTTCATGAGGGCTATGTTTCTAGAATTTTTAATATATAATATTTTATCAGGATTTAGTACTAGATTTGTCCTGGCCTCATAATGTGAGTTGGAAATCCATCCCTTCTCCTCTTTTTTTCTGAGTGTTATGTAAGATTGGTAATTTCTGTTCCTTAAATATTTGTCAGAGTTCACCCATGAAATTATCTGGGCCTGGATTTTGTTTATTGTGCTTTTAGGAAATTTTTTGGATAGGAAATTAAATTCACTTATAATATATAGGCTATTTGTATTTTTTCAATCCATTTTAAGTTTTGTTAAATTACTTCCAAGATATGTGACAATTTTGTCGGGCGTGTCAAAATTATTGGTGTAAACATGCTCATTGTATGCTTTAATTATTCCTCTAATTATCTGTAATGATATCACTCTTTCATTTCTGATACTGATGCTTAGTGAATTGTCTGTTTCTTGATTAACCTTAGGGTTTACAAATTGTGCTACTCTTTTAAGATATATTATTCATTCAATTTCTCCTGAATTTGTTTTCTGTTTCATTGATTTCTGCAGTTATGACTACTGTCTCCTCCCTTCCATTTACTTTGGATTTACCTTGCTATTATTTTGATACCTTCTTTAGATGTAACATTACTGTATTGTTTTTATATGTTTCTTGCTTTCTAATGTAAACATTAAACAATGCATTTTCCTCTAATCACTTCTCTAGCAGTATCCCCCTGATTTTAATAAGTTTTATTATATCATTTTGTCTAAAATATTTTCTAAGTTTCTTTATTATTTCTGCTTTGACCCATGGATTTTGGGGAGTATCATGTGGAATTTCCAAATATTTGGATATATATTATAATTTGTTTCTAATGAAATTCCACTGTGTATTCAGAGAACTTATTATGACATATTTCTGTCCTTCTAAATTTATGAAGACTTATTTTATGTTCTGCATTTGATCTATGTAGGCTAATGTATACTGTGATGTTATAAAGCATCTGTGTTCTGCAGTCATTGAGTAGTCTATAAATATTGATGAGGTAAAGATGATTGATGACATCATACAGATATCCTATATATTTACTGATTTCTTCTCTAGTTGTATCAATCGCTGAGGCAGGAGTACTAAAACCTCCTACTATAATTGTGGAAATGTCTGTTTCTCCATTTATTCTGTCTATTTTTGCTTCATATCTTTCAAAGCTCTATTATTGGGTGGAAACACATCTATAAATTTTATGTTTTCCTGATTAATTGACCCTTCAATCACATTTGATCACAGGTAATACTCGTTACCTTTATCTCTCCTTCTTATTAACAAAACCATTATCCTGTTGTGTGTGTGTGTGTGTGTGTGTGTGTGTGTGTGTGTATGTTTGTGTGTGTGTGTTATGTTGGGGATTGAGCCCAGGACCTTGTGCCTACTAAGCAAGTGTTCTACCATGAAGCTGAACTCCCTGCTCCCCACTTTCATATATTTTCATTTGCACAGCTTATCATGCATCTTTTACTAATCAACCCACTGTTTAGTGAATTTATACTGAATATACCCTTCTAACTTTAGGAAATGCAATCCTCCAGCATCTCTCTCTCTTTTTTTTTTTTTTAGTTGTTGATGGACCTTTATTTATTTACTTACTTATTTATATGTGGTGCTAAGAATCAAACCCAGTGCCTCACACATGCTAGGCAAGTGCTCTACCACTGAGCTACAGCCCCAGCTCCCTGAATATACCTTTTTAATGCTGTTTTTGTGGTTTCATTTAAGAACAAAAAATATGTACATGAACTGTCTATTCATTTTCTTCACTGTGCAGCCTGGCATTAGGGTTGTTGACTCTGGTGGCCAATTGAGCTGCTCTTTCCATGATGGCTTTGCAATCTCAGCACAGTAAGATTTGTTGCACATGAGCAACACTTCTACCTCCTTGACATTGTGGATGAAGAACTTTTGGAAGCCAATGGACAGCATGTGCTTTCTTTTCTTGTTGCTCCACATAACCTATGTTGAGCATAAAGATCTGGCCCTTGACAATCCCCCAAAACCAAATGAATGTTTTCTCTGATATAAGCAGACTGATTCATAGTGGGGTTGGGAGAGGAAGCATGGGGAGGTGTAGATGTACTCTACATAGGGCAGAGGGGTGGGAGAGGGAGGGAGGGAGCATGGGGTTAAAAAAGACAGTGGAATGAGATAGACATTATTACCCTAAGTACATTCACACCAAAAAATGGTATGAATATCCTTTATATACAGTCAGAGATATGAAAAAATGTGCTCTATATGTGTAATATGAATTGTAATGCATTCTACTGTCATATATAATGAATTAGAATAAAACATAAATTTTAAATTTTTTTTAAAAAATCTGGCCCTTGAATCTTCTCTGTACCCAGTTGTCAATACATCTGGGTTTCCGCCATTTACGCTTAATTTTGACATATTGGTCTGACTTGTGCCTGATGAACTTCTTGGTCCTCCTTTTGACAATTTTAGGCTTCAAAGAGGTCTGAGGGCAGCCATCCTGCTGAATACAGATGGTGGCCATCTCCATAGGCAGCACCAAAGAAGAGAGTCTGAATATATTTTTCATAAGGTAGAATTTAGGTCTATCCTTTTACTGTCTATTCTTTTTTTGTTCCAAGTTTATAATTCCCTGATTGTGCTAACAAAATATTTTTTAAAATTCAATTTGAATTCATCTGTTTTCTTTTTGCTTATGACACTGCATCATTTTTAGTGGTCATTCTAGAGATTACAATATATATCTTTAACTTTTCACTGTCTACTTAATATATACATGAATGTAAGAAAAGTCATATTATTATCAATAAATTAAGAACAAGTAACTATTATTTAATATTTATGTGAAAGTTTACTGTTAATAGTATCCTACATTTCAAGGTAAAAATTAAGGCTTTCCTCTAAAAAAGAAGAATCATTTTTTCTTTCTTTTTCTCTTTTTTAGGGAACTGTTGTTTTTCTTCACATTGAAATACTTCCTTCAGCATTTCTTTTAGTGCAGGTTTATTGATGAAATTTTTTAGCTTTTGGGGCTTTCAAAGTATACTTATTTGGGGGCTGGGTTGTGGCTCAGTAGTAGAGTGCTTCCCTGGAATATGTGAGGTACTGGGGTTCCATCCTCAGCACCACATAAAAATAAATATCCTCACCAACATTTATTGTTGCTTGTATTCTTTATTGTTGCCATTCTGACTGGAGTGAGAAGGAATCTCAGTGTAGTTTTAATTTGCATTTCTGTAATTGGGAGAGATGTTGAACATTTTTTCATATGTCTGTTGACTATTCGTATTTCTTCTGTGAAGTGCCTGTTCAATTCCTTTGCCCGTTTGTTGATTGGGTTATTTGGGGGTTTGGGTATTAATTTTTTTTGAGTTCTTTATATATCCTGAAGATTAATGCTCTATTTGAGATGCACATGGCAAAGATTTTCTTCCATCCTGTAGGCTCTCTCTTCACATTCTTAATTGTTTCCTTTGCTGTAAAGAAGTTTTTAGTTTGATTCCATCTCATTTATTGATTCTTGATTTGATTTCTTGTGCTTTAGGAGTCTTGTTGAGGAATTCAGTTCCTAAGCTGACATGATGGAGAGTTGGGCCTGCTTATTCTTCTAGTAGACACAGAGTATCTGGTCTAATGCCTAGGTCATTGATGAACAATACACTTTTGAACAACAAATCAATCAGAATAAATCAAGGGAGAAATTTCAAATTTCTTAGAATTAAATGTACGAATATATCACAATGAATTCCAGAATTTTGTATAATTATAATGCGCTAATAAAAAACAGCATACACACACACACACACACACACACACACACAAATAATGTGTTTGATAAGGCCATACCATAATGATTTGTAAATAGCATCAGAATGTATCCCTCACTCCCTTGGGTTTTCGAACATTCTGTTTGTTTCACTCTTGTAAGATTTTTCTTCATTTCCCATGCTATGTGAGCCTTTTAGGGGCAAGTGGCATGAAATATTCATTATATTGAACACAATGGATACTGCATAATTATTTGTAATGACAATAAAGAAAACTAAATATGTTACAGAGAATAAAAAATTGCCATTTTTCTGGTTTATATATTATGACATAGGTAGAAGAAGAGCTGTGGGAGAGAGATACACACATAAAAAAAAACACAACCTGTCAGTATTAACCTGCTGATATAATTATGAATAATATGAGAATATTTTGTACATTTTATGATAACAAATTTGACAAATTAAATGCTCAAATTCCTCAAAAAATATCATTAGCATAGCTCATTGAAAAAGAAAAAACTATCTGAATAGCCATATATGTGTGTGTGATTGCTATATAAAAATATATGTGTATATATATATATATATATATATATATATATATATATATATATGTTATATATAATACATAGAATTAAGACTATGGTTTAAAATCTTCCCTTAAGAAAACTTCAGGCTCAAATGCCTTCACTGAAGAATTCTGCAAACTATCAAAGCAAGAAACCACACAAACTCTACCAGGAAAGTAAGGAGAAAGAAATTCTCTGAACTCAATGAGACCAGCATTACCTTGATATCAAAATCATACAAAAGCATTACATATAAAGAAAATTATAGGGGCTGGGGTTTTGGCTCAGTGGTAGAGTACTTGCCTGGCATGTGTGAGGCCCTGGGTTTGATCCTCAGCACCACATAAAAATAAATAATTAATTAATTAATTAATTAAAGGTCCACTGACAACTAAAACAAAAGAAAAAAAAACTACAGACCAATATGCTTTGTAAGCATGCATGCAAAAATTTCTAATTTTAGCAAATTGAGTGTAAAGAGGTATTAAAGTACAGCCAGGTTGGGTGTGATGGTGAACACCTGTAATCCCAGAAGCTCAGGAGGCTGAGGCAGGAAGATCATAAATTCAAAAACAGCCTTTGCTACTTAGTGAGACCCTGAGCAATTTAGCAAGACCCTTTCTCTAAATATAAAATGAAAAGGGCTGGGGATATGGCTCAATAGTTAAGCAGCCCTGGTACAAAAAAAAAAAAAAATCAGGTATGCTGGCACATGCCTGTAATCCCAGCAACTCAGGAGGCTGAGACAGGCCAGTCTCACCAATTTACTGAGGCCCAAAGCAACTAAACAAAAATCTGTCTCAAAAAATAAAAAGGGCTGGGGATGTGGATCAGTGGTGAATTGCTCCTGGGTTAAAACTCCAGTACCAAAATAATAATAGTGATAATAACACATTGTAAATAGAGCCTATCATGAGAATATAATTTTGATTTAAGCATTTGAAAATTATTCTATATATTCAGGAGGCTGAGGTAGGAGGATCACAAGTTTGAGGCCAGCCTGGACAATGTAGTAAGACTGTCTCAAAATGAAAATTAAATAAAAAGACTGGAGATGTTGCTTAGTGGTAGAGTGCTTGCCTAGCATGTGCAAGCCCCAGGGTTCAATCCACAGTACTGCAAAGTATTCAATGTAATTCAGCATATTAGCAAATTAAAAAAAGAAAAACTGTATAATGTATTCACTGGATATGGAGTAAGCATTTGACAAAATACAACATCCATTCCTAATTAAACTAACCAAAAAAAAAAAAAAAACAGAAAAAAAGATGGCAACTTCTTTATTGTGATAATGTATATCTATTACAAACCTACAAGTAACTTCATACATAAGAATGAAACCTGAGTGTTTTCCTCCTAAAATCAGGAACAAGTAAAAGGTGTCCATTTTTACACCTTCTATTCAACATTCTACTGGAAGTGATAGCCAGGAAAATTAAGCAAGGATCAGAAATAAATAGTATTCAGACAGACTGGGAAGAAAGAAGTAACTGCTTTATTCACAAGTGACATCATTATTGATGTAGAAAATTCAGTAAGGGAATCTACAGGACATCTAGTTTAGCAGGTTTCAGGATACCGTATAGTATCAATTATATTTATACATATTAGCAATGAGTGATTTAAAATTAAAATTGTAAAAAAATACAAATTTCATAGCATCAAAATGTGAAATACTTAGGAATGAATGTGACAAAGATATGAAACAACTATGCCCTGAAAACTACAAAACATTGCTGAAAGAAATTGAAGACCAAAATAAATGGATAGCGAAAGTGAGACCTTATCTGTGTGTCAAAAGACTCAGTATTGGTGAGATGTTGATTTTCCCAAATTAAACTGTATATTCAATTCAATCCTATCAAAAGTCTCAAAATTCTTTTTCTAGAAACTAACAAGTGATTCTAAAATTCACATGGTTATGCAAATAACCTAGACTAGTCAACACAACACTGAAAATGACAAAGTTGGAGAACTTATACTGTCTGATTTCAAAGACTATTATAAAATCACACTTATGGTGTAAAAATAGAAAATACATCAGTGGAACTGCATATAGTTCCAAAATAAATCCACACATTTATGGACAACTGGTCTTCGACAAAGTTGCAAAGTGATGCATGCACAGGAGAAAGACAGCCTTTTCAACAAATGGTGCTGGAATAATCAGATATGCACACACTCAAAAACAAACTTTGATCTGTACCTTGTACCATATACAAAAACTGACTCAAGATGGATCAAACTTAAATATACAACCTAAAACTGTAAAGCTTCTGAAAGCAAAAAACATCTTTATGACCTTAGGTTAGACAAAGATTTTGTACATGAAACCAAAAGCATAATCCATAAAGACAAAATTAATAATTTAACTTTATCAAAATTTAGAATTTCTGTTCTTCAAAAACTACTGCTAAAAAAATGAAAATGCAAGACACAGAAAGAAGGCACCATTTTCCAAGCAGAGGGCAGATTTCACCAGACAACAAATCTGCTGTGACCTTGACCTTAGACTTCCCAGCCTCCAGAATTGTGAGAAATAAATTTCTGTTCTTTGTAAATCATCCAATGACTCACTCTGTTTGGGCTGCTACCACAAAATACTAGAGATTATGTAATTTACCAAAAAAAACTGATTTATTTTCTCAGAGTTCTGGAGCCTGGAATGTCCAAGATTAGGCACCTGCATTTGGTGTCTCATAAATAACTTCTTACTGCATCCTCCTGAATTTTGGAGGGGACATATTGAAATGGTAGCACTTACTCAGTTTCAGGCATTTAGGTACAGCAACACAAGTGAACTAAGCAAATTTTGTTGAGTGAAAAGAACCAAAAGAACACTTATTCTATACAAGTGTAGAAAACACAAACTACCCTATAGTGACAGGAAGCAGACCAGTAGTTGCCAGAGATGGAGGAGGAGGGGAAAAATTACTAGTAGCTAAAGAAACTTTGAGGTATAGATACATTCATTGCCTTGATTATGATGATAATTTCATAGTTTTGCAGGGTGGCTTATCCAATTAAATAGTTTAAACATGCACAAATTACTATATACCAAATATACCTTCATAGATCTGGTTTTGAAAAAAGAAAATACCTACAAAAAAAGATAACCATAAAACACTGGGCAGATGAACTGAACACCTACTTTACAAAGGGAGTTACAGAAATGGCCAGTTAGAATATAAAAATATACTCAATATGATTAGTCATCAGGGAAATGATAATTGAAACAGCAGTGAGATGCCACTCCACACACTTGAGTGGATAAAAATAAAAGCTGGCAACTCCAATGTTGCTGAGAATGGGAAAGGAAAGGAACTGTCATGTCTTTCTGGTGAGAATGTAAATTGCACACTAGTTTGAAAAACATTCTGGAAGTTTCTAATGAAACAACTATCCTATGACATGACAATTCCCCTCCCAGATATTTACCCAAGAAAAATGAAACCATACATTCATCTAGTGGCTTTTTTTAACAGCCCAAACTGGAAACAATCCAGATCTTAAACAGGTGAATGAATAAACCAAGTCTGATATATTATATGATGGAAAATTACTCAGCAATAAAAATAAAGGAGCACAAACAGATTCAATAAATCTCAAAAACATAGCAAATAAAAGTATTCAGGCACAAAATAGTTATATATATATTCACACACAAAATCCCATTCATATGGCATAGTAATTGCTTGAGAATGCAAAAGTAATCCATAGTGGGAAAGATTAGAACAGTAGTTGTGTCTGTGGGATTGTGGTGGGGATTGACAAGAGAAGGGCACAAGGGCGATTTGGGGGTTAATAATGCACTGCATCTTGACAGGGGTTTGGAGTAAGCATTTGTCAAAACTCACCATACAGGGCACTTAAAATTTATTCAGAAACTGAATGTAACTTTTGCATCCTAAAAAATAAATAGAACAGTAAACAAGCATTGATCTGTAGTTAATACTATACATGCTAATGGGTTAGAGGTGCAGTGTACTGTGTTTGCAACTTGATTTGAAATGCATAAGTAAAATGAGCACAACCATACAATCAAGCAAATACAACATAATGCTATTTGTAGAATATTAGTGATTGGTACATGGGTACAATTTTTTCAGTTGTTCTGTAAATTGCAAAGCTCTCACAATAAAATGTGGAGAGGAAATAAGAAAAATATTATCATCTAGTGGATAAAATTGTTATAAGAATATTTAGGAAGTAGGTCATAATCATTATTGCTAATAATGCATTGAATGCTTATTAATAAAAAATGAAGAAAAAAGTTAGAATTAATTCCTTGTAGGGCTTGACCTCTCCAGCACCTCTCTTTTTTCCATTGGTTCACTGAACTCCAGCTGTGTTTTTCTTTTTGGTCCTAAGTATGCCAAAGTTGTTCCTGTCACAAGGCATTTGCACTTGCTGTTCCTTTACCCTGAGAATGGTCTAGCCCCTTCCCCACATACATACACCTGTCACTCTGATATATCACCCTGATTGATGATCTGCAAAGTTTTCTCATCACTTCTCAAGTGTTTTTGTTGCTTCTTGTTTATTCCTGGCTTCTTCAAGAAAGCCTTAACCTGTGTCTCCAGGGCTTAGCATGGGGCCAGACAATAGTGTCATTGTAGAATTCTGTGGACTGGTAAAAAAAAGAGAAAAAAAAATCATCTGGAACTGGCTGACTTCTACTTGTAGGTCCCTTGACTTGATTCAAGGACCCTTTGTCTTTTTTTTTGGGGGGGGGGGGGTTCCTACATAGTATGAGCCTAGGGTGCTAAATGTGTACCCCCCTTAGAACTGGGATGAGGGCTATCTGGTTTTGCTCATAGCAGTATTCTTAATGCAGCAGAGGCTCACAACCTGACTTTATGAATCTTTGAACTCGACAGTGAGGTTTACCTTTCCTTCGCTTCTTTGGTCTTTGACACTTTACCAGGCCCATTACCATCCTGAAGACTCCCAGGAGGGAGCGGTCCTTTCCATTCCTTCATTCTCTCCTTTGTCTGCTGGGTCGATTTGTTTGTTCGTTCGTTCATTCACTCATTCGTGCATCCATTCCACTCCTAGGTCCTCCACACCTAGATATCCAGTCCACGCGCGCGCCGCTACTCCCTGATCTTGCGGCCCCACCTCCCTGCCTCGCTCCACCTCTGCCCCACCCTCCTCCTCCCCGCCCCCTTTCCAGGCCAATCGGAGCTGACAGGCTGGGCGGGGCAAGGACTGGGGAGGGACCTCGCTACCCCAGTACCCCCGGCTGCGCCCCCGGCTCCGGAAACGCACCGCGGGGCTGCTGGGCTCGACTAGGCGCGGGTGGCTCCGTGGCGCTTCCTGCCACGCCAGGCCTGCCTGGGCCGCGCCAGCTCCACTCTGCTGAGGGCTGTGCATCGGTCGCCACCAGGCCTGGGTGAGCGTGCGGGCCGCTGAAGAGTGTGTGGGATCTAGGTGATCGTGCGAGCGGCGGGAAGGACGTGCTAGCCCGACTGATCACGAAGGAGGCGAAAGGATGTGCGGGCCTGAATGAGCACACCGGATCGAGGTAGGAAGTACTGGGGGAGCGAAGTGAATGTGCCAGTGATGGGAGCATATGCGGGGGAAGGGGCGTCTCAGTGTATGGAGAACTGCTCGGCCTTGGTACAGGCCAGGGGCCAAGGGGGATGGGTCCCAGATGGCGGGTACGACGAGGCCCGAAGGCCTTCCAGCTGCGGGTGGGGGAAGGTGGTAAGGGCGGGAATTGCTGATGTACAGAGGCCTACCTACGTTGCCTGTGGAAGATGCTAATGGGTGAGAGAACTGGTAAGGGGATGAGAAAGGGTGCCCAACCCGTAACCCCAAGCGCAATGGAGGCGATGTGGTAGGAAGCGTTGGGGGGGGGGGTCTTAAAGGGCTTTTCTCCAATATGCAGTTGGGGTTCAGCCACAATCTAGGGCGCTAGGGATGGTTTCTGCAGGTGAGGGGGGGTCGGTCCTTCCCATTTGGGTGTGGGTCAAGTCTCAGCTTGGTGGGGAGAATGGGGCACTTCTGTTGTCTAAGGCATGAGAGCTGGAGGGAAGGAAATGGAGGAAATGGGCAGCCCTTACAGGGTAAAGAGATCTCAGGACCCTATGTCTGAACAGGGCTTTGGGGGGCCACCATCTCATACCTCACCCCACTACCTCTTCCTCCTAAACCCCTTTGCTAGTTCCTCCACTCTACATTTTGGTGATTAATTACATGTCCTTTTACACACTCAACTGCTGCCCAAAGCCCATGGTACCTTTCAAACACCCCCAGTTCCTGGCTCTCTTCCCAGAGGTCCCACCCTGTTCCAACTGACATCCTCCAGTCAGCCTTGGCTTAGCCCAGCTGGCGTCCCCCTCTAGTCTCCTTGGTTAGTGAAATATTTCAACCTCAGCCCCGACATTTTCCTTTATGATTTCAGATGAGATCTCTGGAATAGTGACTCCACTAGGTATGCACCCCTTCTGCCATTGGACCTTTCCATAGAAGCAACTTGCATAGTGTCTGTTTAGTCCAGTGAATTTCCCTCAAAATATTCCTGGAGAGACCCCTTGGAAAATCTTCTTGAAAATGAATTCTCTTCCCAGAAATCTGATCATTGCCACAGACTCAGTGGGCTTCAGCCTCAGGAGGCTCCTGGGCAGGAGCACTGTATCATATGAGCCTGAGGTAAGGGAGCCTCTAGATTCTAGACAAGCCCAGTGTCCACATCAGAGTCTTTGAAGTGCTTGTTGAGAATGCATATTTCTTGGCCCACCAGACCTGCTGCTCTGCTACGTCAGTTTTCATTAAACTCCAAACCAGGTTTCTAACGCAATGATCCAGCTCTTCCAAACCTTCCTGGTCTCCTGGATGGCCCAGGGATCCTTGGGATTTGCATAGCATCCCACTGCACCCCCAATTTAAAATTGTTTATATCTAGGCAATGTAACCTCAGTGAGGCTATACTTACAATTTATTTTGATTTTTAGTAAGATGCCATGCATCTTCTTGGGGAAATGGGAACATAAACCTTTCCTCAATTAAGTACAACAAACACTAAAAAATCCCCTTCTGGACTACCTTCTGGCTTTTTATAGAAGGGAAAGAAGATGGAAACCTAAACAGAGAGAGACAGGTGCCCAGGCAAATTGAGAGAGGAAACAGATGCCTTTCCACCCACACACACAGAAAAAGACACACACAGACACAAATATCCCAAAAGAAACAGACTTTCCTAGTGAGACACCCGCTTTTGGCCCTTTAAGATCCTGCTACTTCAAGTAGCAGCGGCTTGTAGTCTACTGGATGGGCCCAAATGGGGCCTTCACATACACTTTTCAGCCTGCCACGTTAGAGGAACATTAAGGCCAGGACGGGCTTCTGCCCAGAGACCAACTCAGCACTCACATTCTGGCCTGCCTAGGGCACATGAGGACCTCAGCAGTGCATATTGAATTGCACAGTCTGTCCTACTATTGAGCACTCGCTATACAAGAAGAGAGGTTTCCTGGAAAGTGCACT